>NC_135497.1:212390185-212690185 GCF_052857255.1 Amblyomma americanum
GCAGCAAGGTTGACATGCAGCTCCAATCAGAATATGATTTGCAACGCAATGCTGACGTCAAAATGGCAAAAGCGACCAAAGCTGAGTGGTTTCATAAGGTAATAATGTATGCTATGCCTGTGCTGCCTAACCTTGCCTACCACTGTTGCTGGCTGATATCGGCGTCTCGGCCTTTTAGGGAGTGGGCCGGGTTGCATGTATGGCACTGCGCTTTACACTAAACTGCTCCTAAAGTCTTTCGTAGCCACTGAGTAGGATAAATTTTCATATTCAGGAAATTACTAGACAAGTACCTCGCAGCAAAGGGCATAATTTTGTCTCATTGTGTTGATGCTTTGCATAGCTGCTGTGATTGAGGGGTCGAATTGCAGCTAGGGCAGCTAAATTTCAGTTTAGGTTAAAGGAAAAACGTTCCTGGGCTGGGTGATGTCGGCACTCATTAGAAGAATTCCAACTGGTAGAAACTAGTCCCGAGGCCTCCACTGAGTGTCCCTCGTAGCTGACATGTGCCTTTGGGGTGCTACAAATTAAAAATTGGAGAAGCTGTGTTCCGAAAAGTCGGAAGCCAAAAGCATATAATTACTTATGCAGCTTCTTAGACGGTCATTGGATATAGTCTAGCATGTGCCGTATATACCCACCTAATGAACCCACTCTCATAATGAACCCGCCCTCCAGTTTCATCCGCCAGAATCTACTTTTTTTTTTCAGCCTCTAGCTTTTTGTAGCGGGGTCCTCTTTTTGCGCCCTCGGCATTGCAAACCTTGGCAGCGTGCCAAGATGCTGCCCCCCTTCCCATGTCGCATGCCCTCATTCTGCCCACTTGTATGTTTGCACATGTACGCTTGCTCAGTAAGTGTATTATATGGGCACAATTTGTCGAAAGTTTCAACCTGGTAGCCGTGAAATCATGTTTTCTGGGAACGCATTAACCAGGAAAAATATAACGTCTTGCTATGGAACATTTTTAATGTCCGCGATTTTGAGCGTATTAACCGGGAAATCGTATGAACTGGGAACATATCAACGATTCAGTGTGTTCATTGGCATTGGCGTTGACAGTGTTCTAGATGTGGATGCTTTTGAGGGAAAGGAAGGGTGAATAACTGGCTCTCTGGATAGCCCTGGCTCCCTGGCGCCCTGGACGGAGTCTGCGTTTACATCACGTTTCACGTTGCTCCGTCCTGTGACGTCATAACAGTGCACAGAGTTTGAATTGAAGGGCGGGGGGAACAACTTTTTGAACTTCAAATCCAAATTTCTTTGAAATAAATGCATCTTTCGCTCCCGGACGAGTGGCAAGAAGGCCATGATATGCCGAACTATCATATTTTGCTAACCAAAAGAAAAAAAATAATGAGTGTTCTCCTCACTGTCCCTTTAAGGGGGGAAGGGGGTCTTAGAAAAAAATTTTATTATTGAAGTCAAAATTATGAAATCTTTAGGGAACATGTATTTTTGTGTGGTGATTCCAAATATGGAATTTAATTTCATGTGCAACAATTTCTTGAGCACTTATGCAATATTTTATGTAACTTTTTGAGAAGAGCTTTCAATAAATCCTGCTGCAGGGAACTTGCTAGAATGCATGTCACTGGTTTCTCTTGACATTGATCTATGCAATAAACCTAAGATTATCATCCTGTCTGTCATAAAAGTTGAGTTATAGAATTTTGAAGTTGTTGCTTCAGAAACAGGAAGACAAATATTTCTTCCCATTTGTGAAGTATGAAGTTCAATACCCTGTAACTTAACTTCTGTGATAGGCAGGATAATAATTTTACCCTTGATGCATAGCTTGTTGTCAAGACCAGCGGACGGGATGCATTCTAGCAAGTTCCCTGCAGCAAAATATTGTTAAAGCTCTCCGCAAAAAGTTACATGACATATTGCATCAAGTGCACAAGGCCTTGTTGTACATTAAATTTAATTCCATATTTGGAATCAGCACACAAAAATACATCTTCCCTGAAGACTTCATAATTGTGACTTCATTAATAAATATTTTTTTTCTAAGACCAGCTTCTCCCCTTAATAGAATATATTTGCTCTGAGTTGTCAAGAACCGGTTATTCCATATGCTTATGGCAACTCTGTATGAATGGTTGCACTTTTGGAGCTCACTGGCAGCACAAGATATTGGTGGTTGGGTGCAAAAATTCGCCTACTTTTTGTTCTTTAGCTTTGCCATCCATGCAACTTTTTAATGGCTTCTTGCAGCTTTTGCTATATTAGTGAAACAAGATGTTTTTGAAAGCATTGGATGAAGGGCTGTGTTGGCAGAGGTACAAGGCCTGTAGGGACATTTTTTACTGGAACAGCCCACTCACCGGCTCATAGGAACTCTCCCAGTTAGGAAGTCGTGAAATGATACAGCAGAACTACGCTGTTTTTCATGAGGCCACGAGGAAAATTATACCAGCCAGGCAAAGTAGCCAAACAATGTGTGTGGATAAGATTGTGAGTGTTGTATGCGACTTTTTTTTTATTATTCCTTGTAAGCGCAATATGCTTCTGGAATTTACAAGCCTTTGCAGCTGCTAAGCTTTAAGGGGAGACACTGGTCTTAAAACGAAAATTTTTATTATTGGAGATATCGTAATGAAATTAGGTATCCATATGTATTTCTTCCTCCTATTTTCATAAATGTAATTAGTTTCAACTTATCTCAATTAGTTTTCTACTTATGGAAAATTAACTGAAGCCTAATTAGGTAATTTCTTACGGGTCATTAAGACACTTTCCTCAACATTTTTGGTTCCGATTAAAATGTAGCCGTAGCCAAAGAGGTTCCTTGTGGAGCTATGCTATTTATGTTGTTATTAAGATACATCATCATATAAAAATGTTCAGTTATGTCGATGCATCACAATTCTGGAATATAATTAGCTGGTATTATTGTTCACAAAATTTGATATGTTCAACTTAGCCACATAAATATAGCATAGCTCCACAGTTCAATTCTTTCTGAATTCAATGGTGTAAAGCTCATTAAAATTGCACCACAAAAACATAATGAAAAGTTCCGTAACTCTAGTGACATTGGCAAAAAAATGAAGCTGAGAATATCGCAATTAAAGTTTTGACGCTGACTACAGAAAATTCTGGGAGGAATCTTGAACAACGGATTTTATTTAGATGTTCCCTATCTGTTTCCCTACAAAGCAAAACAAATAGTGTCTTATTCCATCCAAGGAAACATTAATAAAAAAATGTCGAAGGTGTAAGCGTGATGAAGTTGTAAAAAAAAATGATTTCTTATGAAGTTATCGGTACATTTTTTTTTTTTTTTTAGGGGCAATGGAGTGCAGGCCTAGGGTGTTGAGCTCTAAAGACAATATTTTGAATCCTGAAAACTGTTTTTTGAGAGACCTAGCAGTCCAGAGCCAAGGAGATCTGAGCCACCCTGGCAAGCAGATGGGTGGTCCTGAAAAGGACCGTTGGGTGCGACGCTCGACACGTCTCCTACTCTGTCTCTGAGAAGAACCCCCTGGACGTTAGGTAGCATGCTGCCCTGTGCTGCTGTAGAACGTCTTCATAGCAGTCCAGGACTGTAATCTTCAGTTGCTCCCGTTTTGTGCCGCCCTGTCAGTCTCTCTTTCGTATTAGCGCTCTTTAGCTGAGCTCCATTTGCCTTGCGCAAATGCAGGGCGCCTTTTCCTAGGCTTCGGCGAACAAGGCAGCCACCAGCAGCATAGCCCAGACTTGCAGTGATGGATTCATTAGTTGCCCTCCTTCCTTGGTTGTAGAGGGCAACAGCCTCAGCAGCAGCCGGCTTCACACTTTCCAAAGAAGCATTTCCATTCTTTGAAGCTTGCGTCCAAACGAGAGAGTGTAGGCTCTTACTCACCTTCTGAGTCTTTCCTTCGCTGCATCGTGCCAACAGGTTCTCATCGCTGAGCTTTGCAAACACTGGCTCCAGAGCAGCCCCAACACGAGCCGGGAGGGCACTCTTGTGTGCAGGTGGAAGTTCACCATTGGCCAAGGCTCTGTTGAGCTTTGCACCAAGAGTCAGCACCCTCAGGGCCCTTGGAGTGGTTCGGGACATCATTTGTAGAGGTCATGTGCAGGAGTGTAGCTTCCACTGCCTTCTTCACGCCTGGAACGTCTTGACTGTTGCTCCTCAGGGCATGGCCGTAGTAGTAGTAGTAGCAGTAGTAGTAGTAGTAGTAGTAAAGACTTTTATTCGACCATAATTTATAGGCCGAGCATGTCGACCGCCTGGGCGACCAGAAGCCGCTGTTCTTCTTCCCCTTCAGCGCCAAGCCAGTCGAGCCAGGTGATGATGGATAGAAAGGGTGGGGGGAAGGAACCCGACTGCTGAGCAGCCGGGCAATAGAAGAGGCAATGGGCCAGGTCCGCATAGATGCAGGGGCAGTTGGGACAGGAAGGGTCCGATCGATAGCGATAGAGGAAGAGGCGGGACGGGGTGATAACTGCATTCATCTGAATTTGCCGAAGAAGGCGAGACTCCGGCACCGTGAGTGATGGATGAGGAGGAGGGTAAAGGCGTTTGTCGAGGCGGAGCTCAAGGTAGACCTCTTTTATGGTGCGGCGAAGGGTGAGCCTCCCACCGTCCTCCGAGGGCTTGGGCCAAGGGATCAACGGTGCCCGGAAGAGTGTGTCGCGGGCGAGCTGATGGGCCAGCTCATTGCCGTCAATCCCTGAATGCCCAGGGACCCAGCGGAGGAAAACGATGGAAGGCTGCAGTGCGGAGACCGCTCGCTCGACCTCCTGTTGGAGAGAAGGGGTCAGGGTGCGTTTCTGTATGTGGTGTATAGCGGCTTGTGAGTCTGAATAGACTGTGTACTCTTGGAGAGAGGGAAGGAGGGCAAATGACTGGAGGGCATGCGCAATGGCGAGGACCTCGAGGGACAATGCGTCTGGAGGGTGTAGATACGTAGTAGTTGGTGATCTTCTTGATCTTTTCCTGCGTCAGCTTGCCTCTTCCTCCCAGAGATTCACCTTGAGCCTTCTTTCTATGAACCAGGTTCTGCAGAGCAGTCCGCATTCGCTTATGAACGTGGTTGATGCAATCCTTCTTGTCAGTCTTTATGAGTCCGTACACTTTTGCTTCTGACAACGCATAAAAAGTCCGGCTGTCTCCAACAGAGAGGACGGTCGTGTAGCGCAGACCATACTTGGCCAGAGATCTTTAAAACATGGTCAGCGCATTCTCCACTTCCATGCGACCAGAGTTACAATCGATGTTTCGCTGGTACTCGTGGTGGCGAGCCAGTCACTGTAGCCTTCATCTTGTGGCTATGGTCCCAAGGCACATCTGAGACAAAAGTTCGAGTAAACAATGTGGTCTTTTGCCACTGTACAGCTCAACAGTGCAGGCCACACTGATGTGAGAGCTACGACCTCGGGTCATCCACAAACCATCAAATATAACGTCAGTGTTCCCAATTCTACTCAAGAAGTCTCTATAGAGGTCCTTGATGACTGCCACACTGGCAGCTTCACTTGCGGTCGCTGTGCTCTCGCAGGCTTTCACAAAGTTTTCAGGTGTCCCTGAAAGGCCTTGTGGTGCAGACCTCGGTGGGACAGGTTCATACAGGCGCAAAAGTCTGCAAGTGCAGTCAAGCCTTTGCCTATCGTCTGTATTCCCTTCATGGCCCTCATGTTGACTTCGAAGGGAGTTATGTTGGCAGTTCCACTTACTTGTTGGGAAGAAAATTGCTTCCTCTCCAAGTGCAGCTACCGCAGATGAGCTGGAGCTTTACAGCTAAGCCATACTCCTTGTCTGTTGCCTTGCTCAAAGTCAGACTTCCTGCGCCGCAGGTTCCGCACTTCGGTTGCGCAATAAAGTTGTTTAGAACTTTCATGTCCACAATCACGAACTCGGTGCCAGTATCATCGGTCTGGCACTCCGCGCTGGCGCCAAGAAGTTCAAACTTGCGCTGGGTCGCTAAGTTTTCCGGCAGAGGGGACTTCGTGTTCGCCGATCACTCAACAAACTGCGCCTGCTCCGCCGCAGAGTAGTATGCGGCGTCAACACGAACTGTACCGTAATCCGGGAATCAATTCGAGCTGGAACTCGGTCCTGCAGTGTCGTCAGCGAGCAGCGTGGTTGATGTTCCAGACAGATCCAGCGAGTCCGGCACCGGCTCTAGCGAAGGTCCCGACAGCGCACTTGTGGCCGATGCTGTACCATGCCCGTTTCTTACGGCTTCCAAAAGCTCGTTGCATGCACGGTTTAAGTCGGTTGTCTCCCGTCATCTTGATCGCATGGGAAAAATCCCAGCACAAAGCAGAAACATGGCGCATCAAGAAAAAACATGCGCAAACGCAGACGCACATGAAGCGGCAGTGACGCTGGTAAGCGCAAAAGCGAAAGAAAAAAAAATGACGCGCCGGTTACTCCAGCCAATGGCAGGCGCGAAAAGCGCGCCATGCGCGAGCCAATCAGCGACCCGGAAACGGTCTTCGGAAAGCCAGCCAGGGCAGTCATTTTGCTTGAGCGACGCCATTTTGCGACATCGCAAATTGTGCGCAACGAAAACAGCTTCAAACCAAGCCCAAGATGGCGGCCATCGGCCGTCTGCAGCGTCCGCGGCATGCGTGGGAAGTTCAAACAAATTTCGCCTTTTTTGGGGACATTTCGTGGCTGCCGTGGCATATTGAAAGCATATTTTATCGCATTTCCCGACCAAATTTACCGTTAATAATTTGAGAATAGGTGCTTGAAGGGTCAAACATTCCGAAAATGAGTTTTGCTCAAAATCGATTGTTTGACCATTTTTGACTGTTCTAAGACATGCATCTCCCCTTAAGTCTAATAAAATTAAAATATAATCTGACTCACTAGTAGATCACGATCACATTTATTTCGTAGTGAAAAGTTTGTGCAACAGCTATGGCCCATTTGTCAGTACTGTATCTGCAAGCTTTGTTGACAGATTTTTGGTGTTCATTTTTCGTTTTGAACAGCGGTGTGGCCACGGGGACACTCCGGCGCCCCTGGCTATCGTGAACTCCAGAGCAAGGTTGCCGAACTGGAGGCAAAGCTGAGAGGTGGGTATCTAGCATAGGATGGGGAAGCGGAAACTTCTTGTTTGCTAGAACGCTGGTGACAAGGCGACCTGGTGTCATTTTTATACAGTGTTGTAACACCTTAGAATAGAGCAGTGGAATGCCTGTGGCGATTTCAAAAGTCTCTCGTGACCACCGTAAGAAAGGCTAGTTTTAGAGGTTGTTTGACCACTGTGTGTTACGGCGCTGGCACATTTACAGAGAGGCAGGATGGCAGCCAGCAAACTTCTATTCCGAGCACCCCCATGAGAGCGCACTCTCTGGACCGCAGCAACCACGAGATGGACTGCCTGAGAAACGACAGTGTTCAACCACGGGGTCAGGTGGGTGGTCCTTTCCTAATAATCGAAAAAAAAAATGTTATAATATATATCATATGTTATGTAAAGTGCATGGTCTGTTGCTTGAGTTGAAATATGTGTTCGGCTAATGGTTGACTCTTGATCTCGGTGGCCCTGACTAACGTCCCTTTATGAAGAAGGTAGTGACATTCTCCGTTTCCTGCTGGCTTCCTTCTAATACCTCCATGCCCATCATTGCGTGAGAGCGTCGCTGAAAGGGTCAAAACTTGTTGGTGCACTTGCAAAATTCCAAAGCTTTGCCATTGTTTTGCCATTTATTGGCCGGGCAGGAGTTTCCTGCTTGAACTGTCTGCACTCGGTCGGGGTTCCTGCCCGACCTACCTTAGCTTGATTGTGGTCTCTTCGCCACCAGAAAATCGCCTCTTCTGATAGAATGTTTTCAGTGCTTTCCCTTCGACATAACTGCAGCGTGAAAAAAAATACAAACGCAATGGAAGGAAAACACTGACGACACAGACAATCGCTGCACTCACAACTGGTTTTATTTTGCCAATACATGCAAAATATAAAGGTTCCGCTGTGCATGCACTCACATAATACAGAAGAAAAGGAGACGTGCCAACGACAACATAGCTCTTCTTAGCTCGTGCCTCAGTTCCAATACCATCGGCGTTGATGCCATCTGGGGTGCACGCCATGGCAATATGCCAGGATGCTGCGCCAGTAACAGCATGGTGTGTTTATATTTTGACGAGAGCGCCAGCGGCAATGGCTCACTTGGCAAGCTTGGCAACGTGCCAGGACACTGCTGTGGCCGGCTGCCGACAGGGTATGTGTTGTAAGAAAGCCGGCGAGACTGTGAGGAAGAGACATGGGGCATGAGGTAGCACGTGTCAGAGTACATGCACTCGAACACCGGAGGAGAACCTGGTAGTTTAGGCCAGAATATCACAATAAGTTTTTACTTTCACCCCACAGCTAATGCTAAAACATTCGCGGTACACACATGTAACTGTCCTCTGAGTTTTTTTTTTATGTAGAATGTTGTCCCACTCGTTTGGGTGACCTCTTCTGTGCAATTGGTCATTAAATCAGCTATGGTGCAGCTGTGTCTCGTGCATACGCTGATGTTATGATCCTTTCCAAACCAAGGAAGAAATTGGTTGGGTTTTAACATAGTTAAGGGGGGAGACTACCCTTAAACACCAACTTTTTTGTTTCTTGAGATATCTGAATGAAATATTCAGGGTAGGCGAAGAGCACGACCATTTGAAGAACTACCAAGTTTCATGGAGCTGTGGGCACTGGTTCCGAAGTTACAGGAGTACAGCAGCCGACGTGTAATTCGGACTCTAATAATTCGGACTTGTAGGATATTTCGGACCTCGTTGAGGCACCGTCAGTCTCCCCATAGAAGCGCATACATATTCACAACGGATATTTCGGATCTAAAAAGTCTGAAAGTTCGATTTTTCGGACTAATTTCAGTCGCCTGCGGGCCAAAGTTGGCCATCTTTTCGGCGGCGCAAAAGGCGCTATCTTGGATGTGGTGGATTTATGCTGCAGTTGGCTTTGCTTGACACACTTTCGGTACCTCATTGTTGCCAGTAGAGGTCCCTGCGATGTCTGACACTTGGAGGTGGCAGCCGGATTGTCATCGCCGCCAACTTGCTTTTGTCGCCGACGTTGTCGCGGGCAGTTATCGCTTGTCCCATACGTTGAGAATTCGTTGTTGGGAAGGAAATTGTGAAGGAGCTATCTCACATGTCGGTAGGAAAGGATAAAAAGAGGGACTGAGAGAAGAAAGGAAAAAAAAGATCTGCCGTAATGGAGGGCTCCGGAATAATTTCGACTACCTGGGGAACTTTAACGTGCACTGACATCACACAGGACACGGGCGCCTTTGCGTTTCGCCTCCATCGAAACGCGCCCACCGCGGTCGGGTTCCAACCCGGGTTCTCCGGAGCAGTAGCCGAGCGCCCTAACCACAGAGCCACCGTGGCGGGTCTCATACGTTCGCCGTTTCGTCACTTGGGTTTCTCTGACCGTGTTGACCGAGTGGCGCTCAGTCCTCACAAAGTTACATCTGTTCGCCGTTTTGTGATTGCGTCCGGCGGTTCCGCCGCTTTGAAAGAAAAGTGCCTTATCTTCACGTGTGTTTAACAAGCGGTGTGGTGCACACTCAGATTGTGGACAGCATGGACCCGCTGTGTCCGTCAAACAAGCGTGGCAAGTATTCCAACTAAATGCGGTGACCTTGCTGTCTAGCGTGTGCAGTGAAAGCACAACCATGGCGCAAATACAGGCGCAAATCGTCGCCAACAAGAGAAATTTTCCGCAAGGTAACATCAGTGACATTTTAAAGCAGATTTTTCTCAATAAAGTGATTTTTTTGTACTTCACGGATTTTTCGGACTGTTCGATTATTTGGACCATTTTTGAGGTTTCGAGTCCAAAAAATCGGTCGGCGACTGTATATCAAAGTGGTTCACATAGGTCGCTTATTCCAGGCCTGGAGAATTTGAAAATGGGTTTGGCTCTGTGAAATTCGTTATGGTCATTCCTGGATAGGTGCCCCAGGGCAAGACAGAGCCCTTTTTCTAAATTTCCTTGCTGGAAAAGTCAAGCCCAGCACTGAATTTAGTGTCAATAAACTAGATCTTCATTAGGCATATTTAAATTGCTTATGACAAATTCCAGAAGCAATAACTTGAAAAAGCGGGCTTGTCTTGTTCTCAAAAATGTATTCAGGTACGGAATAAAAAAAGCCTTATGGAAATCCGATAAGCGGTTCCCGAGCAGCAGCCAGAATGAGCAGCCCCGCCAGGGAAAAAATACAACCTGAGAAAACAGCCCTCAAAGGTTGCGAGAACACAAGCTTTCTTGTTTCTTGTGATATCTGAATGAAATTTTCAGGGTAGACTAAAAACACAAACATTTGAAGAAATACCAAGGTTCATGAAGCTGTGCACACTGGTTCTCAAGTTACAGGAGCATATCAAAATGGTTCACATAGGTCTATTTCTCCAGGCCTGGAGAATTTGAAAACAGTGCTGTCACTGTGAAATTCATTGGGGTTATTCCTAGTTAGGTACCGGAGGTCAAAACAAGGCCCTTTTGATGAATTTCCTTGCTGAAAAATTTTAGCATAGCACTGAATTTAGTGTCATTAATTAGACCTCATTAGCCAATATTAATTGCTTATGACAGATTCCATACGCAATAATCTGAATAAACGAGCTTGACCTGCCCTCTGAAATTTATTTAGGTACGGAATAAAAAAAAAGACCCCATGGAAATCCGGTAAGTGGCTCCCGAGATGCAGCCAGAATCTCGATCTTCTCGGACGTCAGGAAATGTTTCCAAGTGAACGGCGTGCGATGCATTCTCATGCCTCGGGGTAGATGCGAGACAGGAGCTGGAGGTCGCAGTCGCCGAGTTTGATGCGTTCGGTACGCAAGGCATGCCCGTCGAAGCAACGCATTCTTGCACCGATGAAGATGCTGGTACGTCGCTGGAAGCGGCAACGCAATTGCTGTCTAGTAGCGATGTAGAAGAAGTTACGCGGCTGGAAGCATCGACAGTCCTTGTTGGCGGCACGCTTTTCCGAAAGAACACAGTTCATACCACGCTTCCGGGCACTGAACGCGTGTAGCGTCTTTAGCTTTGTTGGACGCATCTTGAGTGACTGCGCAATAGTCAACAGTCTGCAGGAAACTGTTCGGACGGCACGGCGAGAGATCGTAAAGACGGTGGCAGCGGCGATCACAATGAGAAAAGTAGAGAGCCAAGGCTGGTGGGGCGACGCGCTGGCCTCCGCTGGAGGGGACCGCCGCGTCAGCGTGCGCAGCAGCCAATAGCAGGCGCGTGATCCCCCGCGTTCTCAAGGAGCGCGCCCTTCGCCCAATCGCAGTCTCGCATTTCAAAGGCGGGAAACTCGAAAGGCGCTTTTAGGCCCCCAATCACAAACGAGTAGCGCTTCCACCACGCCGCCGCTGCCGTTGTCGAAGGCAGGCAAAAGAGAGCAAGAATTCACAAACAGAACAAGACCAAGATGGCGGCTCTTGGTTCACTGGCTGAGCAACAGCGTACGCACACAGTTGGGGTATTTTCTGCACTCTCTCGCAGCTCAGCGGCGAGGCGTTAAGCGCTGGAGGATGCCGAACAGTGTTGGTCATGTGCCAGTGTAGTGAAGTCGGTCCCGCTTTGGCCAGTGTGCGGACACGGCTTCTTAGATATTTAATTTGAAGTACTTTCACGACAAATTAGTCGTTCATATTTGCAGAAAAGGTAGTTAATGGCACATACTACCGCAATGTGCACTTTTCCAAAAATCGGCTTTTTCACGATTTTTCGATTTTCAAGGGCCGCATCCCCCCCTTAAGCGCTGGAGGATGCCGAACAGTGTTGGTCAGGCACCAGTGTAGTGAAGACAGTCCCACTTTGGCCAGTGTGTGGTCACTGTGCCACATGCGCTAAACTTGGGCTTTAAAAAATTAGGATGCGGCATTCGCTAATGTGAGCGACTAGTTCTTCTAAGCTAATGCTTTGGTCAGCATCAAGGGCAACAATGAGTCACTCAAGAGTGTTCACACAAGGGCTTTAGCTTTGTCTTGACATGACTGAAATGTAGCAGACCATATTTGAGATTTGATTCTGTGCTCACTGCCGGGGCCTTCTCCCAACTTTACTTGTTTGGGTGCTTCTACCATGCTGAGATCAGCAAGAGGCACTGTGCCCTTGGAGAGAGCAGGAGGATTGGGTTGGGTGAGGCATTGTTTCTTAATTTTGGTGCTTGGCAGACAACAAAAATAAACTGACTTTCTCATCCAAAATTTTTACAGCGCTGAACTGGGGATGTCAGTGCCACATATATTTGGTGTAGCACTAAAGAACTTCTTCATGGCATTACAGCTTACCATCTAGCAGTGGCAGTACGCATGTTGATTTAATGCTCGCTACTTGTTTAGTGACGTTAGGCCTGACATATGGTCGTTATGCTAACAATTGCCAAAATGTTCAATTTTCATCTGCTTGGTTCTAAAATTCACTCGCATCTGCTGCTAATGCGTAAGGCTTGCTGCATTAGTGCTGCCACTCCTTCAGGTCGATGCACAAGTTGTTTTTCGCTGTCATTGTTTGGAGGTAGACTTTTTTTTTTTTTTTAGTATTAAAGCACTATTACAATGGGTAAACCCCGAACAACATTTCTTTTGTCCTGTGGTTTATAAACTTCGCCTCACTGCTATGGAGAGGTTATGTCTCGCACTCATTATGTTTCGGCCACGTGGCTTAGTACAGTCATTCCTGGATGTAAATCTGAGTTGAAGGGGGCTGGAGGTTAGTTAGAATTTAGTGCGGGCCTTTTTAAGTGTAGCGGAGCTAGATTTTGGTGTTTTATGGCCAGATAAACAAGGAAGGCATGCAGCATTAGCTGTAGCTTTCTCATGCCGCTTGCGAGCTAGACTGTCCCTCTTTTTGTGCAGAACCCAGCCAGCACAGAGGTGCCAGGCTGAAGTATGGGCTGTCTTCTCGTCTGACTGCTCAATTTCCGGAGCAATTCTCCACCTCGCCTGAAGTGCAAGTCGGTGGCCGCGGCCCGGTGCCAGGTGGCTCCGCGGAGGGACCGCAGATTCCTAGGCAGCCACGCACGCTGCTGCCTGCCTATATTTAACTCGGGAAGCCGGGCGACGGCAAGTCTGCCAAGGGTGAGTCTTTCCTTTGTGTGCACGCTAGCCGTGGAATGTGAATGCACCAGAGGGGGTGCAAGTGCAGTGTGTCATGTAAAAGGCAAGTGGTGACTGTAGGTGGTGTGATGTTACTGTGAACTACTGTTCACAGTGAACTCCAGTGAAACATGAATAAGGGCCACTCAACTCCTCTGAATATATGAATGTGCACTGAGCTGATGCACAAATGTAGATACACCGTGCATATATCATTGAGGACGCAAGCAAGCGTAACGTAGAACAAGCAACAAATTTTTTGTTTCTTGTCATTAGCTTTGCCTTGCAACTGTTTCTAGCATAGGAGCTGAAATAAAATGTGCACACAGCAGCAAGGTTGACATGCAGCTGCAATCAGAATATGATTTGCAACGCAATGCTGACGTCAAAATGGCGAAAGCGACCAAAGCTGACTGGTTTCATAAGGTAATAATGTATGCTATGCCTGTGCTGCCTAACCTTGCCTACCACTGTTGCTGGCTGATATCGGCGTCTCGGCCTTTTAGCGAGTGGGCCGGGTTGCATGTATGGCACTGCGCTTTACACTAAACTGCTCCTAAAGTCTTTCGTAGCCACTGAGTAGGATAAATTTTCATATGCAGGAAATTACTAGACAAGTACCTCGCAGCAAAGGGGCATAATTTTGTCTCATTGTGTTGATGCTTTGCATAGCTGCTGTGATTGAGGGGTCGAATTGCAGCTAGGGCAGCTAAATTTCAGTTTAGGTGAAAGGAAAAACGTTCCTGGGCTGGGTGATGTCGGCACTCATCAGAAGAATTCCAACTGGTAGAAACTAGTCCCGAGGCCTCCACTGAGTGTCCCTCGTAGCTGACATGTGCCTTTGGGGTGCTACAAATTAAAAATTGGAGAAGCTGTGTGCCGAAAAGTCGGAAGCCAAAAGCATATAATTACTTATGCAGCTTCTTAGACGGTCATTGGATATAGTCTAGCATGTGCCGTATATACCCACCTAATGAACCCACTCTCATAATGAACCCGCCCTCCAGTTTCATCCGCCAGAATCTACTTTTTTTTTTTTTTTTCAGCCTCTAGCTTTTTGTAGCGGGGTCCTCTTTTTGCGCCCTCGGCATTGCAAACCTTGGCAGCGTGCCAAGATGCTGCCCCCCTTCCCCATGTCGCATGCCCTCATTCTGCCCACTTGTATGTTTGCACATGTACGCTTGCTCAGTAAATGTATTATGTGGGCACAATTTGTCGAAAGTTTCAACCTGGTAGCCGTGAAATCATGTTTTCTGGGAACGCATTAACCAGGAAAAATATAACGTCTTGCTATGGAACATTTTTAATGTCCGCGATTTTGAGCGTATTAACCGGGAAATCGTATGAACTGGGAACATATCAACGATTCAGTGTGTTCATTGGCATTGGCGTTGACAGTGTTCTAGATGAGGATGCTTTTGAGGAAAGGAAGGGTGGATAACTGGCTCTCTGGATAGCCCTGGCTCCCTGGCGCCCTGGACGGAGTCTGCGTTTACATCACGTTTCACGTTGCTCCGTCCTGTGACGTCATAACAGTGCACAGAGTTTGAATTGGAGGGCGGGAACAACTTTTTGAACTTCAAATCCAAATTTCTTTGAAATAAATGCATCTTTCGCTCCCGGACGAGTGGCAAGAAAGCCATGATATGCCGAACTATCATATTTTCCTAACCAAAAGAAAAAAAGAATGAGTGTTCTCCTCACTGTCCCTTTAAGGGAGGAAGAGGGTCTTAGAAAAAAATTTTATTAATGAAGTCAAAATTATGAAATCTTTAGGGAACATGTATTTTTGTGTGGTGATTCCAAATATGGAATTTAATTTCATGTGCAACAATTTCTTGAGCACTTATGCAATATGTTATGTAACTTTTTGAGAAGAGCTTTCAATAAATCCTGCTGCAGGGAACTTGCTAGAATGCATGTCACTGGTTTCTCTTGACATTGATCTATGCAATAAACCTAAGATTATCATCCTGTCTGTCATAAAAGTTGAGTTATAGAATTTTGAAGTTGTTGCTTCAGAAACAGGAAGACAAATATTTCTTCCCATTTGTGAAGTATGAAGTTCAATACCCTGTAACTCAACTTCTGTGATAGGCAGGATAATAATTTTACCCTTGATGCATAGCTTGTTGTCAAGACCAGCGGACGGGATGCATTCTAGCAAGTTCCCTGCAGCAAAATATTGTTAAAGCTCTCCGCAAAAAGTTATATGACATATTGCATCAAGTGCACAAGGCCTTGTTGTACATTAAATTTAATTCCATATTTGGAATCAGCACACAAAAATACATCTTCCCTGAAGACTTCATAATTGTGACTTCATTAATAAATATTTTTTTTCTAAGACCAGCTTCTCCCCTTAATAGAATATATTTGCTCTGAGTTGTCAAGAACCGGTTATTCCATATGCTTATGGCAACTCTGTATGAATGGTTGCACTTTTGGAGCTCACTGGCAGCACAAGATATTGGTGGTTGGGTCCAAAAATTCGCCTGCTTTTTGTTCTGCAGCTTTGCCATCCATGCAACTTTTTAATGGCTTCTTGCAGCTTTTGCTATATTAGTGAAACAAGATGTTTTTGAAAGCATTGAATGAAGGCTGTGTTGGCAGAGGTACAAGGCCTGTAGGGACATTTTTTACTGGAACAGCCCACTCACCCGGCTCATAGGAACTCTCCCAGTTAGGAAGTCGTGAAATGATACAGCAGAACTACGCTGTTTTTCATGAGGCCACGAGGAAAATTATACCAGCCAGGCAAAGTAGCCAAACAATGTGTGTGGATAAGATTGAGAGTGTTGTATGCGACTTTTTTTTTATTATTCCTTGTAAGCGCAATATGCTTCTGGAATTTACAAGCCTTTGCAGCTGCTAAGCTTTAAGGGGAGACACTGGTCTTAAAACGAAAATTTTTATTATTGGAGATATTGTAATGAAATTAGGTATCCGTATGTATTTCTTCCTCCTATTTTCATAAATGTAATTAGTTTCAACTTATCTCAATTAGTTTTCTACTTATGGAAAATTAACTGAAGCCTAATTAGGTAATTTCTTACGGGTCATTAAGACACTTTCCCTCAACATTTTTTGGTTCCGATTAAAATGTAGCCGTAGCCAAAGAGGTTCCTTGCGGAGCTATGCTATTTATGTTGTTATTAAGATACATCATCATATAAAAATGTTCAGTTATGTCGATGCATCACAATTCTGGAATATAATTAGCTGGTATTATTGTTCACAAAATTTGATATGTTCAACTTAGCCACATAAATATAGCATAGCTCCACAGTTGAATTCTTTCTGAATTCAATGGTGTAAAGCTCATTAAAATTGCACCACAAAAACATAATGAAAAGTTCCGTAACTCTAGTGACATTGGAAAAAATGAAGCTGAGAATATCGCAATTAAAGTTTTGACGCTGACTACAGAAAATTCTGGGAGGAATCTTGAACAACGGATTTTATTTAGATGTTCCCTATCTGTTTCCCTACAAAGCAAAACAAAAAGTGTCTTATTCCATCCAAGGAAACATTAATAAAAAAATGTCGAAGGTGTAAGCGTGATGAAGTTGTAAAAAAAATGATTTCTTATGAAGTTATCGGTACATTTTTTTTTTTTTTTAGGGGCAATGGAGTGCAGGCCTAGGGTGTTGAGCTCTAAAGACAATATTTTGAATCCTGAAAACTGTTTTTTGAGAGACCTAGCAGTCCAGAGCCAAGGAGATCTGAGCCACCCTGGCAAGCAGATGGGTGGTCCTGAAAAGGACCGTTGGGTGCGACGCTCGACACGTCTCCTACTCTGTCTCTGAGAAGAACCCCCTGGACGTTAGGTAGCATGCTGCCTTGTGCTGCTGTAGAACGTCTTCATAGCAGTCCAGGACTGTAATCTTCAGTTGCTCCCGTTTTGTGCCGCCCTGTCAGTCTCTCTTTCGTATTAGCGCTCTTTAGCTGAGCTCCATTTGCCTTGCGCAAATGCAGGGCGCCTTTTCCTAGGCTTCGGCGAACAAGGCAGCCACCAGCAGCATAGCCCAGACTTGCAGTGATGGATTCATTAGTTGCCCTCCTTCCTTGGTTGTAGAGGGCAACAGCCTCAGCAGCAGCCGGCTTCCCACTTTCCAAATAAGCATTTCCATTCTTTGAAGCTTGCGTCCAAACGAGAGAGTGTAGGCTCTCACTCACCTTCTGAGTCTTTCCTTCGCTGCATCGTGCCAACAGGTTCTCATCGCTGAGCTTTGCAAACACTGGCTCCAGAGCAGCCCCAACACGAGCCGGGAGGGCACTCTTTTGTGCAGGTGGAAGTTCACCATTGGCCAAGGCTCTGTTGAGCTTGCACCAAGAGTCAGCACCCTCAGGGCCCTTGGAGTGGTTCGGGACATCATTTGTAGAGGTCATGTGCAGGAGTGTAGCTTCCACTGCCTTCTTCACGCCTGGAACGTCTTGACTGTTGCTCCTCAGGGCATGGCCGTAGTAGTTGGTGATCTTCTTGATCTTTTCCTGCGGCAGCTTGCCTCTTCCGCCCAGAGATTCACCTTGAGCCTTCTTTCTATGAACCAGGTTTTGCAGAGCAGTCCGCATTCGCTTATGAACGTGGTTGATGCAATCCTTCTTGTCAGTCTTTATGAGTCTTTATGAGTCCGTACACTTTTGCTTCTGACAACGCATAAAAAGTCCGGCTGTCTCCAACAGAGAGGACGGTCGTGTAGCGCAGACCATACTTGGCCAGAGATCTTTAAAACATGGTCAGCGCATTCTCCACTTCCATGCGACCAGAGTTACAATCGATGTTTCGCTGGTACTCGTGGTGGCGAGCCAGTCACTGTAGCCTTCATCTTGTGGCTATGGTCCCAAGGCACATCTGAGACAAAAGTTCGAGTAAACAATGTGGTCTTTTGCCAGTGTACAGCTCAACAGTGCAGGCCACACTGATGTGAGAGCTACGACCTCGGGTCATCCACAAACCATCAAATATAACGTCAGTGTTCCCAATTCTATTCAAGAAGTCTCTATAGAGGTCCTTGATGACTGCCACACTGGCAGCTTCACTTGCGGTCGCTGTGCTCTCGCAGGCTTTCACAAAGTTTTCAGGTGTCCCTGAAAGGCCTTGTGGTGCAGACCTCGGTGGGACAGGTTCATACAGGCGCAAAAGTCTGCAAGTGCAGTCAAGCCTTTGCCTATCGTCTGTATTCCCTTCATGGCCCTCATGTTGACTTCGAAGGGAGTTATGTTGGCAGTTCCACTTACTTGTTGGGAAGAAAATTGCTTCCTCTCCAAGTGCAGCTACCGCAGATGAGCTGGAGCTTTACAGCTAAGCCATACTCCTTGTCTGTTGCCTTGCTCAAAGTCAGACTTCCTGCGCCGCAGGTTCCGCACTTCGGTTGCGCAATAAAGTTGTTTAGAACTTTTATGTCCACAATCACGAACTCGGTGCCAGTATCATCGGTCTGGCACTCCGCGCTGGCGCCAAGAAGTTCAAACTTGCGCTGGGTCGCTAAGTTTTCCGGCAGAGGGGACTTCGTGTTCGCCGATCACTCAACAAACTGCGCCTGCTCCGCCGCAGAGTAGTATGCGGCATCAACACGAACTGTACCGTAATCCGGGAATCAATTCGAGCTGGAACTCGGTCCTGCAGTGTCGTCAGCGAGCAGCGTGGTTGATGTTCCAGACAGATCCAGCGAGTCCGGCACCGGCTCTAGCGACGGTCCCGACAGCGCACTTGTGGCCGATGCTGTACCATGCCCGTTTCTTACGGCTTCCAAAAGCTCGTTGCATGCACGGTTTAAGTCGGTTGTCTCCCGTCATCTTGATCGCATGGGAAAAATCCCAGCACAAAGCAGAAACATGGCGCATCAAGAAAAAACAAGCGCAAACGCAGACGCACATGAAGCGGCAGTGACGCTGGTAAGCGCAAAAGCGAAAGAAAAAAAAATGACGCGCCGGTTACTCCAGCCAATGGCAGGCGCGAAAAGCGCGCCATGCGCGAGCCAATCAGCGACCCGGAAACGGTCTTCGGAAAGCCAGCCAGGGCAGTCATTTTGCTTGAGCGACGCCATTTTGAGACATCGCAAATTGTGCGCAACGAAAACAGCTTCAAACCAAGCCCAAGATGGCGGCCATCGGCCGTCTGCAGCGTCCGCGGCATGCGTGGGAAGTTCAAACAAATTTCGCCTTTTTTGGGGACATTTCGTGGCTGCCGTGGCATATTGAAAGCATATTTTATCGCATTTCCCGACCAAATTTACCGTTAATAATTTGAGAATAGGTGCTTGAAGGGTCAAACATTCCGAAAATGAGTTTTGCTCAAAATCGATTGTTTGACCATTTTTGACTGTTCTAAGACATGCATCTCCCCTTAAGTCTAATAAAATTAGAATATAATCTGACTCACTAGTAGATCACGATCACATTTATTTCGTAGTGAAAAGTTTGTGCAACAGCTATGGCCCATTTGTCAGTACTGTATCTGCAAGCTTTGTTGACAGATTTTTGGTGTTCATTTTTCGTTTTGAACAGCGGTGTGGCCACGGGGACACTCCGGCGCCCCTGGCTATCGTGAACTCCAGAGCAAGGTTGCCGAACTGGAGGCAAAGCTGAGAGGTGGGTATCTAGCATAGGATGGGGAAGCGGAAACTTCTTGTTTGCTAGAACGCTGGTGACAAGGCGACCTGGTGTCATTTTTATACAGTGTTGTAACACCTTAGAATAGAGCAGTGGAATGCCTGTGGCGATTTCAAAAGTCTCTCGTGACCACCGTAAGAAAGGCTAGTTTTAGAGGTTGTTTGACCACTGTGTGTTACGGCGCTGGCACATTTACAGAGAGGCAGGATGGCAGCCAGCAAACTTCTATTCCGAGCACCCCCATGAGAGCGCACTCTCTGGACCGCAGCAACCACGAGATGGACTGCCTGAGAAACGACAGTGTTCAACCACGGGGTCAGGTGGGTGGTCCTTTCCTAATAATCGAAAAAAAAAATGTTATAATATATATCATATGTTATGTAAAGTGCATGGTCTGTTGCTTGAGTTGAAATATGTGTTCGGCTAATGGTTGACTCTTGATCTCGGTGGCCCTGACTAACGTCCCTTTATGAAGAAGGTAGTGACATTCTCCGTTTCCTGCTGGCTTCCTTCTAATACCTCCATGCCCATCATTGCGTGAGAGCGTCGCTGAAAGGGTCAAAACTTGTTGGTGCACTTGCAAAATTCCAAAGCTTTGCCATTGTTTTGCCATTTATTGGCCGGGCAGGAGTTTCCTGCTTGAACTGTCTGCACCCGGTGGGGGTTCCTGCCCGACCTGCCTTAGCTTGATTGTGGTCTCTTCGCCACCAGAAAATCGCCTCTTCTGATAGAATGTTTTCAGTGCTTTCCCTTCGACATAACTGCAGCGTGAAAAAAAATACAAACGCAATGGAAGGAAAACACTGACGACACGGACAATCGCTGCACTCACAACTGGTTTTATTTTGCCAATACATGCAAAATATAAAGGTTCCGCTGTGCATGCACTCACATAATACAGAAGAAAAGGAGACGTGCCAACGACAACATAGCTCTTCTTAGCTCGTGCCTCAGTTCCAATACCATCGGCGTTGATGCCATCTGGGGTGCACGCCATGGCAATATGCCAGGATGCTGCGCCAGTAACAGCATGGTGTGTTTATATTTTGACGAGAGCGCCAGCGGCAATGGCTCACTTGGCAAGCTTGGCAACGTGCCAGGACACTGCTGTGGCCGGCTGCCGACAGGGTATGTGTTGTAAGAAAGCCGGCGAGACTGTGAGGAAGAGACATGGGGCATGAGGTAGCACGTGTCAGAGTACATGCACTCGAACACCGGAGGAGAACCTGGTAGTTTAGGCCAGAATATCACAATAAGTTTTTACTTTCACCCCACAGCTAATGCTAAAACATTCGCGGTACACACATGTAACTGTCCTCTGAGTTTTTTTTTTTATGTAGAATGTTGTCCCACTCGTTTGGGTGACCTCTTCTGTGCAATTGGTCATTAAATCGGCTATGGTGCAGCTGTGTCTCGTGCATACGCTGATGTTATGATCCTTTCCAAACCAAGGAAGAAATTGGTTGGGTTTTAACATAGTTAAGGGGGGAGACTACCCTTAAACACCAACTTTTTTGTTTCTTGAGATATCTGAATGAAATATTCAGGGTAGGCGAAGAGCACGACCATTTGAAGAACTACCAAGTTTCATGGAGCTGTGGGCACTGGCTCCGAAGTTACAGGAGTACAGCAGCCGACGTGTAATTCGGACTCTAATAATTCGGACTTGTAGGATATTTCGGACCTCGTTGAGGCACCGTCAGTCTCCCCATAGAAGCGCATACATATTCACAACGGATATTTCGGATCTAAAAAGTCCGAAAGTTCGATTTTTCGGACTAATTTCAGTCGCCTGCGGGCCAAAGTTGGCCATCTTTTCGGCGGCGCAAAAGGCGCTATCTTGGATGTGGTGGATTTATGCTGCAGTTGGCTTTGCTTGACACACTTTCGGTACCTCATTGTTGCCAGTAGAGGTCCCTGCGATCTCTGACACTTGGAGGTGGCAGCCGGATTGTCATCGCCGCCAACTTGCTTTTGTCGCCGACGTTGTCGCGGGCAGTTATCGCTTGTCCCATACGTTGAGAATTCGTTGTTGGGAAGGAAATTGTGAAGGAGCTATCTCACATGTCGGTAGGAAAGGATAAAAAGAGGGACTGAGAGAAGAAAGGAAAAAAGAGATCTGCCGTAATGGAGGGCTCCGGAATAATTTCGACTACCTGGGGAACTTTAACGTGCACTGACATCACACAGGACACGGGCGCCTTTGCGTTTCGCCTCCATCGAAACGCGCCCACCGCGGTCGGGTTCCAACCCGGGTTCTCCGGAGCAGTAGCCGAGCGCCCTAACCACAGAGCCACCGTGGCGGGTCTCATACGTTCGCCGTTTCGTCACTTGGGTTTCTCTGACCGTGTTGACCGAGTGGCGCTCAGTCCTCACAAAGTTACATCTGTTCGCCGTTTTGTGATTGCGTCCGGCGGTTCCGCCGCTTTGAAAGAAAAGTGCCTTATCTTCACGTGTGTTTAACAAGCGGTGTGGTGCACACTCAGATTGTGGACAGCATGGACCCGCTGTGTCCGTCAAACAAGCGTGGCAAGTATTCCAACTAAATGCGGTGACCTTGCTGTCTAGCGTGTGCAGTGAAAGCACAACCATGGCGCAAATACAGGCGCAAATCGTCGCCAACAAGAGAAATTTTCCGCAAGGTAACATCAGTGACATTTTAAAGCAGATTTTTCTCAATAAAGTGATTTTTTTGTACTTCACGGATTTTTCGGACTGTTCGATTATTTGGACCATTTTTGAGGTTCCTTCGAGTCCGAAAAATCGGTCGGCGACTGTATATCAAAGTGGTTCACATAGGTCGCTTATTCCAGGCCTGGAGAATTTGAAAATGGGTTTGGCTCTGTGAAATTCGTTATGGTCATTCCTGGATAGGTGCCCCAGGGCAAGACAGAGCCCTTTTTCTAAATTTCCTTGCTGGAAAAGTCAAGCCCAGCACTGAATTTAGTGTCAATAAACTAGATCTTCATTAGGCATATTTAAATTGCTTATGACAAATTCCAGAAGCAATAACTTGAAAAAGCGGGCTTGTCTTGTTCTCAAAAATGTATTCAGGTACGGAGTAAAAAAAGCCTTATGGAAATCCGATAAGCGGTTCCCGAGCAGCAGCCAGAATGAGCAGCCCCGCCAGGCAAAAAATACATACTGAGAAAACAGCCCTCAAAGGTTGCGAGAACACAAGCTTTCTTGTTTCTTGTGATATCTGAATGAAATTTTCAGGGTAGACTAAAAACACAAACATTTGAAGAAATACCAAGGTTCATGAAGCTGTGCACACTGGTTCTCAAGTTACAGGAGCATATCAAAATGGTTCACATAGGTCTATTTCTCCAGGCCTGGAGAATTTGAAAACAGTGCTGTCACTGTGAAATTCATTGGGGTTATTCCTAGTTAGGTACCGGAGGTCAAAACAAGGCCCTTTTGATGAATTTCCTTGCTAAAAAATTTTAGCATAGCACTGAATTTAGTGTCATTAATTAGACCTCATTAAGCCAATATTAATTGCTTATGACAGATTCCATACGCAATAATCTGAATAAACGAGCTTGACCTGCCCTCTGAAATTTATTTAGGTACGGAATAAAAAAAAAGACCCCATGGAAATCCGGTAAGTGGCTCCCGAGATGCAGCCAGAATCTCGATCTTCTCGGACGTCAGGAAATGTTTCCAAGTGAACGGCGTGCGATGCATTCTCATGCCTCGGGGTAGATGCGAGACAGGAGCTGGAGGTCGCAGTCGCCGAGTTTGATGCGTTCGGTACGCAAGGCATGCCCGAAGCAACGCATTCTTGCACCGATGAAGATGCTGGTACGTCGCTGGAAGCGGCAACGCAATTGCTGTCTAGTAGCGATGTAGAAGAAGTTACGCGGCTGGAAGCATCGACAGTCCTTGTTGGCGGCACGCTTTTCCGAAAGAACACAGTTCATACCACGCTTCCGGGCACTGAACGCGTGTAGCGTCTTTAGCTTTGTTGGACGCATCTTGAGTGACTGCGCAATAGTCAACAGTCTGCAGGAAACTGTTCGGACAGCACGGCGAGAGATCGTAAAGACGGTGGCAGCGGCGATCACAATGAGAAAAGTAGAGAGCCAAGGCTGGTGGGGCGACGCGCTGGCCTCCGCTGGAGGGGACCGCCGCGTCAGCGTGCGCAGCAGCCAATAGCAGGCGCGTGATCCCCCGCGTTCTCAAGGGGCGCGCCCTTCGCCCAATCGCAGTCTCGCATTTCAAAGGCGGGAAACTCGAAAGGCGCTTTTAGGCCCCCAATCACAAACGAGTAGCGCTTCCACCACGCCGCCGCTGCCGTTGTCGAAGGCAGGCAAAAGAGAGCAAGAATTCACAAACAGAACAAGACCAAGATGGCGGCTCTTGGTTCACTGGCTGAGCAACAGCGTACGCACACAGTTGGGGTATTTTCTGCACTCTCTCGCAGCTCAGCGGCGAGGCGTTAAGCGCTGGAGGATGCCGAACAGTGTTGGTCATGTGCCAGTGTAGTGAAGTCGGTCCCGCTTTGGCCAGTGTGCGGACACGGCTTCTTAGATATTTAATTTGAAGTACTTTCACGACAAATTAGTCGTTCATATTTGCAGAAAAGGTAGTTAATGGCACATACTACCGCAATGTGCACTTTTCCAAAAATCGGCTTTTTCACGATTTTTCGATTTTCAAGGGCCGCATCCCCCCCTTAAGCGCTGGAGGATGCCGAACAGTGTTGGTCAGGCACCAGTGTAGTGAAGACAGTCCCACTTTGGCCAGTGTGTGGTCACTGTGCCACATGCGCTAAACTTGGGCTTTCATAAATTAGGATGCGGCATTCGCTAATGTGAGCGACTAGTTCTTCTAAGCTAATGCTTTGGTCAGCATCAAGGGCAACAATGAGTCACTCAAGAGTGTTTCACACAAGGGCTTTAGCTTTGTCTTGACATGACTGAAATGTAGCAGACCATATTTGAGATTTGATTCTGTGCTCACTGCCGGGGCCTTCTCCCAACTTTACTTGTTTGGGTGCTTCTACCATGCTGAGATCAGCAAGAGGCACTGTGCCCTTGGAGAGAGCAGGAGGATTGGGTTGGGTGAGGCATTGTTTCTTAATTTTGGTGCTTGGCAGACAACAAAAATAAACTGACTTTCTCATCTAAAATTTTTACAGCGCTGAACTGGGGATGTCAGTGCCACATATATTTGGTGTAGCACTAAAGAACTTCTTCATGGCATTACAGCTTACCATCTAGCAGTGGCAGTACGCATGTTGATTTAATGCTCGCTGCTTGTTTAGTGACGTTAGGCCTGACATATGGTCGTTATGCTAACAATTGCCAAAATGTTCATTTTCATCTGCTTGGTTCTAAAATTCACTCGCATCTGCTGCTAATGCGTAAGGCTTGCTGCATTAGTGCTGCCACTCCTTCAGGTCGATGCACAAGTTGTTTTTCGCTGTCATTGTTTGGAGGTAGACTTTTTTTTTTTTTTAGTATTAAAGCACTATTACAATGGGTAAACCCCGAACAACATTTCTTTTGTCCTGTGGTTTATAAACTTCGCCTCACTGCTATGGAGAGGTTATGTCTCGCACTCATTATGTTTCGGCCACGTGGCTTAGTACAGTCATTCCTGGATGTAAATCTGAGTTGAAGGGGGCTGGAGGTTAGTTAGAATTTAGTGCGGGCCTTTTTAAGTGTAGCGGAGCTAGATTTTGGTGTTTTATGGCCAGATAAACAAGGAAGGCATGCAGCATTAGCTGTAGCTTTCTCATGCCGCTTGCGAGCTAGACTGTCCCTCTTTTTGTGCAGAACCCAGCCAGCACAGAGGTGCCAGGCCGAAGTATGGGCTGTCTTCTCGTCTGACTGCTCAATTTCCGGAGCAATTCTCCACCTCGCCTGAAGTGCAAGTCGGTGGCCGCGGCCCGGTGCCAGGTGGCTCCGCGGAGGGACCGCAGATTCCTAGGCAGCCACGCACGCTGCTGCCTGCCTATATTTAGCTCGGGAAGCCGGGCGACGGCAAGTCTGCCAAGGGTGAGTCTTTCCTTTGTGTGCACGCTAGCCGTGGAATGTGAATGCACCAGAGGGGGTGCAAGTGCAGTGTGTCATGTAAAAGGCAAGTGGTGACTGTAGGTGGTGTGATGTTACTGTGAACTACTGTTCACAGTGAACTCCAGTGAAACATGAATAAGGGCCACTCAACTCCTCTGAATATATGAATGTGCACTGAGCTGATGCACAAATGTAGATACACCGTGCATATATCATTGAGGACGCAAGCAAGCGTAACGTAGAACAAGCAACAAATTTTTTGTTTCTTGTCATTAGCTTTGCCTTGCAACTGTTTCTAGCATAGGAGCTGAAATAAAATGTGCACACAGCAGCAAGGTTGACATGCAGCTGCAATCAGAATATGATTTGCAACGCAATGCTGACGTCAAAATGGCGAAAGCGACCAAAGCTGACTGGTTTCATAAGGTAATAATGTATGCTATGCCTGTGCTGCCTAACCTTGCCTACCACTGTTGCTGGCTGATATCGGCGTCTCGGCCTTTTAGCGAGTGGGCCGGGTTGCATGTATGGCACTGCGCTTTACACTAAACTGCTCCTAAAGTCTTTCGTAGCCACTGAGTAGGATAAATTTTCATATGCAGGAAATTACTAGACAAGTACCTCGCAGCAAAGGGGCATAATTTTGTCTCATTGTGTGGATGCTTTGCATAGCTGCTGTGATTGAGGGGTCGAATTGCAGCTAGGGCAGCTAAATTTCAGTTTAGGTGAAAGGAAAAACGTTCCTGGGCTGGGTGATGTCGGCACTCATTAGAAGAATTCCAACTGGTAGAAACTAGTCCCGAGGCCTCCACTGAGTGTCCCTCGTAGCTGACATGTGCCTTTGGGGTGCTACAAATTAAAAATTGGAGAAGCTGTGTTCCGAAAAGTCGGAAGCCAAAAGCATATAATTACTTATGCAGCTTCTTAGACGGTCATTGGATATAGTCTAGCATGTGCCGTATATACCCACCTAATGAACCCACTCTCATAATGAACCCGCCCTCCAGTTTCATCCGCCAGAATCTACTTTTTTTTTTCAGCCTCTAGCTTTTTGTAGCGGGGTCCTCTTTTTGCGCCCTCGGCATTGCAAACCTTGGCAGCGTGCCAAGATGCTGCCCCCCTTCCCCATGTCGCATGCCCTCATTCTGCCCACTTGTATGTTTGCACATGTACGCTTGCTCAGTAAGTGTATTATATGGGCACAATTTGTCGAAAGTTTCAACCTGGTAGCCGTGAAATCATGTTTTCTGGGAACGCATTAACCAGGAAAAATATAACGTCTTGCTATGGAACATTTTTAATGTCCGCGATTTTGAGCGTATTAACCGGGAAATCGTATGAACTGGGAACATATCAACGATTCAGTGTGTTCATTGGCATTGGCATTGATAGTGTTCTAGATGTGGATGCTTTTGAGGAAAGGAAGGGTGAATAACTGGCTCTCTGGATAGCCCTGGCTCCCTGGCGCCCTGGACGGAGTCTGCGTTTACATCACGTTTCACGTTGCTCCGTCCTGTGACGTCATAACAGTGCACAGAGTTTGAATTGGAGGGCGGGAACAACTTTTTGAACTTCAAATCCAAATTTCTTTGAAATAAATGCATCTTTCGCTCCCGGACGAGTGGCAAGAAAGCCATGATATGCCGAAGTATCATATTTTCCTAACCAAAAGAAAAAAAGAATGAGTGTTCTCCTCACTGTCCCTTTAAGGGAGGAAGAGGGTCTTAGAAAAAAATTTTATTAATGAAGTCAAAATTATGAAATCTTTAGGGAACACGTATTTTTGTGTGGTGATTCCAAATATGGAATTTAATTTCATGTGCAACAATTTCTTGAGCACTTATGCAATATGTTATGTAACTTTTTGAGAAGAGCTTTCAATAAATCCTGCTGCAGGGAACTTGCTAGAATGCATGTCACTGGTTTCTCTTGACATTGATCTATGCAATAAACCTAAGATTATCATCCTGTCTGTCATAAAAGTTGAGTTATAGAATTTTGAAGTTGTTGCTTCAGAAACAGGAAGACAAATATTTCTTCCGATTTGTGAAGTATGAAGTTCAATACCCTGTAACTCAACTTCTGTGATAGGCAGGATAATAATTTTACCCTTGATGCATAGCTTGTTGTCAAGACCAGCGGACGGGATGCATTCTAGCAAGTTCCCTGCAGCAAAATATTGTTAAAGCTCTCCGCAAAAAGTTACATGACATATTGCATCAAGTGCACAAGGCCTTGTTGTACATTAAATTTAATTCCATATTTGGAATCAGCACACAAAAATACATCTTCCCTGAAGACTTCATAATTGTGACTTCATTAATAAATATTTTTTTTCTAAGACCAGCTTCTCCCCTTAATAGAATATATTTGCTCTGAGTTGTCAAGAACCGGTTATTCCATATGCTTATGGCAACTCTGTATGAATGGTTGCACTTTTGGAGCTCACTGGCAGCACAAGATATTGGTGGTTGGGTCCAAAAATTCGCCTGCTTTTTGTTCTGCAGCTTTGCCATCGATGCAACTTTTTAATGGCTTCTTGCAGCTTTTGCTATATTAGTGAAACAAGATGTTTTTGAAAGCATTGGATGAAGGCTGTGTTGGCAGAGGTACAAGGCCTGTAGGGACATTTTTTACTGGAACAGCCCACTCACCCGGCTCATAGGAACTCTCCCAGTTAGGAAGTCGTGAAATGATACAGCAGAACTACGCTGTTTTTCATGAGGCCACGAGGAAAATTATACCAGCCAGGCAAAGTAGCCAAACAATGTGTGTGGATAAGATTGTGAGTGTTGTATGCGACTTTTTTTTTATTATTCCTTGTAAGCGCAATATGCTTCTGGAATTTACAAGCCTTTGCAGCTGCTAAGCTTTAAGGGGAGACACTGGTCTTAAAACGAAAATTTTTATTATTGGAGATATTGTAATGAAATTAGGTATCCGTATGTATTTCTTCCTCCTATTTTCATAAATGTAATTAGTTTCAACTTATCTCAATTAGTTTTCTACTTATGGAAAATTAACTGAAGCCTAATTAGGTAATTTCTTACGGGTCATTAAGACACTTTCCCTCAACATTTTTTGGTTCCGATTAAAATGTAGCCGTAGCCAAAGAGGTTCCTTGCGGAGCTATGCTATTTATGTTGTTATTAAGATACATCATCATATAAAAATGTTCAGTTATGTCGATGCATCACAATTCTGGAATATAATTAGCTGGTATTATTGTTCACAAAATTTGATATGTTCAACTTAGCCACATAAATATAGCATAGCTCCACAGTTGAATTCTTTCTGAATTCAATGATGTAAAGCTCATTAAAATTGCACCGCAAAAACATAATGAAAAGTTCCGTAACTCTAGTGACATTGGCAAAAAAATGAAGCTGAGAATATCGCAATTAAAGTTTTGACGCTGACTACAGAAAATTCTGGGAGGAATCTTCCACAACGGATTTTATTTAGGTGTTCCCTATCTGTTTCCCTACAAAGCAAAACAAAAAGTGTCTTATTCCATCCAAGGAAACATTAATAAAAAAATGTCGAAGGTGTAAGCGTGATGAAGTTGTAAAAAAAATGATTTCTTATGAAGTTATCGGTACATTTTTTTTTTTTAGGGGCAATGGAGTGCAGGCCTAGGGTGTTGAGCTCTAAAGACAATATTATGAATCCTGAAAACTGTTTTTTGAGAGACCTAGCAGTCCAGAGCCAAGGAGATCTGAGCCACCCTGGCAAGCAGATGGGTGGTCCTGAAAAGGACCGTTGGGTGCGACGCTCGACACGTCTCCTACTCTCTCTGAGAAGAACCCCCTGGACGTTAGGTAGCATGCTGCCCTGTGCTGCTGTAGAACGTCTTCATAGCAGTCCAGGACTGTAATCTTCAGTTGCTCCCGTTTTGTGCCGCCCTGTCAGTCTCTCTTTCGTATTAGCGCTCTTTAGCTGAGCTCCATTTGCCTTGCGCAAATGCAGGGCGCCTTTTCCTAGGCTTCGGCGAACAAGGCAGCCACCAGCAGCATAGCCCAGACTTGCAGTGATGGATTCATTAGTTGCCCTCCTTCCTTGGTTGTAGAGGGCAACAGCCTCAGCAGCAGCCGGCTTCACACTTTCCAAATAAGCATTTCCATTCTTTGAAGCTTGCGTCCAAACGAGAGAGTGTAGGCTCTCACTCACCTCTGAGTCTTTCCTTCGCTGCATCGTGCCAACAGGTTCTCATCGCTGAGCTTTGCAAACACTGGCTCCAGAGCAGCCCCAACACGAGCCGGGAGGGCACTCTTTTGTGCAGGTGGAAGTTCACCATTGGCCAAGGCTCTGTTGAGCTTGCACCAAGAGTCAGCACCCTCAGGGCCCTTGGAGTGGTTCGGGACATCATTTGTAGAGGTCATGTGCAGGAGTGTAGCTTCCACTGCCTTCTTCACGCCTGGAACGTCTTGACTGTTGCTCCTCAGGGCATGGCCGTAGTAGTTGGTGATCTTCTTGATCTTTTCCTGCGGCAGCTTGCCTCTTCTGCCCAGAGATTCACCTTGAGCCTTCTTTCTATGAACCAGGTTCTGCAGAGCAGTCCGCATTCGCTTATGAACGTGGTTGATGCAATCCTTCTTGTCAGTCTTTATGAGTCCGTACACTTTTGCTTCTGACAACGCATAAAAAGTCCGGCTGTCTCCAACAGAGAGGACGGTCGTGTAGCGCAGACCATACTTGGCCAGAGATCTTTAAAACATGGTCAGCGCATTCTCCACTTCCATGCGACCAGAGTTACAATCGATGTTTCGCTGGTACTCGTGGTGGCGAGCCAGTCACTATAGCCTTCATCTTGTGGCTATGGTCCCAAGGCACATCTGAGACAAAAGTTCGAGTAAACAATGTGGTCTTTTGCCAGTGTACAGCTCAACAGTGCAGGCCACACTGATGTGAGAGCTACGACCTCGGGTCATCCACAAACCATCAAATATAACGTCAGTGTTCCCAATTCTACTCAAGAAGTCTCTATAGAGGTCCTTGATGACTGCCACACTGGCAGCTTCACTTGCGGTCGCTGTGCTCTCGCAGGCTTTCACAAAGTTTTCAGGTGTCCCTGAAAGGCCTTGTGGTGCAGACCTCGGTGGGACAGGTTCATACAGGCGCAAAAGTCTGCAAGTGCAGTCAAGCCTTTGCCTATCGTCTGTATTCCCTTCATGGCCCTCATGTTGACCTCGAAGGGAGTTATGTTGGGAGTTCCACTTACTTGTTGGGAAGAAAATTGCTTCCTCTCCAAGTGCAGCTACCGCAGATGAGCTGGAGCTTTACAGCTAAGCCATACTCCTTGTCTGTTGCCTTGCTCAAAGTCAGACTTCCTGCGCCGCAGGTTCCGCACTTCGGTTGCGCAATAAAGTTGTTTAGAACTTTCATGTCCACAATCACGAACTCGGTACCGGTATCATCGGTCTGGCACTCCGCGCTGGCGCCAAAAAGTTCAAACTTGCGCTGGGTCGCTAAGTTTTCCGGCAGAGGGGACTTCGTGTTCGCCGACCACTCAACAAACTGCGCCTGCTCCGCCGCAGAGTAGTATGCGGCATCAACACGAACTGTACCGTAATCCGGGAATCAATTCGAGCTGGAACTCGGTCCTGCAGTGTCGTCAGCGAGCAGCGTGGTTGATGTTCCAGACAGATCCAGCGAGTCGGCACCGGCTCTAGCGAAGGTCCCGACAGCGCACTTGTGGCCGATGCTGTACCATGCCCGTTTCTTACGGCTTCCAAAAGCTCGTTGCATGCACGGTTTAAGTCGGTTGTCTCCCGTCATCTTGATCGCATGGGAAAAATCCCAGCACAAAGCAGAAACATGGCGCATCAAGAAAAAACAAGCGCAAACGCAGACGCACATGAAGCGGCAGTGACGCTGGTAAGCGCAAAAGCGAAAAAAAAAAAATGACGCGCCGGTTACTCCAGCCAATGGCAGGCGCGAAAAGCGCGCCATGCGCGAGCCAATCAGCGACCCGGAAACGGTCTTCGGAAAGCCAGCCAGGGCAGTCATTTTGCTTGAGCGACGCCATTTTGAGACATCGCAAATTGTGCGCAACGAAAACAGCTTCAAACCAAGCCCAAGATGGCGGCCATCGGCCGTCTGCAGCGTCCGCGGCATGCGTGGGAAGTTCAAACAAATTTCGCCTTTTTGGGGACATTTCGTGGCTGCCGTGGCATATTGAAAGCATATTTTATCGCATTTCCCGACCAAATTTACCGTTAATAATTTGAGAATAGGTGCTTGAAGGGTCAAACATTCCGAAAATGAGTTTTGCTCAAAATCGATTGTTTGACCATTTTTGACTGTTCTAAGACATGCATCTCCCCTTAAGTCTAATAAAATTAGAATATAATCTGACTCACTAGTAGATCACGATCACATTTATTTCGTAGTGAAAAGTTTGTGCAACAGCTATGGCCCATTTGTCAGTACTGTATCTGCAAGCTTTGTTGACAGATTTTTGGTGTTCATTTTTCGTTTTGAACAGCGGTGTGGCCACGGGGACACTCCGGCGCCCCTGGCTATCGTGAACTCCAGAGCAAGGTTGCCGAACTGGAGACAAAGCTGAGAGGTGGGTATCTAGCATAGGATGGGGAAGCGGAAACTTCTTGTTTGCTAGAACGCTGGTGACAAGGCGACCTGGTGTCATTTTTATACAGTGTTGTAACACCTTAGAATAGAGCAGTGGAATGCCTGTGGCCATTTCAAAAGTCTCTCGTGACCACCGTAAGAAAGGCTAGTTTTAGAGGTTGTTTGACCACTGTGTGTTACGGCGCTGGCACATTTACAGAGAGGCAGGATGGCAGCCAGCAAACTTCTATTCCGAGCACCCCCATGAGAGCGCACTCTCTGGACCGCAGCAACCACGAGATGGACTGCCTGAGAAACGACAGTGTTCAACCACGGGGTCAGGTGGGTGGTCCTTTCCTAATAATCGAAAAAAAAAAATGTTATAATATATATTATATGTTATGTAAAGTGCATGGTCTGTTGCTTGAGTTGAAATATGTGTTCGGCTAATGGTTGACTCTTGATCTCGGTGGCCCTGACTAACGTCCCTTTATGAAGATGGTAGTGACATTCTCCGTTTCCTGCTGGCTTCCTTCTAATACCTCCATGCCCATCATTGCGTGAGAGCGTCGCTGAAAGGGTCAAAACTTGTTGGTGCACTTGCAAAATTCCAAAGCTTTGCCATTGTTTTGCCATTTATTGGCCGGGCAGGAGTTTCCTGCTTGAACTGTCTGCACCCGGTGGTGGTTCCTGCCCGACCTGCCTTAGCTTGATTGTGGTCTCTTCGCCACCAGAAAATCGCCTCTTCTGATAGAATGTTTTCAGTGCTTTCCCTTCGACATAACTGCAGCGTGAAAAAAAATACAAACGCAATGGAAGGAAAACACTGACGACACGGACAATCGCTGCACTCACAACTGGTTTTATTTTGCCAATACATGCAAAATATAAAGGTTCCGCTGTGCATGCACTCACATAATACAGAAGAAAAGGAGACGTGCCAACGACAACATAGCTCTTCTTAGCTCGTGCCTCAGTTCCAATACCATCGGCGTTGATGCCATCTGGGGTGCACGCCATGGCAATATGCCAGGATGCTGCGCCAGTAACAGCATGGTGTGTTTATATTTTGACGAGAGCGCCAGCGGCAATGGCTCACTTGGCAAGCTTGGCAACGTGCCAGGACACTGCTGTGGCCGGCTGCCGACAGGGTATGTGTTGTAAGAAAGCCGGCGAGACTGTGAGGAAGAGACATGGGGCATGAGGTAGCACGTGTCAGAGTACATGCACTCGAACACCGGAGGAGAACCTGGTAGTTTAGGCCAGAATATCACAATAAGTTTTTACTTTCACCCCACAGCTAATGCTAAAACATTCGCGGTACACACATGTAACTGTCCTCTGAGTTTTTTTTTTATGTAGAATGTTGTCCCACTCGTTTGGGTGACCTCTTCTGTGCAATTGGTCATTAAATCGGCTATGGTGCAGCTGCGTCTCGTGCATACGCTGATGTTATGATCCTTTCCAAACCAAGGAAGAAATTGGTTGGGTTTTAACATAGTTAAGGGGGGAGACTACCCTTAAACACCAACTTTTTTGTTTCTTGAGATATCTGAATGAAATATTCAGGGTAGGCGAAGAGCACGACCATTTGAAGAACTACCAAGTTTCATGGAGCTGTGGGCACTGGTTCCGAAGTTACAGGAGTACAGCAGCCGACGTGTAATTCGGACTCTAATAATTCGGACTTGTAGGATATTTCGGACCTCGTTGAGGCACCGTCAGTCTCCCCATAGAAGCGCATACATATTCACAACGGATATTTCGGATCTAAAAAGTCCGAAAGTTCGATTTTTCGGACTAATTTCAGTCGCCTGCGGGCCAAAGTTGGCCATCTTTTCGGCGGCGCAAAAGGCGCTATCTTGGATGTGGTGGATTTATGCTGCAGTTGGCTTTGCTTGACACACTTTCGGTACCTCATTGTTGCCAGTAGAGGTCCCTGCGATCTCTGACACTTGGAGGTGGCAGCCGGATTGTCATCGCCGCCAACTTGCTTTTGTCGCCGACGTTGTCGCGGGCAGTTATCGCTTGTCCCATACGTTGAGAATTCGTTGTTGGGAAGGAAATTGTGAAGGAGCTATCTCACATGTCGGTAGGAAAGGATAAAAAGAGGGACTGAGAGAAGAAAGGAAAAAAAAGATCTGCCGTAATGGAGGGCTCCGGAATAATTTCGACTACTTGGGGAACTTTAACGTGCACTGACATCACACAGGACACGGGCGCCTTTGCGTTTCGCCTCCATCGAAACGCGCCCACCGCGGTCGGGTTCCAACCCGGGTTCTCCGGAGCAGTAGCCGAGCGCCCTAACCACAGAGCCACCGTGGCGGGTCTCATACGTTCGCCGTTTCGTCACTTGGGTTTCTCTGACCGTGTTGACCGAGTGGCGCTCAGTCCTCACAAAGTTACATCTGTTCGCCGTTTTGTGATTGCGTCCGGCGGTTCCGCCGCTTTGAAAGAAAAGTGCCTTATCTTCGCGTGTGTTGAACAAGCGGTGTGGTGCACACTCAGATTGTGGACAGCATGGACCCGCTGTGTCCGTCAAACAAGCGTGGCAAGTATTCCAACTAAATGCGGTGACCTTGCTGTCTAGCGTGTGCAGAGAAAGCACAACCATGGCGCAAATACAGGCGCAAATCGTCGCCAACAAGAGAAATTTTCCGCAAGGTAACATCAGTGACATTTTAAAGCAGATTTTTCTCAATAAAGTGATTTTTTTGTACTTCACGGATTTTTCGGACTGTTCGATTATTTGGACCATTTTTGAGGTTCCTTCGAGTCCGAAAAATCGGTCGGCGACTGTATATCAAAGTGGTTCACATAGGTCGCTTATTCCAGGCCTGGAGAATTTGAAAATGGGTTTGGCTCTGTGAAATTCGTTATGGTCATTCCTGGATAGGTGCCCCAGGGCAAGACAGAGCCCTTTTTCTAAATTTCCTTGCTGGAAAAGTCAAGCCCAGCACTGAATTTAGTGTCAATAAACTAGATCTTCATTAGGCATATTTAAATTGCTTATGACAAATTCCAGAAGCAATAACTTGAAAAAGCGGGCTTGTCTTGTTCTCAAAAATGTATTCAGGTACGGAGTAAAAAAAGCCTTATGGAAATCCGATAAGCGGTTCCCGAGCAGCAGCCAGAATGAGCAGCCCCGCCAGGCAAAAAATACATCCTGAGAAAACAGCCCTCAAAGGTTGCGAGAACACAAGCTTTCTTGTTTCTTGTGATATCTGAATGAAATTTTCAGGGTAGACTAAAAACACAAACATTTGAAGAAATACCAAGGTTCATGAAGCTGTGCACACTGGTTCTCAAGTTACAGGAGCATATCAAAATGGTTCACATAGGTCTATTTCTCCAGGCCTGGAGAATTTGAAAACAGTGCTGTCACTGTGAAATTCATTGGGGTTATTCCTAGTTAGGTACCGGAGGTCAAAACGAGGCCCTTTTGATGAATTTCCTTGCTGAAAAATTTTAGCATAGCACTGAATTTAGTGTCATTAATTAGACCTCATTAAGCCAATATTAATTGCTTATGACAGATTCCATACGCAATAATCTGAATAAACGAGCTTGACCTGCCCTCTGAAATTTATTTAGGTACGGAATAAAAAAAAAGACCCCATGGAAATCCGGTAAGTGGCTCCCGAGATGCAGCCAGAATCTCGATCTTCTCGGACGTCAGGAAATGTTTCCAAGTGAACGGCGTGCGATGCATTCTCATGCCTCGGGGTAGATGCGAGACAGGAGCTGGAGGTCGCAGTCGCCGAGTTTGATGCGTTCGGTACGCAAGGCATGCCCGTCGAAGCAACGCATTCTTGCACCGATGAAGATGCTGGTACGTCGCTGGAAGCGGCAACGCAATTGCTGTCTAGTAGCGATGTAGAAGAAGTTACGCGGCTGGAAGCATCGACAGTCCTTGTTGGCGGCACGCTTTTCCGAAAGAACACAGTTCATACCACGCTTCCGGGCACTGAACGCGTGTAGCGTCTTTAGCTTTGTTGGACGCATCTTGAGTGACTGCGCAATAGTCAACAGTCTGCAGGAAACTGTTCGGACGGCACGGCGAGAGATCGTAAAGACGGTGGCAGCGGCGATCACAATGAGAAAAGTAGAGAGCCAAGGCTGGTGGGGCGACGCGCTGGCCTCCGCTGGAGGGGACCGCCGCGTCAGCGTGCGCAGCAGCCAATAGCAGGCGCGTGATCCCCCGCGTTCTCAAGGAGCGCGCCCTTCGCCCAATCGCAGTCTCGCATTTCAAAGGCGGGAAACTCGAAAGGCGCTTTTAGGCCCCCAATCACAAACGAGTAGCGCTTCCACCACGCCGCCGCTGCCGTTGTCGAAGGCAGGCAAAAGAGAGCAAGAATTCACAAACAGAACAAGACCAAGATGGCGGCTCTTGGTTCACTGGCTGAGCAACAGCGTACGCACACAGTTGGGGTATTTTCTGCACTCTCTCGCAGCTCAGCGGCGAGGCGTTAAGCGCTGGAGGATGCCGAACAGTGTTGGTCATGTGCCAGTGTAGTGAAGTCGGTCCCGCTTTGGCCAGTGTGCGGACACGGCTTCTTAGATATTTAATTTGAAGTACTTTCACGACAAATTAGTCGTTCATATTTGCAGAAAAGGTAGTTAATGGCACATACTACCGCAATGTGCACTTTTCCAAAAATCGGCTTTTTCACTATTTTTCGATTTTCAAGGGCCGCATCCCCCCCTTAAGCGCTGGAGGATGCCGAACAGTGTTGGTCAGGCACCAGTGTAGTGAAGACAGTCCCACTTTGGCCAGTGTGTGGTCACTGTGCCACATGCGCTAAACTTGGGCTTTCAAAAATTAGGATGCGGCATTCGCTAATGTGAGCGACTAGTTCTTCTAAGCTAATGCTTTGGTCAGCATCAAGGGCAACAATGAGTCACTCAAGAGTGTTTCACACAAGGGCTTTAGCTTTGTCTTGACATGACTGAAATGTAGCAGACCATATTTGAGATTTGATTCTGTGCTCACTGCCGGGGCCTTCTCCCAACTTTACTTGTTTGGGTGCTTCTACCATGCTGAGATCAGCAAGAGGCACTGTGCCCTTGGAGAGAGCAGGAGGATTGGGTTGGGTGAGGCATTGTTTCTTAATTTTGGTGCTTGGCAGACAACAAAAATAAACTGACTTTCTCATCTAAAATTTTTACAGCGCTGAACTGGGGATGTCAGTGCCACATATATTTGGTGTAGCACTAAAGAACTTCTTCATGGCATTACAGCTTACCATCTAGCAGTGGCAGTACGCATGTTGATTTAATGCTCGCTGCTTGTTTAGTGACGTTAGGCCTGACATATGGTCGTTATGCTAACAATTGCCAAAATGTTCATTTTCATCTGCTTGGTTCTAAAATTCACTCGCATCTGCTGCTAATGCGTAAGGCTTGCTGCATTAGTGCTGCCACTCCTTCAGGTCGATGCACAAGTTGTTTTTCGCTGTCATTGTTTGGAGGTAGACTTTTTTTTTTTTTTAGTATTAAAGCACTATTACAATGGGTAAACCCCGAACAACATTTCTTTTGTCCTGTGGTTTATAAACTTCGCCTCACTGCTATGGAGAGGTTATGTCTCGCACTCATTATGTTTCGGCCACGTGGCTTAGTACAGTCATTCCTGGATGTAAATCTGAGTTGAAGGGGGCTGGAGGTTGGTTAGAATTTAGTGCGGGCCTTTTTAAGTGTAGCGGAGCTAGATTTTGGTGTTTTATGGCCAGATAAACAAGGAAGGCATGCAGCATTAGCTGTAGCTTTCTCATGCCGCTTGCGAGCTAGACTGTCCCTCTTTTTGTGCAGAACCCAGCCAGCACAGAGGTGCCAGGCCGAAGTATGAACTGTCTTCTCGTCTGACTGCTCAATTTCCGGAGCAATTCTCCACCTCGCCTGAAGTGCAAGTCGGTGGCCGCGGCCCGGTGCCAGGTGGCTCCGCGGAGGGACCGCAGATTCCTAGGCAGCCACGCACGCTGCTGCCTGCCTATATTTAACTCGGGAAGCCGGGCGACGGCAAGTCTGCCAAGGGTGAGTCTTTCCTTTGTGTGCACGCTAGCCGTGGAATGTGAATGCACCAGAGGGGGTGCAAGTGCAGTGTGTCATGTAAAAGGCAAGTGGTGACTGTAGGTGGTGTGATGTTACTGTGAACTACTGTTCACAGTGAACTCCAGTGAAACATGAATAAGGGCCACTCAACTCCTCTGAATATATGAATGTGCACTGAGCTGATGCACAAATGTAGATACACCGTGCATATATCATTGAGGACGCAAGCAAGCGTAACGTAGAACAAGCAACAAATTTTTTGTTTCTTGTCATTAGCTTTGCCTTGCAACTGTTTCTAGCATAGGAGCTGAAATAAAATGTGCACACAGCAGCAAGGTTGACATGCAGCTGCAATCAGAATATGATTTGCAACGCAATGCTGACGTCAAAATGGCGAAAGCGACCAAAGCTGACTGGTTTCATAAGGTAATAATGTATGCTATGCCTGTGCTGCCTAACCTTGCCTACCACTGTTGCTGGCTGATATCGGCGTCTCGGCCTTTTAGCGAGTGGGCCGGGTTGCATGTATGGCACTGCGCTTTACACTAAACTGCTCCTAAAGTCTTTCGTAGCCACTGAGTAGGATAAATTTTCATATGCAGGAAATTACTAGACAAGTACCTCGCAGCAAAGGGGCATAATTTTGTCTCATTGTGTGGATGCTTTGCATAGCTGCTGTGATTGAGGGGTCGAATTGCAGCTAGGGCAGCTAAATTTCAGTTTAGGTGAAAGGAAAAACGTTCCTGGGCTGGGTGATGTCGGCACTCATTAGAAGAATTCCAACTGGTAGAAACTAGTCCCGAGGCCTCCACTGAGTGTCCCTCGTAGCTGACATGTGCCTTTGGGGTGCTACAAATTAAAAATTGGAGAAGCTGTGTTCCGAAAAGTCGGAAGCCAAAAGCATATAATTACTTATGCAGCTTCTTAGACGGTCATTGGATATAGTCTAGCATGTGCCGTATATACCCACCTAATGAACCCACTCTCATAATGAACCCGCCCTCCAGTTTCATCCGCCAGAATCTACTTTTTTTTTTCAGCCTCTAGCTTTTTGTAGCGGGGTCCTCTTTTTGCGCCCTCGGCATTGCAAACCTTGGCAGCGTGCCAAGATGCTGCCCCCCTTCCCCATGTCGCATGCCCTCATTCTGCCCACTTGTATGTTTGCACATGTACGCTTGCTCAGTAAGTGTATTATATGGGCACAATTTGTCGAAAGTTTCAACCTGGTAGCCGTGAAATCATGTTTTCTGGGAACGCATTAACCAGGAAAAATATAACGTCTTGCTATGGAGCATTTTTAATGTCCGCGATTTTGAGCGTATTAACCGGGAAATCGTATGAACTGGGAACATATCAACGATTCAGTGTGTTCATTGGCATTGGCATTGATAGTGTTCTAGATGTGGATGCTTTTGAGGAAAGGAAGGGTGAATAACTGGCTCTCTGGATAGCCCTGGCTCCCTGGCGCCCTGGACGGAGTCTGCGTTTACATCACGTTTCACGTTGCTCCGTCCTGTGACGTCATAACAGTGCACAGAGTTTGAATTGGAGGGCGTGAACAACTTTTTGAACTTCAAATCCAAATTTCTTTGAAATAAATGCATCTTTCGCTCCCGGACGAGTGGCAAGAAAGCCATGATATGCCGAACTATCATATTTTCCTAACCAAAAGAAAAAAAGAATGAGTGTTCTCCTCACTGTCCCTTTAAGGGAGGAAGAGGGTCTTAGAAAAAAATTTTATTAATGAAGTCAAAATTATGAAATCTTTAGGGAACACGTATTTTTGTGTGGTGATTCCAAATATGGAATTTAATTTCATGTGCAACAATTTCTTGAGCACTTATGCAATATGTTATGTAACTTTTTGAGAAGAGCTTTCAATAAATCCTGCTGTAGGGAACTTGCTAGAATGCATGTCACTGGTTTCTCTTGACATTGATCTATGCAATAAACCTAAGATTATCATCCTGTCTGTCATAAAAGTTGAGTTATAGAATTTTGAAGTTGTTGCTTCAGAAACAGGAAGACAAATATTTGTTCCGATTTGTGAAGTATGAAGTTCAATACCCTGTAACTCAACTTCTGTGATAGGCAGGATAATAATTTTACCCTTGATGCATAGCTTGTTGTCAAGACCAGCGGACGGGATGCATTCTAGCAAGTTCCCTGCAGCAAAATATTGTTAAAGCTCTCCGCAAAAAGTTACATGACATATTGCATCAAGTGCACAAGGCCTTGTTGTACATTAAATTTAATTCCATATTTGGAATCAGCACACAAAAATACATCTTCCCTGAAGACTTCATAATTGTGACTTCATTAATAAATATTTTTTTTCTAAGACCAGCTTCTCCCCTTAATAGAATATATTTGCTCTGAGTTGTCAAGAACCGGTTATTCCATATGCTTATGGCAACTCTGTATGAATGGTTGCACTTTTGGAGCTCACTGGCAGCACAAGATATTGGTGGTTGGGTCCAAAAATTCGCCTGCTTTTTGTTCTGCAGCTTTGCCATCGATGCAACTTTTTAATGGCTTCTTGCAGCTTTTGCTATATTAGTGAAACAAGATGTTTTTGAAAGCATTGGATGAAGGCTGTGTTGGCAGAGGTACAAGGCCTGTAGGGACATTTTTTACTGGAACAGCCCACTCACCCGGCTCATAGGAACTCTCCCAGTTAGGAAGTCGTGAAATGATACAGCAGAACTACGCTGTTTTTCATGAGGCCACGAGGAAAATTATACCAGCCAGGCAAAGTAGCCAAACAATGTGTGTGGATAAGATTGTGAGTGTTGTATGCGACTTTTTTTTTATTATTCCTTGTAAGCGCAATATGCTTCTGGAATTTACAAGCCTTTGCAGCTGCTAAGCTTTAAGGGGAGACACTGGTCTTAAAACGAAAATTTTTATTATTGGAGATATTGTAATGAAATTAGGTATCCGTATGTATTTCTTCCTCCTATTTTCATAAATGTAATTAGTTTCAACTTATCTCAATTAGTTTTCTACTTATGGAAAATTAACTGAAGCCTAATTAGGTAATTTCTTACGGGTCATTAAGACACTTTCCCTCAACATTTTTTGGTTCCGATTAAAATGTAGCCGTAGCCAAAGAGGTTCCTTGTGGAGCTATGCTATTTATGTTGTTATTAAGATACATCATCATATAAAAATGTTCAGTTATGTCGATGCATCACAATTCTGGAATATAATTAGCTGGTATTATTGTTCACAAAATTTGATATGTTCAACTTAGCCACATAAATATAGCATAGCTCCACAGTTGAATTCTTTCTGAATTCAATGATGTAAAGCTCATTAAAATTGCACCGCAAAAACATAATGAAAAGTTCCGTAACTCTAGTGACATTGGCAAAAAAATGAAGCTGAGAATATCGCAATTAAAGTTTTGACGCTGACTACAGAAAATTCTGGGAGGAATCTTCCACAACGGATTTTATTTAGGTGTTCCCTATCTGTTTCCCTACAAAGCAAAACAAAAAGTGTCTTATTCCATCCAAGGAAACATTAATAAAAAAATGTCGAAGGTGTAAGCGTGATGAAGTTGTAAAAAAAATGATTTCTTATGAAGTTATCGGTACATTTTTTTTTTTTAGGGGCAATGGAGTGCAGGCCTAGGGTGTTGAGCTCTAAAGACAATATTATGAATCCTGAAAACTGTTTTTTGAGAGACCTAGCAGTCCAGAGCCAAGGAGATCTGAGCCACCCTGGCAAGCAGATGGGTGGTCCTGAAAAGGACCGTTGGGTGCGACGCTCGACACGTCTCCTACTCTGTCTCTGAGAAGAACCCCCTGGACGTTAGGTAGCATGCTGCCCTGTGCTGCTGTAGAACGTCTTCATAGCAGTCCAGGACTGTAATCTTCAGTTGCTCCCGTTTTGTGCCGCCCTGTCAGTCTCTCTTTCGTATTAGCGCTCTTTAGCTGAGCTCCATTTGCCTTGCGCAAATGCAGGGCGCCTTTTCCTAGGCTTCGGCGAACAAGGCAGCCACCAGCAGCATAGCCCAGACTTGCAGTGATGGATTCATTAGTTGCCCTCCTTCCTTGGTTGTAGAGGGCAACAGCCTCAGCAGCAGCCGGCTTCACACTTTCCAAATAAGCATTTCCATTCTTTGAAGCTTGCGTCCAAACGAGAGAGTGTAGGCTCTCACTCACCTCTGAGTCTTTCCTTCGCTGCATCGTGCCAACAGGTTCTCATCGCTGAGCTTTGCAAACACTGGCTCCAGAGCAGCCCCAACACGAGCCGGGAGGGCACTCTTTTGTGCAGGTGGAAGTTCACCATTGGCCAAGGCTCTGTTGAGCTTGCACCAAGAGTCAGCACCCTCAGGGCCCTTGGAGTGGTTCGGGACATCATTTGTAGAGGTCATGTGCAGGAGTGTAGCTTCCACTGCCTTCTTCACGCCTGGAACGTCTTGACTGTTGCTCCTCAGGGCATGGCCGTAGTAGTTGGTGATCTTCTTGATCTTTTCCTGCGGCAGCTTGCCTCTTCTGCCCAGAGATTCACCTTGAGCCTTCTTTCTATGAACCAGGTTCTGCAGAGCAGTCCGCATTCGCTTATGAACGTGGTTGATGCAATCCTTCTTGTCAGTCTTTATGAGTCTTTATGAGTCCGTACACTTTTGCTTCTGACAACGCATAAAAAGTCCGGCTGTCTCCAACAGAGAGGACGGTCGTGTAGCGCAGACCATACTTGGCCAGAGATCTTTAAAACATGGTCAGCGCATTCTCCACTTCCATGCGACCAGAGTTACAATCGATGTTTCGCTGGTACTCGTGGTGGCGAGCCAGTCACTATAGCCTTCATCTTGTGGCTATGGTCCCAAGGCACATCTGAGACAAAAGTTCGAGTAAACAATGTGGTCTTTTGCCAGTGTACAGCTCAACAGTGCAGGCCACACTGATGTGAGAGCTACGACCTCGGGTCATCCACAAACCATCAAATATAACGTCAGTGTTCCCAATTCTACTCAAGAAGTCTCTATAGAGGTCCTTGATGACTGCCACACTGGCAGCTTCACTTGCGGTCGCTGTGCTCTCGCAGGCTTTCACAAAGTTTTCAGGTGTCCCTGAAAGGCCTTGTGGTGCAGACCTCGGTGGGACAGGTTCATACAGGCGCAAAAGTCTGCAAGTGCAGTCAAGCCTTTGCCTATCGTCTGTATTCCCTTCATGGCCCTCATGTTGACCTCGAAGGGAGTTATGTTGTCAGTTCCACTTACTTGTTGGGAAGAAAATTGCTTCCTCTCCAAGTGCAGCTACCGCAGATGAGCTGGAGCTTTACAGCTAAGCCATACTCCTTGTCTGTTGCCTTGCTCAAAGTCAGACTTCCTGCGCCGCAGGTTCCGCACTTCGGTTGCGCAATAAAGTTGTTTAGAACTTTCATGTCCACAATCACGAACTCGGTGCCAGTATCATCGGTCTGGCACTCCGCGCTGGCGCCAAGAAGTTCAAACTTGCGCTGGGTCGCTAAGTTTTCCGGCAGAGGGGACTTCGTGTTCGCCGACCACTCAACAAACTGCGCCTGCTCCGCCGCAGAGTAGTATGCGGCATCAACACGAACTGTACCGTAATCCGGGAATCAATTCGAGCTGGAACTCGGTCCTGCAGTGTCGTCAGCGAGCAGCGTGGTTGATGTTCCAGACAGATCCAGCGAGTCCGGCACCGGCTCTAGCGAAGGTCCCGACAGCGCACTTGTGGCCGATGCTGTACCATGCCCGTTTCTTACGGCTTCCAAAAGCTCGTTGCATGCACGGTTTAAGTCGGTTGTCTCCCGTCATCTTGATCGCATGGGAAAAATCCCAGCACAAAGCAGAAACATGGCGCATCAAGAAAAAACAAGCGCAAACGCAGACGCACATGAAGCGGCAGTGACGCTGGTAAGCGCAAAAGCGAAAAAAAAAAAAATGACGCGCCGGTTACTCCAGCCAATGGCAGGCGCGAAAAGCGCGCCATGCGCGAGCCAATCAGCGACCCGGAAACGGTCTTCGGAAAGCCAGCCAGGGCAGTCATTTTGCTTGAGCGACGCCATTTTGAGACATCGCAAATTGTGCGCAACGAAAACAGCTTCAAACCAAGCCCAAGATGGCGGCCATCGGCCGTCTGCAGCGTCCGCGGCATGCGTGGGAAGTTCAAACAAATTTCGCCTTTTTGGGGACATTTCGTGGCTGCCGTGGCATATTGAAAGCATATTTTATCGCATTTCCCGACCAAATTTACCGTTAATAATTTGAGAATAGGTGCTTGAAGGGTCAAACATTCCGAAAATGAGTTTTGCTCAAAATCGATTGTTTGACCATTTTTGACTGTTCTAAGACATGCATCTCCCCTTAAGTCTAATAAAATTAGAATATAATCTGACTCACTAGTAGATCACGATCACATTTATTTCGTAGTGAAAAGTTTGTGCAACAGCTATGGCCCATTTGTCAGTACTGTATCTGCAAGCTTTGTTGACAGATTTTTGGTGTTCATTTTTCGTTTTGAACAGCGGTGTGGCCACGGGGACACTCCGGCGCCCCTGGCTATCGTGAACTCCAGAGCAAGGTTGCCGAACTGGAGACAAAGCTGAGAGGTGGGTATCTAGCATAGGATGGGGAAGCGGAAACTTCTTGTTTGCTAGAACGCTGGTGACAAGGCGACCTGGTGTCATTTTTATACAGTGTTGTAACACCTTAGAATAGAGCAGTGGAATGCCTGTGGCCATTTCAAAAGTCTCTCGTGACCACCGTAAGAAAGGCTAGTTTTAGAGGTTGTTTGACCACTGTGTGTTACGGCGCTGGCACATTTACAGAGAGGCAGGATGGCAGCCAGCAAACTTCTATTCCGAGCACCCCCATGAGAGCGCACTCTCTGGACCGCAGCAACCACGAGATGGACTGCCTGAGAAACGACAGTGTTCAACCACGGGGTCAGGTGGGTGGTCCTTTCCTAATAATCGAAAAAAAAAAATGTTATAATATATATTATATGTTATGTAAAGTGCATGGTCTGTTGCTTGAGTTGAAATATGTGTTCGGCTAATGGTTGACTCTTGATCTCGGTGGCCCTGACTAACGTCCCTTTATGAAGAAGGTAGTGACATTCTCCGTTTCCTGCTGGCTTCCTTCTAATACCTCCATGCCCATCATTGCGTGAGAGCGTCGCTGAAAGGGTCAAAACTTGTTGGTGCACTTGCAAAATTCCAAAGCTTTGCCATTGTTTTGCCATTTATTGGCCGGGCAGGAGTTTCCTGCTTGAACTGTCTGCACCCGGTGGTGGTTCCTGCCCGACCTGCCTTAGCTTGATTGTGGTCTCTTCGCCACCAGAAAATCGCCTCTTCTGATAGAATGTTTTCAGTGCTTTCCCTTCGACATAACTGCAGCGTGAAAAAAAATACAAACGCAATGGAAGGAAAACACTGACGACACGGACAATCGCTGCACTCACAACTGGTTTTATTTTGCCAATACATGCAAAATATAAAGGTTCCGCTGTGCATGCACTCACATAATACAGAAGAAAAGGAGACGTGCCAACGACAACATAGCTCTTCTTAGCTCGTGCCTCAGTTCCAATACCATCGGCGTTGATGCCATCTGGGGTGCACGCCATGGCAATATGCCAGGATGCTGCGCCAGTAACAGCATGGTGTGTTTATATTTTGACGAGAGCGCCAGCGGCAATGGCTCACTTGGCAAGCTTGGCAACGTGCCAGGACACTGCTGTGGCCGGCTGCCGACAGGGTATGTGTTGTAAGAAAGCCGGCGAGACTGTGAGGAAGAGACATGGGGCATGAGGTAGCACGTGTCAGAGTACATGCACTCGAACACCGGAGGAGAACCTGGTAGTTTAGGCCAGAATATCACAATAAGTTTTTACTTTCACCCCACAGCTAATGCTAAAACATTCGCGGTACACACATGTAACTGTCCTCTGAGTTTTTTTTTTATGTAGAATGTTGTCCCACTCGTTTGGGTGACCTCTTCTGTGCAATTGGTCATTAAATCGGCTATGGTGCAGCTGCGTCTCGTGCATACGCTGATGTTATGATCCTTTCCAAACCAAGGAAGAAATTGGTTGGGTTTTAACATAGTTAAGGGGGGAGACTACCCTTAAACACCAACTTTTTTGTTTCTTGAGATATCTGAATGAAATATTCAGGGTAGGCGAAGAGCACGACCATTTGAAGAACTACCAAGTTTCATGGAGCTGTGGGCACTGGTTCCGAAGTTACAGGAGTACAGCAGCCGACGTGTAATTCGGACTCTAATAATTCGGACTTGTAGGATATTTCGGACCTCGTTGAGGCACCGTCAGTCTCCCCATAGAAGCGCATACATATTCACAACGGATATTTCGGATCTAAAAAGTCCGAAAGTTCGATTTTTCGGACTAATTTCAGTCGCCTGCGGGCCAAAGTTGGCCATCTTTTCGGCGGCGCAAAAGGCGCTGTCTTGGATGTGGTGGATTTATGCTGCAGTTGGCTTTGCTTGACACACTTTCGGTACCTCATTGTTGCCAGTAGAGGTCCCTGCGATCTCTGACACTTGGAGGTGGCAGCCGGATTGTCATCGCCGCCAACTTGCTTTTGTCGCCGACGTTGTCGCGGGCAGTTATCGCTTGTCCCATACGTTGAGAATTCGTTGTTGGGAAGGAAATTGTGAAGGAGCTATCTCACATGTCGGTAGGAAAGGATAAAAAGAGGGACTGAGAGAAGAAAGGAAAAAAAAGATCTGCCGTAATGGAGGGCTCCGGAATAATTTCGACTACCTGGGGAACTTTAACGTGCACTGACATCACACAGGACACGGGCGCCTTTGCGTTTCGCCTCCATCGAAACGCGCCCACCGCGGTCGGGTTCCAACCCGGGTTCTCCGGAGCAGTAGCCGAGCGCCCTAACCACAGAGCCACCGTGGCGGGTCTCATACGTTCGCCGTTTCGTCACTTGGGTTTCTCTGACCGTGTTGACCGAGTGGCGCTCAGTCCTCACAAAGTTACATCTGTTCGCCGTTTTGTGATTGCGTCCGGCGGTTCCGCCGCTTTGAAAGAAAAGTGCCTTATCTTCGCGTGTGTTGAACAAGCGGTGTGGTGCACACTCAGATTGTGGACAGCATGGACCCGCTGTGTCCGTCAAACAAGCGTGGCAAGTATTCCAACTAAATGCGGTGACCTTGCTGTCTAGCGTGTGCAGAGAAAGCACAACCATGGCGCAAATACAGGCGCAAATCGTCGCCAACAAGAGAAATTTTCCGCAAGGTAACATCAGTGACATTTTAAAGCAGATTTTTCTCAATAAAGTGATTTTTTTGTACTTCACGGATTTTTCGGACTGTTCGATTATTTGGACCATTTTTGAGGTTCCTTCGAGTCCGAAAAATCGGTCGGCGACTGTATATCAAAGTGGTTCACATAGGTCGCTTATTCCAGGCCTGGAGAATTTGAAAATGGGTTTGGCTCTGTGAAATTCGTTATGGTCATTCCTGGATAGGTGCCCCAGGGCAAGACAGAGCCCTTTTTCTAAATTTCCTTGCTGGAAAAGTCAAGCCCAGCACTGAATTTAGTGTCAATAAACTAGATCTTCATTAGGCATATTTAAATTGCTTATGACAAATTCCAGAAGCAATAACTTGAAAAAGCGGGCTTGTCTTGTTCTCAAAAATGTATTCAGGTACGGAGTAAAAAAAGCCTTATGGAAATCCGATAAGCGGTTCCCGAGCAGCAGCCAGAATGAGCAGCCCCGCCAGGCAAAAAATACATCCTGAGAAAACAGCCCTCAAAGGTTGCGAGAACACAAGCTTTCTTGTTTCTTGTGATATCTGAATGAAATTTTCAGGGTAGACTAAAAACACAAACATTTGAAGAAATACCAAGGTTCATGAAGCTGTGCACACTGGTTCTCAAGTTACAGGAGCATATCAAAATGGTTCACATAGGTCTATTTCTCCAGGCCTGGAGAATTTGAAAACAGTGCTGTCACTGTGAAATTCATTGGGGTTATTCCTAGTTAGGTACCGGAGGTCAAAACGAGGCCCTTTTGATGAATTTCCTTGCTGAAAAATTTTAGCATAGCACTGAATTTAGTGTCATTAATTAGACCTCATTAAGCCAATATTAATTGCTTATGACAGATTCCATACGCAATAATCTGAATAAACGAGCTTGACCTGCCCTCTGAAATTTATTTAGGTACGGAATAAAAAAAAAGACCCCATGGAAATCCGGTAAGTGGCTCCCGAGATGCAGCCAGAATCTCGATCTTCTCGGACGTCAGGAAATGTTTCCAAGTGAACGGCGTGCGATGCATTCTCATGCCTCGGGGTAGATGCGAGACAGGAGCTGGAGGTCGCAGTCGCCGAGTTTGATGCGTTCGGTACGCAAGGCATGCCCGAAGCAACGCATTCTTGCACCGATGAAGATGCTGGTACGTCGCTGGAAGCGGCAACGCAATTGCTGTCTAGTAGCGATGTAGAAGAAGTTACGCGGCTGGAAGCATCGACAGTCCTTGTTGGCGGCACGCTTTTCCGAAAGAACACAGTTCATACCACGCTTCCGGGCACTGAACGCGTGTAGCGTCTTTAGCTTTGTTGGACGCATCTTGAGTGACTGCGCAATAGTCAACAGTCTGCAGGAAACTGTTCGGACGGCACGGCGAGAGATCGTAAAGACGGTGGCAGCGGCGATCACAATGAGAAAAGTAGAGAGCCAAGGCTGGTGGGGCGACGCGCTGGCCTCCGCTGGAGGGGACCGCCGCGTCAGCGTGCGCAGCAGCCAATAGCAGGCGCGTGATCCCCCGCGTTCTCAAGGAGCGCGCCCTTCGCCCAATCGCAGTCTCGCATTTCAAAGGCGGGAAACTCGAAAGGCGCTTTTAGGCCCCCAATCACAAACGAGTAGCGCTTCCACCACGCCGCCGCTGCCGTTGTCGAAGGCAGGCAAAAGAGAGCAAGAATTCACAAACAGAACAAGACCAAGATGGCGGCTCTTGGTTCACTGGCTGAGCAACAGCGTACGCACACAGTTGGGGTATTTTCTGCACTCTCTCGCAGCTCAGCGGCGAGGCGTTAAGCGCTGGAGGATGCCGAACAGTGTTGGTCATGTGCCAGTGTAGTGAAGTCGGTCCCGCTTTGGCCAGTGTGCGGACACGGCTTCTTAGATATTTAATTTGAAGTACTTTCACGACAAATTAGTCGTTCATATTTGCAGAAAAGGTAGTTAATGGCACATACTACCGCAATGTGCACTTTTCCAAAAATCGGCTTTTTCACGATTTTTCGATTTTCAAGGGCCGCATCCCCCCCTTAAGCGCTGGAGGATGCCGAACAGTGTTGGTCAGGCACCAGTGTAGTGAAGACAGTCCCACTTTGGCCAGTGTGTGGTCACTGTGCCACATGCGCTAAACTTGGGCTTTCAAAAATTAGGATGCGGCATTCGCTAATGTGAGCGACTAGTTCTTCTAAGCTAATGCTTTGGTCAGCATCAAGGGCAACAATGAGTCACTCAAGAGTGTTTCACACAAGGGCTTTAGCTTTGTCTTGACATGACTGAAATGTAGCAGACCATATTTGAGATTTGATTCTGTGCTCACTGCCGGGGCCTTCTCCCAACTTTACTTGTTTGGGTGCTTCTACCATGCTGAGATCAGCAAGAGGCACTGTGCCCTTGGAGAGAGCAGGAGGATTGGGTTGGGTGAGGCATTGTTTCTTAATTTTGGTGCTTGGCAGACAACAAAAATAAACTGACTTTCTCATCTAAAATTTTTACAGCGCTGAACTGGGGATGTCAGTGCCACATATATTTGGTGTAGCACTAAAGAACTTCTTCATGGCATTACAGCTTACCATCTAGCAGTGGCAGTACGCATGTTGATTTAATGCTCGCTGCTTGTTTAGTGACGTTAGGCCTGACATATGGTCGTTATGCTAACAATTGCCAAAATGTTCATTTTCATCTGCTTGGTTCTAAAATTCACTCGCATCTGCTGCTAATGCGTAAGGCTTGCTGCATTAGTGCTGCCACTCCTTCAGGTCGATGCACAAGTTGTTTTTCGCTGTCATTGTTTGGAGGTAGACTTTTTTTTTTTTTTAGTATTAAAGCACTATTACAATGGGTAAACCCCGAACAACATTTCTTTTGTCCTGTGGTTTATAAACTTCGCCTCACTGCTATGGAGAGGTTATGTCTCGCACTCATTATGTTTCGGCCACGTGGCTTAGTACAGTCATTCCTGGATGTAAATCTGAGTTGAAGGGGGCTGGAGGTTAGTTAGAATTTAGTGCGGGCCTTTTTAAGTGTAGCGGAGCTAGATTTTGGTGTTTTATGGCCAGATAAACAAGGAAGGCATGCAGCATTAGCTGTAGCTTTCTCATGCCGCTTGCGAGCTAGACTGTCCCTCTTTTTGTGCAGAACCCAGCCAGCACAGAGGTGCCAGGCCGAAGTATGGGCTGTCTTCTCGTCTGACTGCTCAATTTCCGGAGCAATTCTCCACCTCGCCTGAAGTGCAAGTCGGTGGCCGCGGCCCGGTGCCAGGTGGCTCCGCGGAGGGACCGCAGATTCCTAGGCAGCCACGCACGCTGCTGCCTGCCTATATTTAACTCGGGAAGCCGGGCGACGGCAAGTCTGCCAAGGGTGAGTCTTTCCTTTGTGTGCACGCTAGCCGTGGAATGTGAATGCACCAGAGGGGGTGCAAGTGCAGTGTGTCATGTAAAAGGCAAGTGGTGACTGTAGGTGGTGTGATGTTACTGTGAACTACTGTTCACAGTGAACTCCAGTGAAACATGAATAAGGGCCACTCAACTCCTCTGAATATATGAATGTGCACTGAGCTGATGCACAAATGTAGATACACCGTGCATATATCATTGAGGACGCAAGCAAGCGTAACGTAGAACAAGCAACAAATTTTTTGTTTCTTGTCATTAGCTTTGCCTTGCAACTGTTTCTAGCATAGGAGCTGAAATAAAATGTGCACACAGCAGCAAGGTTGACATGCAGCTGCAATCAGAATATGATTTGCAACGCAATGCTGACGTCAAAATGGCGAAAGCGACCAAAGCTGACTGGTTTCATAAGGTAATAATGTATGCTATGCCTGTGCTGCCTAACCTTGCCTACCACTGTTGCTGGCTGATATCGGCGTCTCGGCCTTTTAGCGAGTGGGCCGGGTTGCATGTATGGCACTGCGCTTTACACTAAACTGCTCCTAAAGTCTTTCGTAGCCACTGAGTAGGATAAATTTTCATATGCAGGAAATTACTAGACAAGTACCTCGCAGCAAAGGGGCATAATTTTGTCTCATTGTGTGGATGCTTTGCATAGCTGCTGTGATTGAGGGGTCGAATTGCAGCTAGGGCAGCTAAATTTCAGTTTAGGTGAAAGGAAAAACGTTCCTGGGCTGGGTGATGTCGGCACTCATTAGAAGAATTCCAACTGGTAGAAACTAGTCCCGAGGCCTCCACTGAGTGTCCCTCGTAGCTGACATGTGCCTTTGGGGTGCTACAAATTAAAAATTGGAGAAGCTGTGTTCCGAAAAGTCGGAAGCCAAAAGCATATAATTACTTATGCAGCTTCTTAGACGGTCATTGGATATAGTCTAGCATGTGCCGTATATACCCACCTAATGAACCCACTCTCATAATGAACCCGCCCTCCAGTTTCATCCGCCAGAATCTACTTTTTTTTTTCAGCCTCTAGCTTTTTGTAGCGGGGTCCTCTTTTTGCGCCCTCGGCATTGCAAACCTTGGCAGCGTGCCAAGATGCTGCCCCCCTTCCCCATGTCGCATGCCCTCATTCTGCCCACTTGTATGTTTGCACATGTACGCTTGCTCAGTAAGTGTATTATATGGGCACAATTTGTCGAAAGTTTCAACCTGGTAGCCGTGAAATCATGTTTTCTGGGAACGCATTAACCAGGAAAAATATAACGTCTTGCTATGGAACATTTTTAATGTCCGCGATTTTGAGCGTATTAACTGGGAAATCGTATGAACTGGGAACATATCAACGATTCAGTGTGTTCATTGGCATTGGCATTGATAGTGTTCTAGATGTGGATGCTTTTGAGGAAAGGAAGGGTGAATAACTGGCTCTCTGGATAGCCCTGGCTCCCTGGCGCCCTGGACGGAGTCTGCGTTTACATCACGTTTCACGTTGCTCCGTCCTGTGACGTCATAACAGTGCACAGAGTTTGAATTGGAGGGCGGGAACAACTTTTTGAACTTCAAATCCAAATTTCTTTGAAATAAATGCATCTTTCGCTCCCGGACGAGTGGCAAGAAAGCCATGATATGCCGAACTATCATATTTTCCTAACCAAAAGAAAAAAAGAATGAGTGTTCTCCTCACTGTCCCTTTAAGGGAGGAAGAGGGTCTTAGAAAAAAATTTTATTAATGAAGTCAAAATTATGAAATCTTTAGGGAACACGTATTTTTGTGTGGTGATTCCAAATATGGAATTTAATTTCATGTGCAACAATTTCTTGAGCACTTATGCAATATGTTATGTAACTTTTTGAGAAGAGCTTTCAATAAATCCTGCTGTAGGGAACTTGCTAGAATGCATGTCACTGGTTTCTCTTGACATTGATCTATGCAATAAACCTAAGATTATCATCCTGTCTGTCATAAAAGTTGAGTTATAGAATTTTGAAGTTGTTGCTTCAGAAACAGGAAGACAAATATTTGTTCCGATTTGTGAAGTATGAAGTTCAATACCCTGTAACTCAACTTCTGTGATAGGCAGGATAATAATTTTACCCTTGATGCATAGCTTGTTGTCAAGACCAGCGGACGGGATGCATTCTAGCAAGTTCCCTGCAGCAAAATATTGTTAAAGCTCTCCGCAAAAAGTTACATGACATATTGCATCAAGTGCACAAGGCCTTGTTGTACATTAAATTTAATTCCATATTTGGAATCAGCACACAAAAATACATCTTCCCTGAAGACTTCATAATTGTGACTTCATTAATAAATATTTTTTTTCTAAGACCAGCTTCTCCCCTTAATAGAATATATTTGCTCTGAGTTGTCAAGAACCGGTTATTCCATATGCTTATGGCAACTCTGTATGAATGGTTGCACTTTTGGAGCTCACTGGCAGCACAAGATATTGGTGGTTGGGTCCAAAAATTCGCCTGCTTTTTGTTCTGCAGCTTTGCCATCGATGCAACTTTTTAATGGCTTCTTGCAGCTTTTGCTATATTAGTGAAACAAGATGTTTTTGAAAGCATTGGATGAAGGCTGTGTTGGCAGAGGTACAAGGCCTGTAGGGACATTTTTTACTGGAACAGCCCACTCACCCGGCTCATAGGAACTCTCCCAGTTAGGAAGTCGTGAAATGATACAGCAGAACTACGCTGTTTTTCATGAGGCCACGAGGAAAATTATACCAGCCAGGCAAAGTAGCCAAACAATGTGTGTGGATAAGATTGTGAGTGTTGTATGCGACTTTTTTTTTATTATTCCTTGTAAGCGCAATATGCTTCTGGAATTTACAAGCCTTTGCAGCTGCTAAGCTTTAAGGGGAGACACTGGTCTTAAAACGAAAATTTTTATTATTGGAGATATTGTAATGAAATTAGGTATCCGTATGTATTTCTTCCTCCTATTTTCATAAATGTAATTAGTTTCAACTTATCTCAATTAGTTTTCTACTTATGGAAAATTAACTGAAGCCTAATTAGGTAATTTCTTACGGGTCATTAAGACACTTTCCCTCAACATTTTTTGGTTCCGATTAAAATGTAGCCGTAGCCAAAGAGGTTCCTTGCGGAGCTATGCTATTTATGTTGTTATTAAGATACATCATCATATAAAAATGTTCAGTTATGTCGATGCATCACAATTCTGGAATATAATTAGCTGGTATTATTGTTCACAAAATTTGATATGTTCAACTTAGCCACATAAATATAGCATAGCTCCACAGTTGAATTCTTTCTGAATTCAATGATGTAAAGCTCATTAAAATTGCACCGCAAAAACATAATGAAAAGTTCCGTAACTCTAGTGACATTGGCAAAAAAATGAAGCTGAGAATATCGCAATTAAAGTTTTGACGCTGACTACAGAAAATTCTGGGAGGAATCTTCCACAACGGATTTTATTTAGGTGTTCCCTATCTGTTTCCCTACAAAGCAAAACAAAAAGTGTCTTATTCCATCCAAGGAAACATTAATAAAAAAATGTCGAAGGTGTAAGCGTGATGAAGTTGTAAAAAAAATGATTTCTTATGAAGTTATCGGTGCATTTTTTTTTTTAGGGGCAATGGAGTGCAGGCCTAGGGTGTTGAGCTCTAAAGACAATATTATGAATCCTGAAAACTGTTTTTTGAGAGACCTAGCAGTCCAGAGCCAAGGAGATCTGAGACACCCTGGCAAGCAGATGGGTGGTCCTGAAAAGGACCGTTGGGTGCGACGCTCGACACGTCTCCTACTCTGTCTCTGAGAAGAACCCCCTGGACGTTAGGTAGCATGCTGCCCTGTGCTGCTGTAGAACGTCTTCATAGCAGTCCAGGACTGTAATCTTCAGTTGCTCCCGTTTTGTGCCGCCCTGTCAGTCTCTCTTTCGTATTAGCGCTCTTTAGCTGAGCTCCATTTGCCTTGCGCAAATGCAAGGCGCCTTTTCCTAGGCTTCGGCGAACAAGGCAGCCACCAGCAGCATAGCCCAGACTTGCAGTGATGGATTCATTAGTTGCCCTCCTTCCTTGGTTGTAGAGGGCAACAGCCTCAGCAGCAGCCGGCTTCACACTTTCCAAATAAGCATTTCCATTCTTTGAAGCTTGCGTCCAAACGAGAGAGTGTAGGCTCTCACTCACCTTCTGAGTCTTTCCTTCGCTGCATCGTGCCAACAGGTTCTCATCGCTGAGCTTTGCAAACACTGGCTCCAGAGCAGCCCCAACACGAGCCGGGAGGGCACTCTTTTGTGCAGGTGGAAGTTCACCATTGGCCAAGGCTCTGTTGAGCTTGCACCAAGAGTCAGCACCCTCAGGGCCCTTGGAGTGGTTCGGGACATCATTTGTAGAGGTCATGTGCAGGAGTGTAGCTTCCACTGCCTTCTTCACGCCTGGAACGTCTTGACTGTTGCTCCTCAGGGCATGGCCGTAGTAGTTGGTGATCTTCTTGATCTTTTCCTGCGTCAGCTTGCCTCTTCCGCCCAGAGATTCACCTTGAGCCTTCTTTCTATGAACCAGGTTCTGCAGAGCAGTCCGCATTCGCTTATGAACGTGGTTGATGCAATCCTTCTTGTCAGTCTTTATGAGTCCGTACACTTTTGCTTCTGACAACGCATAAAAAGTCCGGCTGTCTCCAACAGAGAGGACGGTCGTGTAGCGCAAACCATACTTGGCCAGAGATCTTTAAAACATGGTCAGCGCATTCTCCACTTCCATGCGACCAGAGTTACAATCGATGTTTCGCTGGTACTCGTGGTGGCGAGCCAGTCACTGTAGCCTTCATCTTGTGGCTATGGTCCCAAGGCACATCTGAGACAAAAGTTCGAGTAAACAATGTGGTCTTTTGCCAGTGTACAGCTCAACAGTGCAGGCCACACTGATGTGAGAGCTACGACCTCGGGTCATCCACAAACCATCAAATATAACGTCAGTGTTCCCAATTCTACTCAAGAAGTCTCTATAGAGGTCCTTGATGACTGCCACACTGGCAGCTTCACTTGCGGTCGCTGTGCTCTCGCAGGCTTTCACAAAGTTTTCAGGTGTCCCTGAAAGGCCTTGTGGTGCAGACCTCGGTGGGACAGGTTCATACAGGCGCAAAAGTCTGCAAGTGCAGTCAAGCCTTTCCCTATCGTCTGTATTCCCTTCATGGCCCTCATGTTGACCTCGAAGGGAGTTATGTTGGCAGTTCCACTTTCTTGTTGGGAAGAAAATTGCTTCCTCTCCAAGTGCAGCTACCGCAGATGAGCTGGAGCTTTACAGCTAAGCCATACTCCTTGTCTGTTGCCTTGCTCAAAGTCAGACTTCCTGCGCCGCAGGTTCCGCACTTCGGTTGCGCAATAAAGTTGTTTAGAACTTTCATGTCCACAATCACGAACTCGGTGCCAGTATCATCGGTCTGGCACTCCGCGCTGGCGCCAAGAAGTTCAAACTTGCGCTGGGTCGCTAAGTTTTCCGGCAGAGGGGACTTCGTGTTCGCCGATCACTCAACAAACTGCGCCTGCTCCGCCGCAGAGTAGTATGCGGCATCAACACGAACTGTACCGTAATCCGGGAATCAATTCGAGCTGGAACTCGGTCCTGCAGTGTCGTCAGCGAGCAGCGTGGTTGATGTTCCAGACAGATCCAGCGAGTCCGGCACCGGCTCTAGCGAAGGTCCCGACAGCGCACTTGTGGCCGATGCTGTACCATGCCCGTTTCTTACGGCTTCCAAAAGCTCGTTGCATGCACGGTTTAAGTCGGTTGTCTCCCGTCATCTTGATCGCATGGGAAAAATCCCAGCACAAAGCAGAAACATGGCGCATCAAGAAAAAACAAGCGCAAACGCAGACGCACATGAAGCGGCAGTGACGCTGGTAAGCGCAAAAGCGAAAGAAAAAAAAATGACGCGCCGGTTACTCCAGCCAATGGCAGGCGCGAAAAGCGCGCCATGCGCGAGCCAATCAGCGACCCGGAAACGGTCTTCGGAAAGCCAGCCAGGGCAGTCATTTTGCTTGAGCGACGCCATTTTGAGACATCGCAAATTGTGCGCAACGAAAACAGCTTCAAACCAAGCCCAAGATGGCGGCCATCGGCCGTCTGCAGCGTCCGCGGCATGCGTGGGAAGTTCAAACAAATTTCGCCTTTTTGGGGACATTTCGTGGCTGCCGTGGCATATTGAAAGCATATTTTATCGCATTTCCCGACCAAATTTACCGTTAATAATTTGAGAATAGGTGCTTGAAGGGTCAAACATTCCGAAAATGAGTTTTGCTCAAAATCGATTGTTTGACCATTTTTGACTGTTCTAAGACATGCATCTCCCCTTAAGTCTAATAAAATTAGAATATAATCTGACTCACTAGTAGATCACGATCACATTTATTTCGTAGTGAAAAGTTTGTGCAACAGCTATGGCCCATTTGTCAGTACTGTATCTGCAAGCTTTGTTGACAGATTTTTGGTGTTCATTTTTCGTTTTGAACAGCGGTGTGGCCACGGGGACACTCCGGCGCCCCTGGCTATCGTGAACTCCAGAGCAAGGTTGCCGAACTGGAGACAAAGCTGAGAGGTGGGTATCTAGCATAGGATGGGGAAGCGGAAACTTCTTGTTTGCTAGAACGCTGGTGACAAGGCGACCTGGTGTCATTTTTATACAGTGTTGTAACACCTTAGAATAGAGCAGTGGAATGCCTGTGGCCATTTCAAAAGTCTCTCGTGACCACCGTAAGAAAGGCTAGTTTTAGAGGTTGTTTGACCACTGTGTGTTACGGCGCTGGCACATTTACAGAGAGGCAGGATGGCAGCCAGCAAACTTCTATTCCGAGCACCCCCATGAGAGCGCACTCTCTGGACCGCAGCAACCACGAGATGGACTGCCTGAGAAACGACAGTGTTCAACCACGGGGTCAGGTGGGTGGTCCTTTCCTAATAATCGAAAAAAAAAAAATGTTATAATATATATCATATGTTATGTAAAGTGCATGGTCTGTTGCTTGAGTTGAAATATGTGTTCGGCTAATGGTTGACTCTTGATCTCGGTGGCCCTGACTAACGTCCCTTTATGAAGAAGGTAGTGACATTCTCCGTTTCCTGCTGGCTTCCTTCTAATACCTCCATGCCCATCATTGCGTGAGAGCGTCGCTGAAAGGGTCAAAACTTGTTGGTGCACTTGCAAAATTCCAAAGCTTTGCCATTGTTTTGCCATTTATTGGCCGGGCAGGAGTTTCCTGCTTGAACTGTCTGCACCCGGTGGTGGTTCCTGCCCGACCTGCCTTAGCTTGATTGTGGTCTCTTCGCCACCAGAAAATCGCCTCTTCTGATAGAATGTTTTCAGTGCTTTCCCTTCGACATAACTGCAGCGTGAAAAAAAATACAAACGCAATGGAAGGAAAACACTGACGACACGGACAATCGCTGCACTCACAACTGGTTTTATTTTGCCAATACATGCAAAATATAAAGGTTCCGCTGTGCATGCACTCACATAATACAGAAGAAAAGGAGACGTGCCAACGACAACATAGCTCTTCTTAGCTCGTGCCTCAGTTCCAATACCATCGGCGTTGATGCCATCTGGGGTGCACGCCATGGCAATATGCCAGGATGCTGCGCCAGTAACAGCATGGTGTGTTTATATTTTGACGAGAGCGCCAGCGGCAATGGCTCACTTGGCAAGCTTGGCAACGTGCCAGGACACTGCTGTGGCCGGCTGCCGACAGGGTATGTGTTGTAAGAAAGCCGGCGAGACTGTGAGGAAGAGACATGGGGCATGAGGTAGCACGTGTCAGAGTACATGCACTCGAACACCGGAGGAGAACCTGGTAGTTTAGGCCAGAATATCACAATAAGTTTTTACTTTCACCCCACAGCTAATGCTAAAACATTCGCGGTACACACATGTAACTGTCCTCTGAGTTTTTTTTTTATGTAGAATGTTGTCCCACTCGTTTGGGTGACCTCTTCTGTGCAATTGGTCATTAAATCGGCTATGGTGCAGCTGCGTCTCGTGCATACGCTGATGTTATGATCCTTTCCAAACCAAGGAAGAAATTGGTTGGGTTTTAACATAGTTAAGGGGGGAGACTACCCTTAAACACCAACTTTTTTGTTTCTTGAGATATCTGAATGAAATATTCAGGGTAGGCGAAGAGCACGACCATTTGAAGAACTACCAAGTTTCATGGAGCTGTGGGCACTGGTTCCGAAGTTACAGGAGTACAGCAGCCGACGTGTAATTCGGACTCTAATAATTCGGACTTGTAGGATATTTCGGACCTCGTTGAGGCACCGTCAGTCTCCCCATAGAAGCGCATACATATTCACAACGGATATTTCGGATCTAAAAAGTCCGAAAGTTCGATTTTTCGGACTAATTTCAGTCGCCTGCGGGCCAAAGTTGGCCATCTTTTCGGCGGCGCAAAAGGCGCTATCTTGGATGTGGTGGATTTATGCTGCAGTTGGCTTTGCTTGACACACTTTCGGTACCTCATTGTTGCCAGTAGAGGTCCCTGCGATCTCTGACACTTGGAGGTGGCAGCCGGATTGTCATCGCCGCCAACTTGCTTTTGTCGCCGACGTTGTCGCGGGCAGTTATCGCTTGTCCCATACGTTGAGAATTCGTTGTTGGGAAGGAAATTGTGAAGGAGCTATCTCACATGTCGGTAGGAAAGGATAAAAAGAGGGACTGAGAGAAGAAAGGAAAAAAAAGATCTGCCGTAATGGAGGGCTCCGGAATAATTTCGACTACCTGGGGAACTTTAACGTGCACTGACATCACACAGGACACGGGCGCCTTTGCGTTTCGCCTCCATCGAAACGCGCCCACCGCGGTCGGGTTCCAACCCGGGTTCTCCGGAGCAGTAGCCGAGCGCCCTAACCACAGAGCCACCGTGGCGGGTCTCATACGTTCGCCGTTTCGTCACTTGGGTTTCTCTGACCGTGTTGACCGAGTGGCGCTCAGTCCTCACAAAGTTACATCTGTTCGCCGTTTTGTGATTGCGTCCGGCGGTTCCGCCGCTTTGAAAGAAAAGTGCCTTATCTTCGCGTGTGTTGAACAAGCGGTGTGGTGCACACTCAGATTGTGGACAGCATGGACCCGCTGTGTCCGTCAAACAAGCGTGGCAAGTATTCCAACTAAATGCGGTGACCTTGCTGTCTAGCGTGTGCAGAGAAAGCACAACCATGGCGCAAATACAGGCGCAAATCGTCGCCAACAAGAGAAATTTTCCGCAAGGTAACATCAGTGACATTTTAAAGCAGATTTTTCTCAATAAAGTGATTTTTTTGTACTTCACGGATTTTTCGGACTGTTCGATTATTTGGACCATTTTTGAGGTTCCTTCGAGTCCGAAAAATCGGTCGGCGACTGTATATCAAAGTGGTTCACATAGGTCGCTTATTCCAGGCCTGGAGAATTTGAAAATGGGTTTGGCTCTGTGAAATTCGTTATGGTCATTCCTGGATAGGTGCCCCAGGGCAAGACAGAGCCCTTTTTCTAAATTTCCTTGCTGGAAAAGTCAAGCCCAGCACTGAATTTAGTGTCAATAAACTAGATCTTCATTAGGCATATTTAAATTGCTTATGACAAATTCCAGAAGCAATAACTTGAAAAAGCGGGCTTGTCTTGTTCTCAAAAATGTATTCAGGTACGGAGTAAAAAAAGCCTTATGGAAATCCGATAAGCGGTTCCCGAGCAGCAGCCAGAATGAGCAGCCCCGCCAGGCAAAAAATACATCCTGAGAAAACAGCCCTCAAAGGTTGCGAGAACACAAGCTTTCTTGTTTCTTGTGATATCTGAATGAAATTTTCAGGGTAGACTAAAAACACAAACATTTGAAGAAATACCAAGGTTCATGAAGCTGTGCACACTGGTTCTCAAGTTACAGGAGCATATCAAAATGGTTCACATAGGTCTATTTCTCCAGGCCTGGAGAATTTGAAAACAGTGCTGTCACTGTGAAATTCATTGGGGTTATTCCTAGTTAGGTACCGGAGGTCAAAACGAGGCCCTTTTGATGAATTTCCTTGCTGAAAAATTCTAGCATAGCACTGAATTTAGTGTCATTAATTAGACCTCATTAGCCAATATTAATTGCTTATGACAGATTCCATACGCAATAATCTGAATAAACGAGCTTGACCTGCCCTCTGAAATTTATTTAGGTACGGAATAAAAAAAAAGACCCCATGGAAATCCGGTAAGTGGCTCCCGAGATGCAGCCAGAATCTCGATCTTCTCGGACGTCAGGAAATGTTTCCAAGTGAACGGCGTGCGATGCATTCTCATGCCTCGGGGTAGATGCGAGACAGGAGCTGGAGGTCGCAGTCGCCGAGTTTGATGCGTTCGGTACGCAAGGCATGCCCGAAGCAACGCATTCTTGCACCGATGAAGATGCTGGTACGTCGCTGGAAGCGGCAACGCAATTGCTGTCTAGTAGCGATGTAGAAGAAGTTACGCGGCTGGAAGCATCGACAGTCCTTGTTGGCGGCACGCTTTTCCGAAAGAACACAGTTCATACCACGCTTCCGGGCACTGAACGCGTGTAGCGTCTTTAGCTTTGTTGGACGCATCTTGAGTGACTGCGCAATAGTCAACAGTCTGCAGGAAACTGTTCGGACGGCACGGCGAGAGATCGTAAAGACGGTGGCAGCGGCGATCACAATGAGAAAAGTAGAGAGCCAAGGCTGGTGGGGCGACGCGCTGGCCTCCGCTGGAGGGGACCGCCGCGTCAGCGTGCGCAGCAGCCAATAGCAGGCGCGTGATCCCCCGCGTTCTCAAGGAGCGCGCCCTTCGCCCAATCGCAGTCTCGCATTTCAAAGGCGGGAAACTCGAAAGGCGCTTTTAGGCCCCCAATCACAAACGAGAGGCGCTTCCACCACGCCGCCGCTGCCGTTGTCGAAGGCAGGCAAAAGAGAGCAAGAATTCACAAACAGAACAAGACCAAGATGGCGGCTCTTGGTTCACTGGCTGAGCAACAGCGTACGCACACAGTTGGGGTATTTTCTGCACTCTCTCGCAGCTCAGCGGCGAGGCGTTAAGCGCTGGAGGATGCCGAACAGTGTTGGTCATGTGCCAGTGTAGTGAAGTCGGTCCCGCTTTGGCCAGTGTGCGGACACGGCTTCTTAGATATTTAATTTGAAGTACTTTCACGACAAATTAGTCGTTCATATTTGCAGAAAAGGTAGTTAATGGCACATACTACCGCAATGTGCACTTTTCCAAAAATCGGCTTTTTCACGATTTTTCGATTTTCAAGGGCCGCATCCCCCCCTTAAGCGCTGGAGGATGCCGAACAGTGTTGGTCAGGCACCAGTGTAGTGAAGACAGTCCCACTTTGGCCAGTGTGTGGTCACTGTGCCACATGCGCTAAACTTGGGCTTTCAAAAATTAGGATGCGGCATTCGCTAATGTGAGCGACTAGTTCTTCTAAGCTAATGCTTTGGTCAGCATCAAGGGCAACAATGAGTCACTCAAGAGTGTTTCACACAAGGGCTTTAGCTTTGTCTTGACATGACTGAAATGTAGCAGACCATATTTGAGATTTGATTCTGTGCTCACTGCCGGGGCCTTCTCCCAACTTTACTTGTTTGGGTGCTTCTACCATGCTGAGATCAGCAAGAGGCACTGTGCCCTTGGAGAGAGCAGGAGGATTGGGTTGGGTGAGGCATTGTTTCTTAATTTTGGTGCTTGGCAGACAACAAAAATAAACTGACTTTCTCATCTAAAATTTTTACAGCGCTGAACTGGGGATGTCAGTGCCACATATATTTGGTGTAGCACTAAAGAACTTCTTCATGGCATTACAGCTTACCATCTAGCAGTGGCAGTACGCATGTTGATTTAATGCTCGCTGCTTGTTTAGTGACGTTAGGCCTGACATATGGTCGTTATGCTAACAATTGCCAAAATGTTCATTTTCATCTGCTTGGTTCTAAAATTCACTCGCATCTGCTGCTAATGCGTAAGGCTTGCTGCATTAGTGCTGCCACTCCTTCAGGTCGATGCACAAGTTGTTTTTCGCTGTCATTGTTTGGAGGTAGACTTTTTTTTTTTTTAGTATTAAAGCACTATTACAATGGGTAAACCCCGAACAACATTTCTTTTGTCCTGTGGTTTATAAACTTCGCCTCACTGCTATGGAGAGGTTATGTCTCGCACTCATTATGTTTCGGCCACGTGGCTTAGTACAGTCATTCCTGGATGTAAATCTGAGTTGAAGGGGGCTGGAGGTTAGTTAGAATTTAGTGCGGGCCTTTTTAAGTGTAGCGGAGCTAGATTTTGGTGTTTTATGGCCAGATAAACAAGGAAGGCATGCAGCATTAGCTGTAGCTTTCTCATGCCGCTTGCGAGCTAGACTGTCCCTCTTTTTGTGCAGAACCCAGCCAGCACAGAGGTGCCAGGCCGAAGTATGGGCTGTCTTCTCGTCTGACTGCTCAATTTCCGGAGCAATTCTCCACCTCGCCTGAAGTGCAAGTCGGTGGCCGCGGCCCGGTGCCAGGTGGCTCCGCGGAGGGACCGCAGATTCCTAGGCAGCCACGCACGCTGCTGCCTGCCTATATTTAACTCGGGAAGCCGGGCGACGGCAAGTCTGCCAAGGGTGAGTCTTTCCTTTGTGTGCACGCTAGCCATGGAATGTGAATGCACCAGAGGGGGTGCAAGTGCAGTGTGTCATGTAAAAGGCAAGTGGTGACTGTAGGTGGTGTGATGTTACTGTGAACTACTGTTCACAGTGAACTCCAGTGAAACATGAATAAGGGCCACTCAACTCCTCTGAATATATGAATGTGCACTGAGCTGATGCACAAATGTAGATACACCGTGCATATATCATTGAGGACGCAAGCAAGCGTAACGTAGAACAAGCAACAAATTTTTTGTTTCTTGTCATTAGCTTTGCCTTGCAACTGTTTCTAGCATAGGAGCTGAAATAAAATGTGCACACAGCAGCAAGGTTGACATGCAGCTGCAATCAGAATATGATTTGCAACGCAATGCTGACGTCAAAATGGCGAAAGCGACCAAAGCTGACTGGTTTCATAAGGTAATAATGTATGCTATGCCTGTGCTGCCTAACCTTGCCTACCACTGTTGCTGGCTGATATCGGCGTCTCGGCCTTTTAGCGAGTGGGCCGGGTTGCATGTATGGCACTGCGCTTTACACTAAACTGCTCCTAAAGTCTTTCGTAGCCACTGAGTAGGATAAATTTTCATATGCAGGAAATTACTAGACAAGTACCTCGCAGCAAAGGGGCATAATTTTGTCTCATTGTGTGGATGCTTTGCATAGCTGCTGTGATTGAGGGGTCGAATTGCAGCTAGGGCAGCTAAATTTCAGTTTAGGTGAAAGGAAAAACGTTCCTGGGCTGGGTGATGTCGGCACTCATTAGAAGAATTCCAACTGGTAGAAACTAGTCCCGAGGCCTCCACTGAGTGTCCCTCGTAGCTGACATGTGCCTTTGGGGTGCTACAAATTAAAAATTGGAGAAGCTGTGTTCCGAAAAGTCGGAAGCCAAAAGCATATAATTACTTATGCAGCTTCTTAGACGGTCATTGGATATAGTCTAGCATGTGCCGTATATACCCACCTAATGAACCCACTCTCATAATGAACCCGCCCTCCAGTTTCATCCGCCAGAATCTACTTTTTTTTTTTCAGCCTCTAGCTTTTTGTAGCGGGGTCCTCTTTTTGCGCCCTCGGCATTGCAAACCTTGGCAGCGTGCCAAGATGCTGCCCCCCTTCCCCATGTCGCATGCCCTCATTCTGCCCACTTGTATGTTTGCACATGTACGCTTGCTCAGTAAGTGTATTATATGGGCACAATTTGTCGAAAGTTTCAACCTGGTAGCCGTGAAATCATGTTTTCTGGGAACGCATTAACCAGGAAAAATATAACGTCTTGCTATGGAACATTTTTAATGTCCGCGATTTTGAGCGTATTAACCGGGAAATCGTATGAACTGGGAACATATCAACGATTCAGTGTGTTCATTGGCATTGGCATTGATAGTGTTCTAGATGTGGATGCTTTTGAGGAAAGGAAGGGTGAATAACTGGCTCTCTGGATAGCCCTGGCTCCCTGGCGCCCTGGACGGAGTCTGCGTTTACATCACGTTTCACGTTGCTCCGTCCTGTGACGTCATAACAGTGCACAGAGTTTGAATTGGAGGGCGGGAACAACTTTTTGAACTTCAAATCCAAATTTCTTTGAAATAAATGCATCTTTCGCTCCCGGACGAGTGGCAAGAAAGCCATGATATGCCGAACTATCATATTTTCCTAACCAAAAGAAAAAAAGAATGAGTGTTCTCCTCACTGTCCCTTTAAGGGAGGAAGAGGGTCTTAGAAAAAAATTTTATTAATGAAGTCAAAATTATGAAATCTTTAGGGAACATGTATTTTTGTGTGGTGATTCCAAATATGGAATTTAATTTCATGTGCAACAATTTCTTGAGCACTTATGCAATATGTTATGTAACTTTTTGAGAAGAGCTTTCAATAAATCCTGCTGCAGGGAACTTGCTAGAATGCATGTCACTGGTTTCTCTTGACATTGATCTATGCAATAAACCTAAGATTATCATCCTGTCTGTCATAAAAGTTGAGTTATAGAATTTTGAAGTTGTTGCTTCAGAAACAGGAAAACAAATATTTCTTCCCATTTGTGAAGTATGAAGTTCAATACCCTGTAACTCAACTTCTGTGATAGGCAGGATAATAATTTTACCCTTGATGCATAGCTTGTTGTCAAGACCAGCGGACGGGATGCATTCTAGCAAGTTCCCTGCAGCAAAATATTGTTAAAGCTCTCCGCAAAAAGTTACATGACATATTGCATCAAGTGCACAAGGCCTTGTTGTACATTAAATTTAATTCCATATTTGGAATCAGCACACAAAAATACATCTTCCCTGAAGACTTCATAATTGTGACTTCATTAATAAATATTTTTTTTCTAAGACCAGCTTCTCCCCTTAATAGAATATATTTGCTCTGAGTTGTCAAGAACCGGTTATTCCATATGCTTATGGCAACTCTGTATGAATGGTTGCACTTTTGGAGCTCACTGGCAGCACAAGATATTGGTGGTTGGGTCCAAAAATTCGCCTGCTTTTTGTTCTGCAGCTTTGCCATCCATGCAACTTTTTAATGGCTTCTTGCAGCTTTTGCTATATTAGTGAAACAAGATGTTTTTTAAAGCATTGGATGAAGGCTGTGTTGGCAGAAGGTACAAGGCCTGTAGGGACATTTTTTACTGGAACAGCCCACTCACCCGGCTCATAGGAACTCTCCCAGTTAGGAAGTCGTGAAATGATACAGCAGAACTACGCTGTTTTTCATGAGGCCACGAGGAAAATTATACCAGCCAGGCAAAGTAGCCAAACAATGTGTGTGGATAAGATTGTGAGTGTTGTATGCGACTTTTTTTTTATTATTCCTTGTAAGCGCAATATGCTTCTGGAATTTACAAGCCTTTGCAGCTGCTAAGCTTTAAGGGGAGACACTGGTCTTAAAACGAAAATTTTTATTATTGGAGATATTGTAATGAAATTAGGTATCCGTATGTATTTCTTCCTCCTATTTCATAAATGTAATTAGTTTCAACTTATCTCAATTAGTTTTCTACTTATGGAAAATTAACTGAAGCCTAATTAGGTAATTTCTTACGGGTCATTAAGACACTTTCCCTCAACATTTTTTGGTTCCGATTAAAATGTAGCCGTAGCCAAAGAGGTTCCTTGCGGAGCTATGCTATTTATGTTGTTATTAAGATACATCATCATATAAAAATGTTCAGTTATGTCGATGCATCACAATTCTGGAATATAATTAGCTGGTATTATTGTTCACAAAATTTGATATGTTCAACTTAGCCACATAAATATAGCATAGCTCCACAGTTGAATTCTTTCTGATTTCAATGGTGTAAAGCTCATTAAAATTGCACCGCAAAAACATAATGAAAAGTTCCGTAACTCTAGTGACATTGGCAAAAAAATGAAGCTGAGAATATCGCAATTAAAGTTTTGACGCTGACTACAGAAAATTCTGGGAGGAATCTTCCACAACGGATTTTATTTAGGTGTTCCCTATCTGTTTCCCTACAAAGCAAAACAAAAAGTGTCTTATTCCATCCAAGGAAACATTAATAAAAAAATGTCGAAGGTGTAAGCGTGATGAAGTTGTAAAAAAAATGATTTCTTATGAAGTTATCGGTACATTTTTTTTTTTTAGGGGCAATGGAGTGCAGGCCTAGGGTGTTGAGCTCTAAAGACAATATTTTGAATCCTGAAAACTGTTTTTTGAGAGACCTAGCAGTCCAGAGCCAAGGAGATCTGAGCCACCCTGGCAAGCAGATGGGTGGTCCTGAAAAGGACCGTTGGGTGCGACGCTCGACATGTCTCCTACTCTGTCTCTGAGAAGAACCCCCTGGACGTTAGGTAGCATGCTGCCCTGTGCTGCTGTAGAACGTCTTCATAGCAGTCCAGGACTGTAATCTTCAGTTGCTCCCGTTTTGTGCCGCCCTGTCAGTCTCTCTTTCGTATTAGCGCTCTTTAGCTGAGCTCCATTTGCCTTGCGCAAATGCAGGGCGCCTTTTCCTAGGCTTCGGCGAACAAGGCAGCCACCAGCAGCATAGCCCAGACTTGCAGTGATGGATTCATTAGTTGCCCTCCTTCCTTGGTTGTAGAGGGCAACAGCCTCAGCAGCAGCCGGCTTCACACTTTCCAAATAAGCATTTCCATTCTTTGAAGCTTGCGTCCAAACGAGAGAGTGTAGGCTCTCACTCACCTTCTGAGTCTTTCCTTCGCTGCATCGTGCCAACAGGTTCTCATCGCTGAGCTTTGCAAACACTGGCTCCAGAGCAGCCCCAACACGAGCCGGGAGGGCACTCTTTTGTGCAGGTGGAAGTTCACCATTGGCCAAGGCTCTGTTGAGCTTGCACCAAGAGTCAGCACCCTCAGGGCCCTTGGAGTGGTTCGGGACATCATTTGTAGAGGTCATGTGCAGGAGTGTAGCTTCCACTGCCTTCTTCACGCCTGGAACGTCATGACTGTTGCTCCTCAGGGCATGGCCGTAGTAGTTGGTGATCTTCTTGATCTTTTCCTGCGTCAGCTTGCCTCTTCCGCCCAGAGATTCACCTTGAGCCTTCTTTCTATGAACCAGGTTCTGCAGAGCAGTCCGCATTCGCTTATGAACGTGGTTGATGCAATCCTTCTTGTCAGTCTTTATGAGTCCGTACACTTTTGCTTCTGACAACGCATAAAAAGTCCGGCTGTCTCCAACAGAGAGGACGGTCGTGTAGCGCAAACCATACTTGGCCAGAGATCTTTAAAACATGGTCAGCGCATTCTCCACTTCCATGCGACCAGAGTTACAATCGATGTTTCGCTGGTACTCGTGGTGGCGAGCCAGTCACTGTAGCCTTCATCTTGTGGCTATGGTCCCAAGGCACATCTGAGACAAAAGTTCGAGTAAACAATGTGGTCTTTTGCCAGTGTACAGCTCAACAGTGCAGGCCACACTGATGTGAGAGCTACGACCTCGGGTCATCCACAAACCATCAAATATAACGTCAGTGTTCCCAATTCTACTCAAGAAGTCTCTATAGAGGTCCTTGATGACTGCCACACTGGCAGCTTCACTTGCGGTCGCTGTGCTCTCGCAGGCTTTCACAAAGTTTTCAGGTGTCCCTGAAAGGCCTTGTGGTGCAGACCTCGGTGGGACAGGTTCATACAGGCGCAAAAGTCTGCAAGTGCAGTCAAGCCTTTGCCTATCGTCTGTATTCCCTTCATGGCCCTCATGTTGACCTCGAAGGGAGTTATGTTGGCAGTTCCACTTTCTTGTTGGGAAGAAAATTGCTTCCTCTCCAAGTGCAGCTACCGCAGATGAGCTGGAGCTTTACAGCTAAGCCATACTCCTTGTCTGTTGCCTTGCTCAAAGTCAGACTTCCTGCGCCGCAGGTTCCGCACTTCGGTTGCGCAATAAAGTTGTTTAGAACTTTCATGTCCACAATCACGAACTCGGTGCCAGTATCATCGGTCTGGCACTCCGCGCTGGCGCCAAGAAGTTCAAACTTGCGCTGGGTCGCTAAGTTTTCCGGCAGAGGGGACTTCGTGTTCGCCGATCACTCAACAAACTGCGCCTGCTCCGCCGCAGAGTAGTATGCGGCATCAACACGAACTGTACCGTAATCCGGGAATCAATTCGAGCTGGAACTCGGTCCTGCAGTGTCGTCAGCGAGCAGCGTGGTTGATGTTCCAGACAGATCCAGTGAGTCCGGCACCGGCTCTAGCGAAGGTCCCGACAGCGCACTTGTGGCCGATGCTGTACCATGCCCGTTTCTTACGGCTTCCAAAAGCTCGTTGCATGCACGGTTTAAGTCGGTTGTCTCCCGTCATCTTGATCGCATGGGAAAAATCCCAGCACAAAGCAGAAACATGGCGCATCAAGAAAAAACAAGCGCAAACGCAGACGCACATGAAGCGGCAGTGACGCTGGTAAGCGCAAAAGCGAAAGAAAAAAAAATGACGCGCCGGTTACTCCAGCCAATGGCAGGCGCGAAAAGCGCGCCATGCGCGAGCCAATCAGCGACCCGGAAACGGTCTTCGGAAAGCCAGCCAGGGCAGTCATTTTGCTTGAGCGACGCCATTTTGAGACATCGCAAATTGTGCGCAACGAAAACAGCTTCAAACCAAGCCCAAGATGGCGGCCATCGGCCGTCTGCAGCGTCCGCGGCATGCATGGGAAGTTCAAACAAATTTCGCCTTTTTGGGGACATTTCGTGGCTGCCGTGGCATATTGAAAGCATATTTTATCGCATTTCCCGACCAAATTTACCGTTAATAATTTGAGAATAGGTGCTTGAAGGGTCAAACATTCCGAAAATGAGTTTTGCTCAAAATCGATTGTTTGACCATTTTTGACTGTTCTAAGACATGCATCTCCCCTTAAGTCTAATAAAATTAGAATATAATCTGACTCACTAGTAGATCACGATCACATTTATTTCGTAGTGAAAAGTTTGTGCAACAGCTATGGCCCATTTGTCAGTACTGTATCTGCAAGCTTTGTTGACAGATTTTTGGTGTTCATTTTTCGTTTTGAACAGCGGTGTGGCCACGGGGACACTCCGGCGCCCCTGGCTATCGTGAACTCCAGAGCAAGGTTGCCGAACTGGAGGCAAAGCTGAGAGGTGGGTATCTAGCATAGGATGGGGAAGCGGAAACTTCTTGTTTGCTAGAACGCTGGTGACAAGGCGACCTGGTGTCATTTTTATACAGTGTTGTAACACCTTAGAATAGAGCAGTGGAATGCCTGTGGCCATTTCAAAAGTCTCTCGTGACCACCGTAAGAAAGGCTAGTTTTAGAGGTTGTTTGACCACTGTGTGTTACGGCGCTGGCACATTTACAGAGAGGCAGGATGGCAGCCAGCAAACTTCTATTCCGAGCACCCCCATGAGAGCGCACTCTCTGGACCGCAGCAACCACGAGATGGACTGCCTGAGAAACGACAGTGTTCAACCACGGGGTCAGGTGGGTGGTCCTTTCCTAATAATCGAAAAAAAAAAAATGTTATAATATATATCATATGTTATGTAAAGTGCATGGTCTGTTGCTTGAGTTGAAATATGTGTTCGGCTAATGGTTGACTCTTGATCTCGGTGGCCCTGACTAACGTCCCTTTATGAAGAAGGTAGTGACATTCTCCGTTTCCTGCTGGCTTCCTTCTAATACCTCCATGCCCATCATTGCGTGAGAGCGTCGCTGAAAGGGTCAAAACTTGTTGGTGCACTTGCAAAATTCCAAAGCTTTGCCATTGTTTTGCCATTTATTGGCCGGGCAGGAGTTTCCTGCTTGAACTGTCTGCACCCGGTGGTGGTTCCTGCCCGACCTGCCTTAGCTTGATTGTGGTCTCTTCGCCACCAGAAAATCGCCTCTTCTGATAGAATGTTTTCAGTGCTTTCCCTTCGACATAACTGCAGCGTGAAAAAAAATACAAACGCAATGGAAGGAAAACACTGACGACACGGACAATCGCTGCACTCACAACTGGTTTTATTTTGCCAATACATGCAAAATATAAAGGTTCCGCTGTGCATGCACTCACATAATACAGAAGAAAAGGAGACGTGCCAACGACAACATAGCTCTTCTTAGCTCGTGCCTCAGTTCCAATACCATCGGCGTTGATGCCATCTGGGGTGCACGCCATGGCAATATGCCAGGATGCTGCGCCAGTAACAGCATGGTGTGTTTATATTTTGACGAGAGCGCCAGCGGCAATGGCTCACTTGGCAAGCTTGGCAACGTGCCAGGACACTGCTGTGGCCGGCTGCCGACAGGGTATGTGTTGTAAGAAAGCCGGCGAGACTGTGAGGAAGAGACATGGGGCATGAGGTAGCACGTGTCAGAGTACATGCACTCGAACACCGGAGGAGAACCTGGTAGTTTAGGCCAGAATATCACAATAAGTTTTTACTTTCACCCCACAGCTAATGCTAAAACATTCGCGGTACACACATGTAACTGTCCTCTGAGTTTTTTTTTTATGTAGAATGTTGTCCCACTCGTTTGGGTGACCTCTTCTGTGCAATTGGTCATTAAATCGGCTATGGTGCAGCTGCGTCTCGTGCATACGCTGATGTTATGATCCTTTCCAAACCAAGGAAGAAATTGGTTGGGTTTTAACAAAGTTAAGGGGGGAGACTACCCTTAAACACCAACTTTTTTGTTTCTTGAGATATCTGAATGAAATATTCAGGGTAGGCGAAGAGCACGACCATTTGAAGAACTACCAAGTTTCATGGAGCTGTGGGCACTGGTTCCGAAGTTACAGGAGTACAGCAGCCGACGTGTAATTCGGACTCTAATAATTCGGACTTGTAGGATATTTCGGACCTCGTTGAGGCACCGTCAGTCTCCCCATAGAAGCGCATACATATTCACAACGGATATTTCGGATCTAAAAAGTCCGAAAGTTCGATTTTTCGGACTAATTTCAGTCGCCTGCGGGCCAAAGTTGGCCATCTTTTCGGCGGCGCAAAAGGCGCTATCTTGGATGTGGTGGATTTATGCTGCAGTTGGCTTTGCTTGACACACTTTCGGTACCTCATTGTTGCCAGTAGAGGTCCCTGCGATCTCTGACACTTGGAGGTGGCAGCCGGATTGTCATCGCCGCCAACTTGCTTTTGTCGCCGACGTTGTCGCGGGCAGTTATCGCTTGTCCCATACGTTGAGAATTCGTTGTTGGGAAGGAAATTGTGAAGGAGCTATCTCACATGTCGGTAGGAAAGGATAAAAAGAGGGACTGAGAGAAGAAAGGAAAAAAAAGATCTGCCGTAATGGAGGGCTCCGGAATAATTTCGACTACCTGGGGAACTTTAACGTGCACTGACATCACACAGGACACGGGCGCCTTTGCGTTTCGCCTCCATCGAAACGCGCCCACCGCGGTCGGGTTCCAACCCGGGTTCTCCGGAGCAGTAGCCGAGCGCCCTAACCACAGAGCCACCGTGGCGGGTCTCATACGTTCGCCGTTTCGTCACTTGGGTTTCTCTGACCGTGTTGACCGAGTGGCGCTCAGTCCTCACAAAGTTACATCTGTTCGCCGTTTTGTGATTGCGTCCGGCGGTTCCGCCGCTTTGAGAGAAAAGTGCCTTATCTTCGCGTGTGTTGAACAAGCGGTGTGGTGCACACTCAGATTGTGGACAGCATGGACCCGCTGTGTCCGTCAAACAAGCGTGGCAAGTATTCCAACTAAATGCGGTGACCTTGCTGTCTAGCGTGTGCAGTGAAAGCACAACCATGGCGCAAATACAGGCGCAAATCGTCGCCAACAAGAGAAATTTTCCGCAAGGTAACATCAGTGACATTTTAAAGCAGATTTTTCTCAATAAAGTGATTTTTTTGTACTTCACGGATTTTTCGGACTGTTCGATTATTTGGACCATTTTTGAGGTTCCTTCGAGTCCGAAAAATCGGTCGGCGACTGTATATCAAAGTGGTTCACATAGGTCGCTTATTCCAGGCCTGGAGAATTTGAAAATGGGTTTGGCTCTGTGAAATTCGTTATGGTCATTCCTGGATAGGTGCCCCAGGGCAAGACAGAGCCCTTTTTCTAAATTTCCTTGCTGGAAAAGTCAAGCCCAGCACTGAATTTAGTGTCAATAAACTAGATCTTCATTAGGCATATTTAAATTGCTTATGACAAATTCCAGAAGCAATAACTTGAAAAAGCGGGCTTGTCTTGTTCTCAAAAATGTATTCAGGTACGGAGTAAAAAAAGCCTTATGGAAATCCGATAAGCGGTTCCCGAGCAGCAGCCAGAATGAGCAGCCCCGCCAGGCAAAAAATACATCCTGAGAAAACAGCCCTCAAAGGTTGCGAGAACACAAGCTTTCTTGTTTCTTGTGATATCTGAATGAAATTTTCAGGGTAGACTAAAAACACAAACATTTGAAGAAATACCAAGGTTCATGAAGCTGTGCACACTGGTTCTCAAGTTACAGGAGCATATCAAAATGGTTCACATAGGTCTATTTCTCCAGGCCTGGAGAATTTGAAAACAGTGCTGTCACTGTGAAATTCATTGGGGTTATTCCTAGTTAGGTACCGGAGGTCAAAACGAGGCCCTTTTGATGAATTTCCTTGCTGAAAAATTTTAGCATAGCACTGAATTTAGTGTCATTAATTAGACCTCATTAGCCAATATTAATTGCTTATGACAGATTCCATACGCAATAATCTGAATAAACGAGCTTGACCTGCCCTCTGAAATTTATTTAGGTACGGAATAAAAAAAAAGACCCCATGGAAATCCGGTAAGTGGCTCCCGAGATGCAGCCAGAATCTCGATCTTCTCGGACGTCAGGAAATGTTTCCAAGTGAACGGCGTGCGATGCATTCTCATGCCTCGGGGTAGATGCGAGACAGGAGCTGGAGGTCGCAGTCGCCGAGTTTGATGCGTTCGGTACGCAAGGCATGCCCGAAGCAACGCATTCTTGCACCGATGAAGATGCTGGTACGTCGCTGGAAGCGGCAACGCAATTGCTGTCTAGTAGCGATGTAGAAGAAGTTACGCGGCTGGAAGCATCGACAGTCCTTGTTGGCGGCACGCTTTTCCGAAAGAACACAGTTCATACCACGCTTCCGGGCACTGAACGCGTGTAGCGTCTTTAGCTTTGTTGGACGCATCTTGAGTGACTGCGCAATAGTCAACAGTCTGCAGGAAACTGTTCGGACGGCACGGCGAGAGATCGTAAAGACGGTGGCAGCGGCGATCACAATGAGAAAAGTAGAGAGCCAAGGCTGGTGGGGCGACGCGCTGGCCTCCGCTGGAGGGGACCGCCGCGTCAGCGTGCGCAGCAGCCAATAGCAGGCGCGTGATCCCCCGCGTTCTCAAGGAGCGCGCCCTTCGCCCAATCGCAGTCTCGCATTTCAAAGGCGGGAAACTCGAAAGGCGCTTTTAGGCCCCCAATCACAAACGAGAGGCGCTTCCACCACGCCGCCGCTGCCGTTGTCGAAGGCAGGCAAAAGAGAGCAAGAATTCACAAACAGAACAAGACCAAGATGGCGGCTCTTGGTTCACTGGCTGAGCAACAGCGTACGCACACAGTTGGGGTATTTTCTGCACTCTCTCGCAGCTCAGCGGCGAGGCGTTAAGCGCTGGAGGATGCCGAACAGTGTTGGTCATGTGCCAGTGTAGTGAAGTCGGTCCCGCTTTGGCCAGTGTGCGGACACGGCTTCTTAGATATTTAATTTGAAGTACTTTCACGACAAATTAGTCGTTCATATTTGCAGAAAAGGTAGTTAATGGCACATACTACCGCAATGTGCACTTTTCCAAAAATCGGCTTTTTCACGATTTTTCGATTTTCAAGGGCCGCATCCCCCCCTTAAGCGCTGGAGGATGCCGAACAGTGTTGGTCAGGCACCAGTGTAGTGAAGACAGTCCCACTTTGGCCAGTGTGTGGTCACTGTGCCACATGCGCTAAACTTGGGCTTTCAAAAATTAGGATGCGGCATTCGCTAATGTGAGCGACTAGTTCTTCTAAGCTAATGCTTTGGTCAGCATCAAGGGCAACAATGAGTCACTCAAGAGTGTTTCACACAAGGGCTTTAGCTTTGTCTTGACATGACTGAAATGTAGCAGACCATATTTGAGATTTGATTCTGTGCTCACTGCCGGGGCCTTCTCCCAACTTTACTTGTTTGGGTGCTTCTACCATGCTGAGATCAGCAAGAGGCACTGTGCCCTTGGAGAGAGCAGGAGGATTGGGTTGGGTGAGGCATTGTTTCTTAATTTTGGTGCTTGGCAGACAACAAAAATAAACTGACTTTCTCATCTAAAATTTTTACAGCGCTGAACTGGGGATGTCAGTGCCACATATATTTGGTGTAGCACTAAAGAACTTCTTCATGGCATTACAGCTTACCATCTAGCAGTGGCAGTACGCATGTTGATTTAATGCTCGCTGCTTGTTTAGTGACGTTAGGCCTGACATATGGTCGTTATGCTAACAATTGCCAAAATGTTCATTTTCATCTGCTTGGTTCTAAAATTCACTCGCATCTGCTGCTAATGCGTAAGGCTTGCTGCATTAGTGCTGCCACTCCTTCAGGTCGATGCACAAGTTGTTTTTCGCTGTCATTGTTTGGAGGTAGACTTTTTTTTTTTTTTTAGTATTAAAGCACTATTACAATGGGTAAACCCCGAACAACATTTCTTTTGTCCTGTGGTTTATAAACTTCGCCTCACTGCTATGGAGAGGTTATGTCTCGCACTCATTATGTTTCGGCCACGTGGCTTAGTACAGTCATTCCTGGATGTAAATCTGAGTTGAAGGGGGCTGGAGGTTGGTTAGAATTTAGTGCGGGCCTTTTTAAGTGTAGCGGAGCTAGATTTTGGTGTTTTATGGCCAGATAAACAAGGAAGGCATGCAGCATTAGCTGTAGCTTTCTCATGCCGCTTGCGAGCTAGACTGTCCCTCTTTTTGTGCAGAACCCAGCCAGCACAGAGGTGCCAGGCCGAAGTATGGGCTGTCTTCTCGTCTGACTGCTCAATTTCCGGAGCAATTCTCCACCTCGCCTGAAGTGCAAGTCGGTGGCCGCGGCCCGGTGCCAGGTGGCTCCGCGGAGGGACCGCAGATTCCTAGGCAGCCACGCACGCTGCTGCCTGCCTATATTTAACTCGGGAAGCCGGGCGACGGCAAGTCTGCCAAGGGTGAGTCTTTCCTTTGTGTGCACGCTAGCCGTGGAATGTGAATGCACCAGAGGGGGTGCAAGTGCAGTGTGTCATGTAAAAGGCAAGTGGTGACTGTAGGTGGTGTGATGTTACTGTGAACTACTGTTCACAGTGAACTCCAGTGAAACATGAATAAGGGCCACTCAACTCCTCTGAATATATGAATGTGCACTGAGCTGATGCACAAATGTAGATACACCGTGCATATATTATTGAGGACGCAAGCAAGCGTAACGTAGAACAAGCAACAAATTTTTTGTTTCTTGTCATTAGCTTTGCCTTGCAACTGTTTCTAGCATAGGAGCTGAAATAAAATGTGCACACAGCAGCAAGGTTGACATGCAGCTGCAATCAGAATATGATTTGCAACGCAATGCTGACGTCAAAATGGCGAAAGCGACCAAAGCTGACTGGTTTCATAAGGTAATAATGTATGCTATGCCTGTGCTGCCTAACCTTGCCTACCACTGTTGCTGGCTGATATCGGCGTCTCGGCCTTTTAGCGAGTGGGCCGGGTTGCATGTATGGCACTGCGCTTTACACTAAACTGCTCCTAAAGTCTTTCGTAGCCACTGAGTAGGATAAATTTTCATATGCAGGAAATTACTAGACAAGTACCTCGCAGCAAAGGGGCATAATTTTGTCTCATTGTGTTGATGCTTTGCATAGCTGCTGTGATTGAGGGGTCGAATTGCAGCTAGGGCAGCTAAATTTCAGTTTAGGTGAAAGGAAAAACGTTCCTGGGCTGGGTGATGTCGGCACTCATTAGAAGAATTCCAACTGGTAGAAACTAGTCCCGAGGCCTCCACTGAGTGTCCCTCGTAGCTGACATGTGCCTTTGGGGTGCTACAAATTAAAAATTGGAGAAGCTGTGTTCCGAAAAGTCGGAAGCCAAAAGCATATAATTACTTATGCAGCTTCTTAGACGGTCATTGGATATAGTCTAGCATGTGCCGTATATACCCACCTAATGAACCCACTCTCATAATGAACCCGCCCTCCAGTTTCATCCGCCAGAATCTACTTTTTTTTTTTTTTTTCAGCCTCTAGCATTTTGTAGCGGGGTCCTCTTTTTGCGCCCTCGGCATTGCAAACCTTGGCAGCGTGCCAAGATGCTGCCCCCCTTCCCCATGTCGCATGCCCTCATTCTGCCCACTTGTATGTTTGCACATGTACGCTTGCTCAGTAAATGTATTATGTGGGCACAATTTGTCGAAAGTTTCAACCTGGTAGCCGGGAAATCATGTTTTCTGGGAACGCATTAACCAGGAAAAATATAACGTCTTGCTATGGAACATTCTTAATGTCCGCGATTTTGAGCGTATTAACCGGGAAATCGTATGAACTCGGAACATATCAACGATTCAGTGTGTTCATTGGCATTGGCGTTGACAGTGTTCTAGATGAGGATGCTTTTGAGGAAAGGAAGGGTGGATAACTGGCTCTCTGGATAGCCCTGGCTCCCTGGCGCCCTGGACGGAGTCTGCGTTTACATCACGTTTCACGTTGCTCCGTCCTGTGACGTCATAACAGTGCACAGAGTTTGAATTGGAGGGCGGGAACAACTTTTTGAACTTCAAATCCAAATTTCTTTGAAATAAATGCATCTTTCGCTCCCGGACGAGTGGCAAGAAAGCCATGATATGCCGAACTATCATATTTTCCTAACCAAAAGAAAAAAAGAATGAGTGTTCTCCTCACTGTCCCTTTAAGGGAGGAAGAGGGTCTTAGAAAAAAATTTTATTAATGAAGTCAAAATTATGAAATCTTTAGGGAACATGTATTTTTGTGTGGTGATTCCAAATATGGAATTTAATTTCATGTGCAACAATTTCTTGAGCACTTATGCAATATGTTATGTAACTTTTTGAGAAGAGCTTTCAATAAATCCTGCTGCAGGGAACTTGCTAGAATGCATGTCACTGGTTTCTCTTGACATTGATCTATGCAATAAACCTAAGATTATCATCCTGTCTGTCATAAAAGTTGAGTTATAGAATTTTGAAGTTGTTGCTTCAGAAACAGGAAAACAAATATTTCTTCCCATTTGTGAAGTATGAAGTTCAATACCCTGTAACTCAACTTCTGTGATAGGCAGGATAATAATTTTACCCTTGATGCATAGCTTGTTGTCAAGACCAGCGGACGGGATGCATTCTAGCAAGTTCCCTGCAGCAAAATATTGTTAAAGCTCTCCGCAAAAAGTTACATGACATATTGCATCAAGTGCACAAGGCCTTGTTGTACATTAAATTTAATTCCATATTTGGAATCAGCACACAAAAATACATCTTCCCTGAAGACTTCATAATTGTGACTTCATTAATAAATATTTTTTTTCTAAGACCAGCTTCTCCCCTTAATAGAATATATTTGCTCTGAGTTGTCAAGAACCGGTTATTCCATATGCTTATGGCAACTCTGTATGAATGGTTGCACTTTTGGAGCTCACTGGCAGCACAAGATATTGGTGGTTGGGTCCAAAAATTCGCCTGCTTTTTGTTCTGCAGCTTTGCCATCGATGCAACTTTTTAATGGCTTCTTGCAGCTTTTGCTATATTAGTGAAACAAGATGTTTTTGAAAGCATTGGATGAAGGCTGTGTTGGCAGAGGTACAAGGCCTGTAGGGACATTTTTTACTGGAACAGCCCACTCACCCGGCTCATAGGAACTCTCCCAGTTAGGAAGTCGTGAAATGATACAGCAGAACTACGCTGTTTTTCATGAGGCCACGAGGAAAATTATACCAGCCAGGCAAAGTAGCCAAACAATGTGTGTGGATAAGATTGTGAGTGTTGTATGCGACTTTTTTTTTATTATTCCTTGTAAGCGCAATATGCTTCTGGAATTTACAAGCCTTTGCAGCTGCTAAGCTTTAAGGGGAGACACTGGTCTTAAAACGAAAATTTTTATTATTGGAGATATTGTAATGAAATTAGGTATCCGTATGTATTTCTTCCTCCTATTTTCATAAATGTAATTAGTTTCAACTTATCTCAATTAGTTTTCTACTTATGGAAAATTAACTGAAGCCTAATTAGGTAATTTCTTACGGGTCATTAAGACACTTTCCCTCAACATTTTTTGGTTCCGATTAAAATGTAGCCGTAGCCAAAGAGGTTCCTTGCGGAGCTATGCTATTTATGTTGTTATTAAGATACATCATCATATAAAAATGTTCAGTTATGTCGATGCATCACAATTCTGGAATATAATTAGCTGGTATTATTGTTCACAAAATTTGATATGTTCAACTTAGCCACATAAATATAGCATAGCTCCACAGTTGAATTCTTTCTGAATTCAATGATGTAAAGCTCATTAAAATTGCACCGCAAAAACATAATGAAAAGTTCCGTAACTCTAGTGACATTGGCAAAAAAATGAAGCTGAGAATATCGCAATTAAAGTTTTGACGCTGACTACAGAAAATTCTGGGAGGAATCTTCCACAACGGATTTTATTTAGGTGTTCCCTATCTGTTTCCCTACAAAGCAAAACAAAGAGTGTCTTATTCCATCCAAGGAAACATTAATAAAAAAATGTCGAAGGTGTAAGCGTGATGAAGTTGTAAAAAAAATGATTTCTTATGAAGTTATCGGTACATTTTTTTTTTTTAGGGGCAATGGAGTGCAGGCCTAGGGTGTTGAGCTCTAAAGACAATATTATGAATCCTGAAAACTGTTTTTTGAGAGACCTAGCAGTCCAGAGCCAAGGAGATCTGAGCCACCCTGGCAAGCAGATGGGTGGTCCTGAAAAGGACCGTTGGGTGCGACGCTCGACACGTCTCCTACTCTGTCTCTGAGAAGAACCCCCTGGACGTTAGGTAGCATGCTGCCCTGTGCTGCTGTAGAACGTCTTCATAGCAGTCCAGGACTGTAATCTTCAGTTGCTCCCGTTTTGTGCCGCCCTGTCAGTCTCTCTTTCGTATTAGCGCTCTTTAGCTGAGCTCCATTTGCCTTGCGCAAATGCAGGGCGCCTTTTCCTAGGCTTCGGCGAACAAGGCAGCCACCAGCAGCATAGCCCAGACTTGCAGTGATGGATTCATTAGTTGCCCTCCTTCCTTGGTTGTAGAGGGCAACAGCCTCAGCAGCAGCCGGCTTCACACTTTCCAAATAAGCATTTCCATTCTTTGAAGCTTGCGTCCAAACGAGAGAGTGTAGGCTCTCACTCACCTTCTGAGTCTTTCCTTCGCTGCATCGTGCCAACAGGTTCTCATCGCTGAGCTTTGCAAACACTGGCTCCAGAGCAGCCCCAACACGAGCCGGGAGGGCACTCTTTTGTGCAGGTGGAAGTTCACCACTGGCCAAGGCTCTGTTGAGCTTGCACCAAGAGTCAGCACCCTCAGGGCCCTTGGAGTGGTTCGGGACATCATTTGTAGAGGTCATGTGCAGGAGTGTAGCTTCCACTGCCTTCTTCACGCCTGGAACGTCTTGACTGTTGCTCCTCAGGGCATGGCCGTAGTAGTTGGTGATCTTCTTGATCTTTTCCTGCGTCAGCTTGCCTCTTCCGCCCAGAGATTCACCTTGAGCCTTCTTTCTATGAACCAGGTTCTGCAGAGCAGTCCGCATTCGCTTATGAACGTGGTTGATGCAATCCTTCTTGTCAGTCTTTATGAGTCTTTATGAGTCCGTACACTTTTGCTTCTGACAACGCATAAAAAGTCCGGCTGTCTCCAACAGAGAGGACGGTCGTGTAGCGCAGACCATACTTGGCCAGAGATCTTTAAAACATGGTCAGCGCATTCTCCACTTCCATGCGACCAGAGTTACAATCGATGTTTCGCTGGTACTCGTGGTGGCGAGCCAGTCACTGTAGCCTTCATCTTGTGGCTATGGTCCCAAGGCACATCTGAGACAAAAGTTCGAGTAAACAATGTGGTCTTTTGCCAGTGTACAGCTCAACAGTGCAGGCCACACTGATGTGAGAGCTACGACCTCGGGTCATCCACAAACCATCAAATATAACGTCAGTGTTCCCAATTCTACTCAAGAAGTCTCTATAGAGGTCCTTGATGACTGCCACACTGGCAGCTTCACTTGCGGTCGCTGTGCTTTCGCAGGCTTTCACAAAGTTTTCAGGTGTCCCTGAAAGGCCTTGTGGTGCAGACCTCGGTGGGACAGGTTCATACAGGCGCAAAAGTCTGCAAGTGCAGTCAAGCCTTTGCCTATCGTCTGTATTCCCTTCATGGCCCTCATGTTGACCTCGAAGGGAGTTATGTTGTCAGTTCCACTTACTTGTTGGGAAGAAAATTGCTTCCTCTCCAAGTGCAGCTACCGCAGATGAGCTGGAGCTTTACAGCTAAGCCATACTCCTTGTCTGTTGCCTTGCTCAAAGTCAGACTTCCTGCGCCGCAGGTTCCGCACTTCGGTTGCGCAATAAAGTTGTTTAGAACTTTCATGTCCACAATCACGAACTCGGTGCCAGTATCATCGGTCTGGCACTCCGCGCTGGCGCCAAGAAGTTCAAACTTGCGCTGGGTCGCTAAGTTTTCCGGCAGAGGGGACTTCGTGTTCGCCGATCACTCAACAAACTGCGCCTGCTCCGCCGCAGAGTAGTATGCGGCATCAACACGAACTGTACCGTAATCCGGGAATCAATTCGAGCTGGAACTCGGTCCTGCAGTGTCGTCAGCGAGCAGCGTGGTTGATGTTCCAGACAGATCCAGCGAGTCCGGCACCGGCTCTAGCGAAGGTCCCGACAGCGCACTTGTGGCCGATGCTGTACCATGCCCGTTTCTTACGGCTTCCAAAAGCTCGTTGCATGCACGGTTTAAGTCGGTTGTCTCCCGTCATCTTGATCGCATGGGAAAAATCCCAGCACAAAGCAGAAACATGGCGCATCAAGAAAAAACAAGCGCAAACGCAGACGCACATGAAGCGGCAGTGACGCTGGTAAGCGCAAAAGCGGAAAAAAAAAAAATGACGCGCCGGTTACTCCAGCCAATGGCAGGCGCGAAAAGCGCGCCATGCGCGAGCCAATCAGCGACCCGGAAATGGTCTTCGGAAAGCCAGCCAGGGCAGTCATTTTGCTTGAGCGACGCCATTTTGAGACATCGCAAATTGTGCGCAACGAAAACAGCTTCAAACCAAGCCCAAGATGGCGGCCATCGGCCGTCTGCAGCGTCCGCGGCATGCGTGGGAAGTTCAAACAAATTTCGCCTTTTTGGGGACATTTCGTGGCTGCCGTGGCATATTGAAAGCATATTTTATCGCATTTCCCGACCAAATTTACCGTTAATAATTTGAGAATAGGTGCTTGAAGGGTCAAACATTCCGAAAATGAGTTTTGCTCAAAATCGATTGTTTGACCATTTTTGACTGTTCTAAGACATGCATCTCCCCTTAAGTCTAATAAAATTAGAATATAATCTGACTCACTAGTAGATCACGATCACATTTATTTCGTAGTGAAAAGTTTGTGCAACAGCTATGGCCCATTTGTCAGTACTGTATCTGCAAGCTTTGTTGACAGATTTTTGGTGTTCATTTTTCGTTTTGAACAGCGGTGTGGCCACGGGGACACTCCGGCGCCCCTGGCTATCGTGAACTCCAGAGCAAGGTTGCCGAACTGGAGACAAAGCTGAGAGGTGGGTATCTAGCATAGGATGGGGAAGCGGAAACTTCTTGTTTGCTAGAACGCTGGTGACAAGGCGACCTGGTGTCATTTTTATACAGTGTTGTAACACCTTAGAATAGAGCAGTGGAATGCCTGTGGCCATTTCAAAAGTCTCTCGTGACCACCGTAAGAAAGGCTAGTTTTAGAGGTTGTTTGACCACTGTGTGTTACGGCGCTGGCACATTTACAGAGAGGCAGGATGGCAGCCAGCAAACTTCTATTCCGAGCACCCCCATGAGAGCGCACTCTCTGGACCGCAGCAACCACGAGATGGACTGCCTGAGAAACGACAGTGTTCAACCACGGGGTCAGGTGGGTGGTCCTTTCCTAATAATCGAAAAAAAAAAAATGTTATAATATATATTATATGTTATGTAAAGTGCATGGTCTGTTGCTTGAGTTGAAATATGTGTTCGGCTAATGGTTGACTCTTGATCTCGGTGGCCCTGACTAACGTCCCTTTATGAAGAAGGTAGTGACATTCTCCGTTTCCTGCTGGCTTCCTTCTAATACCTCCATGCCCATCATTGCGTGAGAGCGTCGCTGAAAGGGTCAAAACTTGTTGGTGCACTTGCAAAATTCCAAAGCTTTGCCATTGTTTTGCCATTTATTGGCCGGGCAGGAGTTTCCTGCTTGAACTGTCTGCACCCGGTGGTGGTTCCTGCCCGACCTGCCTTAGCTTGATTGTGGTCTCTTCGCCACCAGAAAATCGCCTCTTCTGATAGAATGTTTTCAGTGCTTTCCCTTCGACATAACTGCAGCGTGAAAAAAAATACAAACGCAATGGAAGGAAAACACTGACGACACGGACAATCGCTGCACTCACAACTGGTTTTATTTTGCCAATACATGCAAAATATAAAGGTTCCGCTGTGCATGCACTCACATAATACAGAAGAAAAGGAGACGTGCCAACGACAACATAGCTCTTCTTAGCTCGTGCCTCAGTTCCAATACCATCGGCGTTGATGCCATCTGGGGTGCACGCCATGGCAATATGCCAGGATGCTGCGCCAGTAACAGCATGGTGTGTTTATATTTTGACGAGAGCGCCAGCGGCAATGGCTCACTTGGCAAGCTTGGCAACGTGCCAGGACACTGCTGTGGCCGGCTGCCGACAGGGTATGTGTTGTAAGAAAGCCGGCGAGACTGTGAGGAAGAGACATGGGGCATGAGGTAGCACGTGTCAGAGTACATGCACTCGAACACCGGAGGAGAACCTGGTAGTTTAGGCCAGAATATCACAATAAGTTTTTACTTTCACCCCACAGCTAATGCTAAAACATTCGCGGTACACACATGTAACTGTCCTCTGAGTTTTTTTTTTATGTAGAATGTTGTCCCACTCGTTTGGGTGACCTCTTCTGTGCAATTGGTCATTAAATCGGCTATGGTGCAGCTGCGTCTCGTGCATACGCTGATGTTATGATCCTTTCCAAACCAAGGAAGAAATTGGTTGGGTTTTAACATAGTTAAGGGGGGAGACTACCCTTAAACACCAACTTTTTTGTTTCTTGAGATATCTGAATGAAATATTCAGGGTAGGCGAAGAGCACGACCATTTGAAGAACTACCAAGTTTCATGGAGCTGTGGGCACTGGTTCCGAAGTTACAGGAGTACAGCAGCCGACGTGTAATTCGGACTCTAATAATTCGGACTTGTAGGATATTTCGGACCTCGTTGAGGCACCGTCAGTCTCCCCATAGAAGCGCATACATATTCACAACGGATATTTCGGATCTAAAAAGTCCGAAAGTTCGATTTTTCGGACTAATTTCAGTCGCCTGCGGGCCAAAGTTGGCCATCTTTTCGGCGGCGCAAAAGGCGCTATCTTGGATGTGGTGGATTTATGCTGCAGTTGGCTTTGCTTGACACACTTTCGGTACCTCATTGTTGCCAGTAGAGGTCCCTGCGATCTCTGACACTTGGAGGTGGCAGCCGGATTGTCATCGCCGCCAACTTGCTTTTGTCGCCGACGTTGTCGCGGGCAGTTATCGCTTGTCCCATACGTTGAGAATTCGTTGTTGGGAAGGAAATTGTGAAGGAGCTATCTCACATGTCGGTAGGAAAGGATAAAAAGAGGGACTGAGAGAAGAAAGGAAAAAAAAGATCTGCCGTAATGGAGGGCTCCGGAATAATTTCGACTACCTGGGGAACTTTAACGTGCACTGACATCACACAGGACACGGGCGCCTTTGCGTTTCGCCTCCATCGAAACGCGCCCACCGCGGTCGGGTTCCAACCCGGGTTCTCCGGAGCAGTAGCCGAGCGCCCTAACCACAGAGCCACCGTGGCGGGTCTCATACGTTCGCCGTTTCGTCACTTGGGTTTCTCTGACCGTGTTGACCGAGTGGCGCTCAGTCCTCACAAAGTTACATCTGTTCGCCGTTTTGTGATTGCGTCCGGCGGTTCCGCCGCTTTGAGAGAAAAGTGCCTTATCTTCGCGTGTGTTGAACAAGCGGTGTGGTGCACACTCAGATTGTGGACAGCATGGACCCGCTGTGTCCGTCAAACAAGCGTGGCAAGTATTCCAACTAAATGCGGTGACCTTGCTGTCTAGCGTGTGCAGTGAAAGCACAACCATGGCGCAAATACAGGCGCAAATCGTCGCCAACAAGAGAAATTTTCCGCAAGGTAACATCAGTGACATTTTAAAGCAGATTTTTCTCAATAAAGTGATTTTTTTGTACTTCACGGATTTTTCGGACTGTTCGATTATTTGGACCATTTTTGAGGTTCCTTCGAGTCCGAAAAATCGGTCGGCGACTGTATATCAAAGTGGTTCACATAGGTCGCTTATTCCAGGCCTGGAGAATTTGAAAATGGGTTTGGCTCTGTGAAATTCGTTATGGTCATTCCTGGATAGGTGCCCCAGGGCAAGACAGAGCCCTTTTTCTAAATTTCCTTGCTGGAAAAGTCAAGCCCAGCACTGAATTTAGTGTCAATAAACTAGATCTTCATTAGGCATATTTAAATTGCTTATGACAAATTCCAGAAGCAATAACTTGAAAAAGCGGGCTTGTCTTGTTCTCAAAAATGTATTCAGGTACGGAGTAAAAAAAGCCTTATGGAAATCCGATAAGCGGTTCCCGAGCAGCAGCCAGAATGAGCAGCCCCGCCAGGCAAAAAATACATCCTGAGAAAACAGCCCTCAAAGGTTGCGAGAACACAAGCTTTCTTGTTTCTTGTGATATCTGAATGAAATTTTCAGGGTAGACTAAAAACACAAACATTTGAAGAAATACCAAGGTTCATGAAGCTGTGCACACTGGTTCTCAAGTTACAGGAGCATATCAAAATGGTTCACATAGGTCTATTTCTCCAGGCCTGGAGAATTTGAAAACAGTGCTGTCACTGTGAAATTCATTGGGGTTATTCCTAGTTAGGTACCGGAGGTCAAAACGAGGCCCTTTTGATGAATTTCCTTGCTGAAAAATTTTAGCATAGCACTGAATTTAGTGTCATTAATTAGACCTCATTAAGCCAATATTAATTGCTTATGACAGATTCCATACGCAATAATCTGAATAAACGAGCTTGACCTGCCCTCTGAAATTTATTTAGGTACGGAATAAAAAAAAAGACCCCATGGAAATCCGGTAAGTGGCTCCCGAGATGCAGCCAGAATCTCGATCTTCTCGGACGTCAGGAAATGTTTCCAAGTGAACGGCGTGCGATGCATTCTCATGCCTCGGGGTAGATGCGAGACAGGAGCTGGAGGTCGCAGTCGCCGAGTTTGATGCGTTCGGTACGCAAGGCATGCCCGAAGCAACGCATTCTTGCACCGATGAAGATGCTGGTACGTCGCTGGAAGCGGCAACGCAATTGCTGTCTAGTAGCGATGTAGAAGAAGTTACGCGGCTGGAAGCATCGACAGTCCTTGTTGGCGGCACGCTTTTCCGAAAGAACACAGTTCATACCACGCTTCCGGGCACTGAACGCGTGTAGCGTCTTTAGCTTTGTTGGACGCATCTTGAGTGACTGCGCAATAGTCAACAGTCTGCAGGAAACTGTTCGGACGGCACGGCGAGAGATCGTAAAGACGGTGGCAGCGGCGATCACAATGAGAAAAGTAGAGAGCCAAGGCTGGTGGGGCGACGCGCTGGCCTCCGCTGGAGGGGACCGCCGCGTCAGCGTGCGCAGCAGCCAATAGCAGGCGCGTGATCCCCCGCGTTCTCAAGGAGCGCGCCCTTCGCCCAATCGCAGTCTCGCATTTCAAAGGCGGGAAACTCGAAAGGCGCTTTTAGGCCCCCAATCACAAACGAGTAGCGCTTCCACCACGCCGCCGCTGCCGTTGTCGAAGGCAGGCAAAAGAGAGCAAGAATTCACAAACAGAACAAGACCAAGATGGCGGCTCTTGGTTCACTGGCTGAGCAACAGCGTACGCACACAGTTGGGGTATTTTCTGCACTCTCTCGCAGCTCAGCGGCGAGGCGTTAAGCGCTGGAGGATGCCGAACAGTGTTGGTCATGTGCCAGTGTAGTGAAGTCGGTCCCGCTTTGGCCAGTGTGCGGACACGGCTTCTTAGATATTTAATTTGAAGTACTTTCACGACAAATTAGTCGTTCATATTTGCAGAAAAGGTAGTTAATGGCACATACTACCGCAATGTGCACTTTTCCAAAAATCGGCTTTTTCACGATTTTTCGATTTTCAAGGGCCGCATCCCCCCCTTAAGCGCTGGAGGATGCCGAACAGTGTTGATCAGGCACCAGTGTAGTGAAGACAGTCCCACTTTGGCCAGTGTGTGGTCACTGTGCCACATGCGCTAAACTTGGGCTTTCAAAAATTAGGATGCGGCATTCGCTAATGTGAGCGACTAGTTCTTCTAAGCTAATGCTTTGGTCAGCATCAAGGGCAACAATGAGTCACTCAAGAGTGTTTCACACAAGGGCTTTAGCTTTGTCTTGACATGACTGAAATGTAGCAGACCATATTTGAGATTTGATTCTGTGCTCACTGCCGGGGCCTTCTCCCAACTTTACTTGTTTGGGTGCTTCTACCATGCTGAGATCAGCAAGAGGCACTGTGCCCTTGGAGAGAGCAGGAGGATTGGGTTGGGTGAGGCATTGTTTCTTAATTTTGGTGCTTGGCAGACAACAAAAATAAACTGACTTTCTCATCTAAAATTTTTACAGCGCTGAACTGGGGATGTCAGTGCCACATATATTTGGTGTAGCACTAAAGAACTTCTTCATGGCATTACAGCTTACCATCTAGCAGTGGCAGTACGCATGTTGATTTAATGCTCGCTGCTTGTTTAGTGACGTTAGGCCTGACATATGGTCGTTATGCTAACAATTGCCAAAATGTTCATTTTCATCTGCTTGGTTCTAAAATTCACTCGCATCTGCTGCTAATGCGTAAGGCTTGCTGCATTAGTGCTGCCACTCCTTCAGGTCGATGCACAAGTTGTTTTTCGCTGTCATTGTTTGGAGGTAGACTTTTTTTTTTTTTTTAGTATTAAAGCACTATTACAATGGGTAAACCCCGAACAACATTTCTTTTGTCCTGTGGTTTATAAACTTCGCCTCACTGCTATGGAGAGGTTATGTCTCGCACTCATTATGTTTCGGCCACGTGGCTTAGTACAGTCATTCCTGGATGTAAATCTGAGTTGAAGGGGGCTGGAGGTTGGTTAGAATTTAGTGCGGGCCTTTTTAAGTGTAGCGGAGCTAGATTTTGGTGTTTTATGGCCAGATAAACAAGGAAGGCATGCAGCATTAGCTGTAGCTTTCTCATGCCGCTTGCGAGCTAGACTGTCCCTCTTTTTGTGCAGAACCCAGCCAGCACAGAGGTGCCAGGCCGAAGTATGGGCTGTCTTCTCGTCTGACTGCTCAATTTCCGGAGCAATTCTCCACCTCGCCTGAAGTGCAAGTCGGTGGCCGCGGCCCGGTGCCAGGTGGCTCCGCGGAGGGACCGCAGATTCCTAGGCAGCCACGCACGCTGCTGCCTGCCTATATTTAACTCGGGAAGCCGGGCGACGGCAAGTCTGCCAAGGGTGAGTCTTTCCTTTGTGTGCACGCTAGCCGTGGAATGTGAATGCACCAGAGGGGGTGCAAGTGCAGTGTGTCATGTAAAAGGCAAGTGGTGACTGTAGGTGGTGTGATGTTACTGTGAACTACTGTTCACAGTGAACTCCAGTGAAACATGAATAAGGGCCACTCAACTCCTCTGAATATATGAATGTGCACTGAGCTGATGCACAAATGTAGATACACCGTGCATATATTATTGAGGACGCAAGCAAGCGTAACGTAGAACAAGCAACAAATTTTTTGTTTCTTGTCATTAGCTTTGCCTTGCAACTGTTTCTAGCATAGGAGCTGAAATAAAATGTGCACACAGCAGCAAGGTTGACATGCAGCTGCAATCAGAATATGATTTGCAACGCAATGCTGACGTCAAAATGGCGAAAGCGACCAAAGCTGACTGGTTTCATAAGGTAATAATGTATGCTATGCCTGTGCTGCCTAACCTTGCCTACCACTGTTGCTGGCTGATATCGGCGTCTCGGCCTTTTAGCGAGTGGGCCGGGTTGCATGTATGGCACTGCGCTTTACACTAAACTGCTCCTAAAGTCTTTCGTAGCCACTGAGTAGGATAAATTTTCATATGCAGGAAATTACTAGACAAGTACCTCGCAGCAAAGGGGCATAATTTTGTCTCATTGTGTTGATGCTTTGCATAGCTGCTGTGATTGAGGGGTCGAATTGCAGCTAGGGCAGCTAAATTTCAGTTTAGGTGAAAGGAAAAACGTTCCTGGGCTGGGTGATGTCGGCACTCATTAGAAGAATTCCAACTGGTAGAAACTAGTCCCGAGGCCTCCACTGAGTGTCCCTCGTAGCTGACATGTGCCTTTGGGGTGCTACAAATTAAAAATTGGAGAAGCTGTGTTCCGAAAAGTCGGAAGCCAAAAGCATATAATTACTTATGCAGCTTCTTAGACGGTCATTGGATATAGTCTAGCATGTGCCGTATATACCCACCTAATGAACCCACTCTCATAATGAACCCGCCCTCCAGTTTCATCCGCCAGAATCTACTTTTTTTTTTTTTTTTCAGCCTCTAGCATTTTGTAGCGGGGTCCTCTTTTTGCGCCCTCGGCATTGCAAACCTTGGCAGCGTGCCAAGATGCTGCCCCCCTTCCCCATGTCGCATGCCCTCATTCTGCCCACTTGTATGTTTGCACATGTACGCTTGCTCAGTAAGTGTATTATATGGGCACAATTTGTCGAAAGTTTCAACCTGGTAGCCGTGAAATCATGTTTTCTGGGAACGCATTAACCAGGAAAAATATAACGTCTTGCTATGGAACATTTTTAATGTCCGCGATTTTGAGCGTATTAACCGGGAAATCGTATGAACTGGGAACATATCAACGATTCAGTGTGTTCATTGGCATTGGCATTGACAGTGTTCTAGATGTGGATGCTTTTGAGGAAAGGAAGGGTGAATAACTGGCTCTCTGGATAGCCCTGGCTCCCTGGCGCCCTGGACGGAGTCTGCGTTTACATCACGTTTCACGTTGCTCCGTCCTGTGACGTCATAACAGTGCACAGAGTTTGAATTGGAGGGCGGGAACAACTTTTTGAACTTCAAATCCAAATTTCTTTGAAATAAATGCATCTTTCGCTCCCGGACGAGTGGCAAGAAAGCCATGATATGCCGAACTATCATATTTTCCTAACCAAAAGAAAAAAAGAATGAGTGTTCTCCTCACTGTCCCTTTAAGGGAGGAAGAGGGTCTTAGAAAAAAATTTTATTAATGAAGTCAAAATTATGAAATCTTTAGGGAACATGTATTTTTGTGTGGTGATTCCAAATATGGAATTTAATTTCATGTGCAACAATTTCTTGAGCACTTATGCAATATGTTATGCAACTTTTTGAGAAGAGCTTTCAATAAATCCTGCTGCAGGGAACTTGCTAGAATGCATGTCACTGGTTTCTCTTGACATTGATCTATGCAATAAACCTAAGATTATCATCCTGTCTGTCATAAAAGTTGAGTTATAGAATTTTGAAGTTGTTGCTTCAGAAACAGGAAAACAAATATTTCTTCCCATTTGTGAAGTATGAAGTTCAATACCCTGTAACTCAACTTCTGTGATAGGCAGGATAATAATTTTACCCTTGATGCATAGCTTGTTGTCAAGACCAGCGGACGGGATGCATTCTAGCAAGTTCCCTGCAGCAAAATATTGTTAAAGCTCTCCGCAAAAAGTTACATGACATATTGCATCAAGTGCACAAGGCCTTGTTGTACATTAAATTTAATTCCATATTTGGAATCAGCACACAAAAATACATCTTCCCTGAAGACTTCATAATTGTGACTTCATTAATAAATATTTTTTTTCTAAGACCAGCTTCTCCCCTTAATAGAATATATTTGCTCTGAGTTGTCAAGAACCGGTTATTCCATATGCTTATGGCAACTCTGTATGAATGGTTGCACTTTTGGAGCTCACTGGCAGCACAAGATATTGGTGGTTGGGTCCAAAAATTCGCCTGCTTTTTGTTCTACAGCTTTGCCATCGATGCAACTTTTTAATGGCTTCTTGCAGCTTTTGCTATATTAGTGAAACAAGATGTTTTTGAAAGCATTGGATGAAGGCTGTGTTGGCAGAGGTACAAGGCCTGTAGGGACATTTTTTACTGGAACAGCCCACTCACCCGGCTCATAGGAACTCTCCCAGTTAGGAAGTCGTGAAATGATACAGCAGAACTACGCTGTTTTTCATGAGGCCACGAGGAAAATTATACCAGCCAGGCAAAGTAGCCAAACAATGTGTGTGGATAAGATTGTGAGTGTTGTATGCGACTTTTTTTTTATTATTCCTTGTAAGCGCAATATGCTTCTGGAATTTACAAGCCTTTGCAGCTGCTAAGCTTTAAGGGGAGACACTGGTCTTAAAACGAAAATTTTTATTATTGGAGATATTGTAATGAAATTAGGTATCCGTATGTATTTCTTCCTCCTATTTTCATAAATGTAATTAGTTTCAACTTATCTCAATTAGTTTTCTACTTATGGAAAATTAACTGAAGCCTAATTAGGTAATTTCTTACGGGTCATTAAGACACTTTCCCTCAACATTTTTTGGTTCCGATTAAAATGTAGCCGTAGCCAAAGAGGTTCCTTGCGGAGCTATGCTATTTATGTTGTTATTAAGATACATCATCATATAAAAATGTTCAGTTATGTCGATGCATCACAATTCTGGAATATAATTAGCTGGTATTATTGTTCACAAAATTTGATATGTTCAACTTAGCCACATAAATATAGCATAGCTCCACAGTTGAATTCTTTCTGAATTCAATGATGTAAAGCTCATTAAAATTGCACCGCAAAAACATAATGAAAAGTTCCGTAACTCTAGTGACATTGGCAAAAAAATGAAGCTGAGAATATCGCAATTAAAGTTTTGACGCTGACTACAGAAAATTCTGGGAGGAATCTTCCACAACGGATTTTATTTAGGTGTTCCCTATCTGTTTCCCTACAAAGCAAAACAAAGAGTGTCTTATTCCATCCAAGGAAACATTAATAAAAAAATGTCGAAGGTGTAAGCGTGATGAAGTTGTAAAAAAAATGATTTCTTATGAAGTTATCGGTACATTTTTTTTTTTTAGGGGCAATGGAGTGCAGGCCTAGGGTGTTGAGCTCTAAAGACAATATTATGAATCCTGAAAACTGTTTTTTGAGAGACCTAGCAGTCCAGAGCCAAGGAGATCTGAGCCACCCTGGCAAGCAGATGGGTGGTCCTGAAAAGGACCGTTGGGTGCGACGCTCGACACGTCTCCTACTCTGTCTCTGAGAAGAACCCCCTGGACGTTAGGTAGCATGCTGCCCTGTGCTGCTGTAGAACGTCTTCATAGCAGTCCAGGACTGTAATCTTCAGTTGCTCCCGTTTTGTGCCGCCCTGTCAGTCTCTCTTTCGTATTAGCGCTCTTTAGCTGAGCTCCATTTGCCTTGCGCAAATGCAGGGCGCCTTTTCCTAGGCTTCGGCGAACAAGGCAGCCACCAGCAGCATAGCCCAGACTTGCAGTGATGGATTCATTAGTTGCCCTCCTTCCTTGGTTGTAGAGGGCAACAGCCTCAGCAGCAGCCGGCTTCACACTTTCCAAATAAGCATTTCCATTCTTTGAAGCTTGCGTCCAAACGAGAGAGTGTAGGCTCTCACTCACCTTCTGAGTCTTTCCTTCGCTGCATCGTGCCAACAGGTTCTCATCGCTGAGCTTTGCAAACACTGGCTCCAGAGCAGCCCCAACACGAGCCGGGAGGGCACTCTTTTGTGCAGGTGGAAGTTCACCACTGGCCAAGGCTCTGTTGAGCTTGCACCAAGAGTCAGCACCCTCAGGGCCCTTGGAGTGGTTCGGGACATCATTTGTAGAGGTCATGTGCAGGAGTGTAGCTTCCACTGCCTTCTTCACGCCTGGAACGTCTTGACTGTTGCTCCTCAGGGCATGGCCGTAGTAGTTGGTGATCTTCTTGATCTTTTCCTGCGTCAGCTTGCCTCTTCCGCCCAGAGATTCACCTTGAGCCTTCTTTCTATGAACCAGGTTCTGCAGAGCAGTCCGCATTCGCTTATGAACGTGGTTGATGCAATCCTTCTTGTCAGTCTTTATGAGTCCGTACACTTTTGCTTCTGACAACGCATAAAAAGTCCGGCTGTCTCCAACAGAGAGGACGGTCGTGTAGCGCAGACCATACTTGGCCAGAGATCTTTAAAACATGGTCAGCGCATTCTCCACTTCCATGCGACCAGAGTTACAATCGATGTTTCGCTGGTACTCGTGGTGGCGAGCCAGTCACTGTAGCCTTCATCTTGTGGCTATGGTCCCAAGGCACATCTGAGACAAAAGTTCGAGTAAACAATGTGGTCTTTTGCCAGTGTACAGCTCAACAGTGCAGGCCACACTGATGTGAGAGCTACGACCTCGGGTCATCCACAAACCATCAAATATAACGTCAGTGTTCCCAATTCTACTCAAGAAGTCTCTATAGAGGTCCTTGATGACTGCCACACTGGCAGCTTCACTTGCGGTCGCTGTGCTTTCGCAGGCTTTCACAAAGTTTTCAGGTGTCCCTGAAAGGCCTTGTGGTGCAGACCTCGGTGGGACAGGTTCATACAGGCGCAAAAGTCTGCAAGTGCAGTCAAGCCTTTGCCTATCGTCTGTATTCCCTTCATGGCCCTCATGTTGACCTCGAAGGGAGTTATGTTGTCAGTTCCACTTACTTGTTGGGAAGAAAATTGCTTCCTCTCCAAGTGCAGCTACCGCAGATGAGCTGGAGCTTTACAGCTAAGCCATACTCCTTGTCTGTTGCCTTGCTCAAAGTCAGACTTCCTGCGCCGCAGGTTCCGCACTTCGGTTGCGCAATAAAGTTGTTTAGAACTTTCATGTCCACAATCACGAACTCGGTGCCAGTATCATCGGTCTGGCACTCCGCGCTGGCGCCAAGAAGTTCAAACTTGCGCTGGGTCGCTAAGTTTTCCGGCAGAGGGGACTTCGTGTTCGCCGACCACTCAACAAACTGCGCCTGCTCCGCCGCAGAGTAGTATGCGGCATCAACACGAACTGTACCGTAATCCGGGAATCAATTCGAGCTGGAACTCGGTCCTGCAGTGTCGTCAGCGAGCAGCGTGGTTGATGTTCCAGACAGATCCAGCGAGTCCGGCACCGGCTCTAGCGAAGGTCCCGACAGCGCACTTGTGGCCGATGCTGTACCATGCCCGTTTCTTACGGCTTCCAAAAGCTCGTTGCATGCACGGTTTAAGTCGGTTGTCTCCCGTCATCTTGATCGCATGGGAAAAATCCCAGCACAAAGCAGAAACATGGCGCATCAAGAAAAAACAAGCGCAAACGCAGACGCACATGAAGCGGCAGTGACGCTGGTAAGCGCAAAAGCGGAAAAAAAAAAAATGACGCGCCGGTTACTCCAGCCAATGGCAGGCGCGAAAAGCGCGCCATGCGCGAGCCAATCAGCGACCCGGAAATGGTCTTCGGAAAGCCAGCCAGGGCAGTCATTTTGCTTGAGCGACGCCATTTTGAGACATCGCAAATTGTGCGCAACGAAAACAGCTTCAAACCAAGCCCAAGATGGCGGCCATCGGCCGTCTGCAGCGTCCGCGGCATGCGTGGGAAGTTCAAACAAATTTCGCCTTTTTGGGGACATTTCGTGGCTGCCGTGGCATATTGAAAGCATATTTTATCGCATTTCCCGACCAAATTTACCGTTAATAATTTGAGAATAGGTGCTTGAAGGGTCAAACATTCCGAAAATGAGTTTTGCTCAAAATCGATTGTTTGACCATTTTTGACTGTTCTAAGACATGCATCTCCCCTTAAGTCTAATAAAATTAGAATATAATCTGACTCACTAGTAGATCACGATCACATTTATTTCGTAGTGAAAAGTTTGTGCAACAGCTATGGCCCATTTGTCAGTACTGTATCTGCAAGCTTTGTTGACAGATTTTTGGTGTTCATTTTTCGTTTTGAACAGCGGTGTGGCCACGGGGACACTCCGGCGCCCCTGGCTATCGTGAACTCCAGAGCAAGGTTGCCGAACTGGAGACAAAGCTGAGAGGTGGGTATCTAGCATAGGATGGGGAAGCGGAAACTTCTTGTTTGCTAGAACGCTGGTGACAAGGCGACCTGGTGTCATTTTTATACAGTGTTGTAACACCTTAGAATAGAGCAGTGGAATGCCTGTGGCCATTTCAAAAGTCTCTCGTGACCACCGTAAGAAAGGCTAGTTTTAGAGGTTGTTTGACCACTGTGTGTTACGGCGCTGGCACATTTACAGAGAGGCAGGATGGCAGCCAGCAAACTTCTATTCCGAGCACCCCCATGAGAGCGCACTCTCTGGACCGCAGCAACCACGAGATGGACTGCCTGAGAAACGACAGTGTTCAACCACGGGGTCAGGTGGGTGGTCCTTTCCTAATAATCGAAAAAAAAAAAATGTTATAATATATATTATATGTTATGTAAAGTGCATGGTCTGTTGCTTGAGTTGAAATATGTGTTCGGCTAATGGTTGACTCTTGATCTCGGTGGCCCTGACTAACGTCCCTTTATGAAGAAGGTAGTGACATTCTCCGTTTCCTGCTGGCTTCCTTCTAATACCTCCATGCCCATCATTGCGTGAGAGCGTCGCTGAAAGGGTCAAAACTTGTTGGTGCACTTGCAAAATTCCAAAGCTTTGCCATTGTTTTGCCATTTATTGGCCGGGCAGGAGTTTCCTGCTTGAACTGTCTGCACCCGGTGGTGGTTCCTGCCCGACCTGCCTTAGCTTGATTGTGGTCTCTTCGCCACCAGAAAATCGCCTCTTCTGATAGAATGTTTTCAGTGCTTTCCCTTCGACATAACTGCAGCGTGAAAAAAAATACAAACGCAATGGAAGGAAAACACTGACGACACGGACAATCGCTGCACTCACAACTGGTTTTATTTTGCCAATACATGCAAAATATAAAGGTTCCGCTGTGCATGCACTCACATAATACAGAAGAAAAGGAGACGTGCCAACGACAACATAGCTCTTCTTAGCTCGTGCCTCAGTTCCAATACCATCGGCGTTGATGCCATCTGGGGTGCACGCCATGGCAATATGCCAGGATGCTGCGCCAGTAACAGCATGGTGTGTTTATATTTTGACGAGAGCGCCAGCGGCAATGGCTCACTTGGCAAGCTTGGCAACGTGCCAGGACACTGCTGTGGCCGGCTGCCGACAGGGTATGTGTTGTAAGAAAGCCGGCGAGACTGTGAGGAAGAGACATGGGGCATGAGGTAGCACGTGTCAGAGTACATGCACTCGAACACCGGAGGAGAACCTGGTAGTTTAGGCCAGAATATCACAATAAGTTTTTACTTTCACCCCACAGCTAATGCTAAAACATTCGCGGTACACACATGTAACTGTCCTCTGAGTTTTTTTTTTATGTAGAATGTTGTCCCACTCGTTTGGGTGACCTCTTCTGTGCAATTGGTCATTAAATCGGCTATGGTGCAGCTGCGTCTCGTGCATACGCTGATGTTATGATCCTTTCCAAACCAAGGAAGAAATTGGTTGGGTTTTAACATAGTTAAGGGGGGAGACTACCCTTAAACACCAACTTTTTTGTTTCTTGAGATATCTGAATGAAATATTCAGGGTAGGCGAAGAGCACGACCATTTGAAGAACTACCAAGTTTCATGGAGCTGTGGGCACTGGTTCCGAAGTTACAGGAGTACAGCAGCCGACGTGTAATTCGGACTCTAATAATTCGGACTTGTAGGATATTTCGGACCTCGTTGAGGCACCGTCAGTCTCCCCATAGAAGCGCATACATATTCACAACGGATATTTCGGATCTAAAAAGTCCGAAAGTTCGATTTTTCGGACTAATTTCAGTCGCCTGCGGGCCAAAGTTGGCCATCTTTTCGGCGGCGCAAAAGGCGCTATCTTGGATGTGGTGGATTTATGCTGCAGTTGGCTTTGCTTGACACACTTTCGGTACCTCATTGTTGCCAGTAGAGGTCCCTGCGATCTCTGACACTTGGAGGTGGCAGCCGGATTGTCATCGCCGCCAACTTGCTTTTGTCGCCGACGTTGTCGCGGGCAGTTATCGCTTGTCCCATACGTTGAGAATTCGTTGTTGGGAAGGAAATTGTGAAGGAGCTATCTCACATGTCGGTAGGAAAGGATAAAAAGAGGGACTGAGAGAAGAAAGGAAAAAAAAGATCTGCCGTAATGGAGGGCTCCGGAATAATTTCGACTACCTGGGGAACTTTAACGTGCACTGACATCACACAGGACACGGGCGCCTTTGCGTTTCGCCTCCATCGAAACGCGCCCACCGCGGTCGGGTTCCAACCCGGGTTCTCCGGAGCAGTAGCCGAGCGCCCTAACCACAGAGCCACCGTGGCGGGTCTCATACGTTCGCCGTTTCGTCACTTGGGTTTCTCTGACCGTGTTGACCGAGTGGCGCTCAGTCCTCACAAAGTTACATCTGTTCGCCGTTTTGTGATTGCGTCCGGCGGTTCCGCCGCTTTGAGAGAAAAGTGCCTTATCTTCGCGTGTGTTGAACAAGCGGTGTGGTGCACACTCAGATTGTGGACAGCATGGACCCGCTGTGTCCGTCAAACAAGCGTGGCAAGTATTCCAACTAAATGCGGTGACCTTGCTGTCTAGCGTGTGCAGTGAAAGCACAACCATGGCGCAAATACAGGCGCAAATCGTCGCCAACAAGAGAAATTTTCCGCAAGGTAACATCAGTGACATTTTAAAGCAGATTTTTCTCAATAAAGTGATTTTTTTGTACTTCACGGATTTTTCGGACTGTTCGATTATTTGGACCATTTTTGAGGTTCCTTCGAGTCCGAAAAATCGGTCGGCGACTGTATATCAAAGTGGTTCACATAGGTCGCTTATTCCAGGCCTGGAGAATTTGAAAATGGGTTTGGCTCTGTGAAATTCGTTATGGTCATTCCTGGATAGGTGCCCCAGGGCAAGACAGAGCCCTTTTTCTAAATTTCCTTGCTGGAAAAGTCAAGCCCAGCACTGAATTTAGTGTCAATAAACTAGATCTTCATTAGGCATATTTAAATTGCTTATGACAAATTCCAGAAGCAATAACTTGAAAAAGCGGGCTTGTCTTGTTCTCAAAAATGTATTCAGGTACGGAGTAAAAAAAGCCTTATGGAAATCCGATAAGCGGTTCCCGAGCAGCAGCCAGAATGAGCAGCCCCGCCAGGCAAAAAATACATCCTGAGAAAACAGCCCTCAAAGGTTGCGAGAACACAAGCTTTCTTGTTTCTTGTGATATCTGAATGAAATTTTCAGGGTAGACTAAAAACACAAACATTTGAAGAAATACCAAGGTTCATGAAGCTGTGCACACTGGTTCTCAAGTTACAGGAGCATATCAAAATGGTTCACATAGGTCTATTTCTCCAGGCCTGGAGAATTTGAAAACAGTGCTGTCACTGTGAAATTCATTGGGGTTATTCCTAGTTAGGTACCGGAGGTCAAAACGAGGCCCTTTTGATGAATTTCCTTGCTGAAAAATTTTAGCATAGCACTGAATTTAGTGTCATTAATTAGACCTCATTAAGCCAATATTAATTGCTTATGACAGATTCCATACGCAATAATCTGAATAAACGAGCTTGACCTGCCCTCTGAAATTTATTTAGGTACGGAATAAAAAAAAAGACCCCATGGAAATCCGGTAAGTGGCTCCCGAGATGCAGCCAGAATCTCGATCTTCTCGGACGTCAGGAAATGTTTCCAAGTGAACGGCGTGCGATGCATTCTCATGCCTCGGGGTAGATGCGAGACAGGAGCTGGAGGTCGCAGTCGCCGAGTTTGATGCGTTCGGTACGCAAGGCATGCCCGAAGCAACGCATTCTTGCACCGATGAAGATGCTGGTACGTCGCTGGAAGCGGCAACGCAATTGCTGTCTAGTAGCGATGTAGAAGAAGTTACGCGGCTGGAAGCATCGACAGTCCTTGTTGGCGGCACGCTTTTCCGAAAGAACACAGTTCATACCACGCTTCCGGGCACTGAACGCGTGTAGCGTCTTTAGCTTTGTTGGACGCATCTTGAGTGACTGCGCAATAGTCAACAGTCTGCAGGAAACTGTTCGGACGGCACGGCGAGAGATCGTAAAGACGGTGGCAGCGGCGATCACAATGAGAAAAGTAGAGAGCCAAGGCTGGTGGGGCGACGCGCTGGCCTCCGCTGGAGGGGACCGCCGCGTCAGCGTGCGCAGCAGCCAATAGCAGGCGCGTGATCCCCCGCGTTCTCAAGGAGCGCGCCCTTCGCCCAATCGCAGTCTCGCATTTCAAAGGCGGGAAACTCGAAAGGCGCTTTTAGGCCCCCAATCACAAACGAGTAGCGCTTCCACCACGCCGCCGCTGCCGTTGTCGAAGGCAGGCAAAAGAGAGCAAGAATTCACAAACAGAACAAGACCAAGATGGCGGCTCTTGGTTCACTGGCTGAGCAACAGCGTACGCACACAGTTGGGGTATTTTCTGCACTCTCTCGCAGCTCAGCGGCGAGGCGTTAAGCGCTGGAGGATGCCGAACAGTGTTGGTCATGTGCCAGTGTAGTGAAGTCGGTCCCGCTTTGGCCAGTGTGCGGACACGGCTTCTTAGATATTTAATTTGAAGTACTTTCACGACAAATTAGTCGTTCATATTTGCAGAAAAGGTAGTTAATGGCACATACTACCGCAATGTGCACTTTTCCAAAAATCGGCTTTTTCACGATTTTTCGATTTTCAAGGGCCGCATCCCCCCCTTAAGCGCTGGAGGATGCCGAACAGTGTTGGTCAGGCACCAGTGTAGTGAAGACAGTCCCACTTTGGCCAGTGTGTGGTCACTGTGCCACATGCGCTAAACTTGGGCTTTCAAAAATTAGGATGCGGCATTCGCTAATGTGAGCGACTAGTTCTTCTAAGCTAATGCTTTGGTCAGCATCAAGGGCAACAATGAGTCACTCAAGAGTGTTTCACACAAGGGCTTTAGCTTTGTCTTGACATGACTGAAATGTAGCAGACCATATTTGAGATTTGATTCTGTGCTCACTGCCGGGGCCTTCTCCCAACTTTACTTGTTTGGGTGCTTCTACCATGCTGAGATCAGCAAGAGGCACTGTGCCCTTGGAGAGAGCAGGAGGATTGGGTTGGGTGAGGCATTGTTTCTTAATTTTGGTGCTTGGCAGACAACAAAAATAAACTGACTTTCTCATCTAAAATTTTTACAGCGCTGAACTGGGGATGTCAGTGCCACATATATTTGGTGTAGCACTAAAGAACTTCTTCATGGCATTACAGCTTACCATCTAGCAGTGGCAGTACGCATGTTGATTTAATGCTCGCTGCTTGTTTAGTGACGTTAGGCCTGACATATGGTCGTTATGCTAACAATTGCCAAAATGTTCATTTTCATCTGCTTGGTTCTAAAATTCACTCGCATCTGCTGCTAATGCGTAAGGCTTGCTGCATTAGTGCTGCCACTCCTTCAGGTCGATGCACAAGTTGTTTTTCGCTGTCATTGTTTGGAGGTAGACTTTTTTTTTTTTTTTAGTATTAAAGCACTATTACAATGGGTAAACCCCGAACAACATTTCTTTTGTCCTGTGGTTTATAAACTTCGCCTCACTGCTATGGAGAGGTTATGTCTCGCACTCATTATGTTTCGGCCACGTGGCTTAGTACAGTCATTCCTGGATGTAAATCTGAGTTGAAGGGGGCTGGAGGTTGGTTAGAATTTAGTGCGGGCCTATTTAAGTGTAGCGGAGCTAGATTTTGGTGTTTTATGGCCAGATAAACAAGGAAGGCATGCAGCATTAGCTGTAGCTTTCTCATGCCGCTTGCGAGCTAGACTGTCCCTCTTTTTGTGCAGAACCCAGCCAGCACAGAGGTGCCAGGCCGAAGTATGGGCTGTCTTCTCGTCTGACTGCTCAATTTCCGGAGCAATTCTCCACCTCGCCTGAAGTGCAAGTCGGTGGCCGCGGCCCGGTGCCAGGTGGCTCCGCGGAGGGACCGCAGATTCCTAGGCAGCCACGCACGCTGCTGCCTGCCTATATTTAACTCGGGAAGCCGGGCGACGGCAAGTCTGCCAAGGGTGAGTCTTTCCTTTGTGTGCACGCTAGCCGTGGAATGTGAATGCACCAGAGGGGGTGCAAGTGCAGTGTGTCATGTAAAAGGCAAGTGGTGACTGTAGGTGGTGTGATGTTACTGTGAACTACTGTTCACAGTGAACTCCAGTGAAACATGAATAAGGGCCACTCAACTCCTCTGAATATATGAATGTGCACTGAGCTGATGCACAAATGTAGATACACCGTGCATATATCATTGAGGACGCAAGCAAGCGTAACGTAGAACAAGCAACAAATTTTTTGTTTCTTGTCATTAGCTTTGCCTTGCAACTGTTTCTAGCATAGGAGCTGAAATAAAATGTGCACACAGCAGCAAGGTTGACATGCAGCTGCAATCAGAATATGATTTGCAACGCAATGCTGACGTCAAAATGGCGAAAGCGACCAAAGCTGACTGGTTTCATAAGGTAATAATGTATGCTATGCCTGTGCTGCCTAACCTTGCCTACCACTGTTGCTGGCTGATATCGGCGTCTCGGCCTTTTAGCGAGTGGGCCGGGTTGCATGTATGGCACTGCGCTTTACACTAAACTGCTCCTAAAGTCTTTCGTAGCCACTGAGTAGGATAAATTTTCATATGCAGGAAATTACTAGACAAGTACCTCGCAGCAAAGGGGCATAATTTTGTCTCATTGTGTTGATGCTTTGCATAGCTGCTGTGATTGAGGGGTCGAATTGCAGCTAGGGCAGCTAAATTTCAGTTTAGGTGAAAGGAAAAACGTTCCTGGGCTGGGTGATGTCGGCACTCATTAGAAGAATTCCAACTGGTAGAAACTAGTCCCGAGGCCTCCACTGAGTGTCCCTCGTAGCTGACATGTGCCTTTGGGGTGCTACAAATTAAAAATTGGAGAAGCTGTGTTCCGAAAAGTCGGAAGCCAAAAGCATATAATTACTTATGCAGCTTCTTAGACGGTCATTGGATATAGTCTAGCATGTGCCGTATATACCCACCTAATGAACCCACTCTCATAATGAACCCGCCCTCCAGTTTCATCCGCCAGAATCTACTTTTTTTTTTTTTTCAGCCTCTAGCATTTTGTAGCGGGGTCCTCTTTTTGCGCCCTCGGCATTGCAAACCTTGGCAGCGTGCCAAGATGCTGCCCCCCTTCCCCATGTCGCATGCCCTCATTCTGCCCACTTGTATGTTTGCACATGTACGCTTGCTCAGTAAGTGTATTATATGGGCACAATTTGTCGAAAGTTTCAACCTGGTAGCCGTGAAATCATGTTTTCTGGGAACGCATTAACCAGGAAAAATATAACGTCTTGCTATGGAACATTTTTAATGTCCGCGATTTTGAGCGTATTAACCGGGAAATCGTATGAACTGGGAACATATCAACGATTCAGTGTGTTCATTGGCATTGGCATTGACAGTGTTCTAGATGTGGATGCTTTTGAGGAAAGGAAGGGTGAATAACTGGCTCTCTGGATAGCCCTGGCTCCCTGGCGCCCTGGACGGAGTCTGCGTTTACATCACGTTTCACGTTGCTCCGTCCTGTGACGTCATAACAGTGCACAGAGTTTGAATTGGAGGGCGGGAACAACTTTTTGAACTTCAAATCCAAATTTCTTTGAAATAAATGCATCTTTCGCTCCCGGACGAGTGGCAAGAAAGCCATGATATGCCGAACTATCATATTTTCCTAACCAAAAGAAAAAAAGAATGAGTGTTCTCCTCACTGTCCCTTTAAGGGAGGAAGAGGGTCTTAGAAAAAAATTTTATTAATGAAGTCAAAATTATGAAATCTTTAGGGAACATGTATTTTTGTGTGGTGATTCCAAATATGGAATTTAATTTCATGTGCAACAATTTCTTGAGCACTTATGCAATATGTTATGTAACTTTTTGAGAAGAGCTTTCAATAAATCCTGCTGCAGGGAACTTGCTAGAATGCATGTCACTGGTTTCTCTTGACATTGATCTATGCAATAAACCTAAGATTATCATCCTGTCTGTCATAAAAGTTGAGTTATAGAATTTTGAAGTTGTTGCTTCAGAAACAGGAAAACAAATATTTCTTCCCATTTGTGAAGTATGAAGTTCAATACCCTGTAACTCAACTTCTGTGATAGGCAGGATAATAATTTTACCCTTGATGCATAGCTTGTTGTCAAGACCAGCGGACGGGATGCATTCTAGCAAGTTCCCTGCAGCAAAATATTGTTAAAGCTCTCCGCAAAAAGTTACATGACATATTGCATCAAGTGCACAAGGCCTTGTTGTACATTAAATTTAATTCCATATTTGGAATCAGCACACAAAAATACATCTTCCCTGAAGACTTCATAATTGTGACTTCATTAATAAATATTTTTTTTCTAAGACCAGCTTCTCCCCTTAATAGAATATATTTGCTCTGAGTTGTCAAGAACCGGTTATTCCATATGCTTATGGCAACTCTGTATGAATGGTTGCACTTTTGGAGCTCACTGGCAGCACAAGATATTGGTGGTTGGGTCCAAAAATTCGCCTGCTTTTTGTTCTGCAGCTTTGCCATCGATGCAACTTTTTAATGGCTTCTTGCAGCTTTTGCTATATTAGTGAAACAAGATGTTTTTGAAAGCATTGGATGAAGGCTGTGTTGGCAGAGGTACAAGGCCTGTAGGGACATTTTTTACTGGAACAGCCCACTCACCCGGCTCATAGGAACTCTCCCAGTTAGGAAGTCGTGAAATGATACAGCAGAACTACGCTGTTTTTCATGAGGCCACGAGGAAAATTATACCAGCCAGGCAAAGTAGCCAAACAATGTGTGTGGATAAGATTGTGAGTGTTGTATGCGACTTTTTTTTTATTATTCCTTGTAAGCGCAATATGCTTCTGGAATTTACAAGCCTTTGCAGCTGCTAAGCTTTAAGGGGAGACACTGGTCTTAAAACGAAAATTTTTATTATTGGAGATATTGTAATGAAATTAGGTATCCGTATGTATTTCTTCCTCCTATTTTCATAAATGTAATTAGTTTCAACTTATCTCAATTAGTTTTCTACTTATGGAAAATTAACTGAAGCCTAATTAGGTAATTTCTTACGGGTCATTAAGACACTTTCCCTCAACATTTTTTGGTTCCGATTAAAATGTAGCCGTAGCCAAAGAGGTTCCTTGCGGAGCTATGCTATTTATGTTGTTATTAAGATACATCATCATATAAAAATGTTCAGTTATGTCGATGCATCACAATTCTGGAATATAATTAGCTGGTATTATTGTTCACAAAATTTGATATGTTCAACTTAGCCACATAAATATAGCATAGCTCCACAGTTGAATTCTTTCTGAATTCAATGATGTAAAGCTCATTAAAATTGCACCGCAAAAACATAATGAAAAGTTCCGTAACTCTAGTGACATTGGCAAAAAAATGAAGCTGAGAATATCGCAATTAAAGTTTTGACGCTGACTACAGAAAATTCTGGGAGGAATCTTCCACAACGGATTTTATTTAGGTGTTCCCTATCTGTTTCCCTACAAAGCAAAACAAAGAGTGTCTTATTCCATCCAAGGAAACATTAATAAAAAAATGTCGAAGGTGTAAGCGTGATGAAGTTGTAAAAAAAATGATTTCTTATGAAGTTATCGGTACATTTTTTTTTTTTAGGGGCAATGGAGTGCAGGCCTAGGGTGTTGAGCTCTAAAGACAATATTATGAATCCTGAAAACTGTTTTTTGAGAGACCTAGCAGTCCAGAGCCAAGGAGATCTGAGCCACCCTGGCAAGCAGATGGGTGGTCCTGAAAAGGACCGTTGGGTGCGACGCTCGACACGTCTCCTACTCTGTCTCTGAGAAGAACCCCCTGGACGTTAGGTAGCATGCTGCCCTGTGCTGCTGTAGAACGTCTTCATAGCAGTCCAGGACTGTAATCTTCAGTTGCTCCCGTTTTGTGCCGCCCTGTCAGTCTCTCTTTCGTATTAGCGCTCTTTAGCTGAGCTCCATTTGCCTTGCGCAAATGCAGGGCGCCTTTTCCTAGGCTTCGGCGAACAAGGCAGCCACCAGCAGCATAGCCCAGACTTGCAGTGATGGATTCATTAGTTGCCCTCCTTCCTTGGTTGTAGAGGGCAACAGCCTCAGCAGCAGCCGGCTTCACACTTTCCAAATAAGCATTTCCATTCTTTGAAGCTTGCGTCCAAACGAGAGAGTGTAGGCTCTCACTCACCTTCTGAGTCTTTCCTTCGCTGCATCGTGCCAACAGGTTCTCATCGCTGAGCTTTGCAAACACTGGCTCCAGAGCAGCCCCAACACGAGCCGGGAGGGCACTCTTTTGTGCAGGTGGAAGTTCACCACTGGCCAAGGCTCTGTTGAGCTTGCACCAAGAGTCAGCACCCTCAGGGCCCTTGGAGTGGTTCGGGACATCATTTGTAGAGGTCATGTGCAGGAGTGTAGCTTCCACTGCCTTCTTCACGCCTGGAACGTCTTGACTGTTGCTCCTCAGGGCATGGCCGTAGTAGTTGGTGATCTTCTTGATCTTTTCCTGCGTCAGCTTGCCTCTTCCGCCCAGAGATTCACCTTGAGCCTTCTTTCTATGAACCAGGTTCTGCAGAGCAGTCCGCATTCGCTTATGAACGTGGTTGATGCAATCCTTCTTGTCAGTCTTTATGAGTCTTTATGAGTCCGTACACTTTTGCTTCTGACAACGCATAAAAAGTCCGGCTGTCTCCAACAGAGAGGACGGTCGTGTAGCGCAGACCATACTTGGCCAGAGATCTTTAAAACATGGTCAGCGCATTCTCCACTTCCATGCGACCAGAGTTACAATCGATGTTTCGCTGGTACTCGTGGTGGCGAGCCAGTCACTGTAGCCTTCATCTTGTGGCTATGGTCCCAAGGCACATCTGAGACAAAAGTTCGAGTAAACAATGTGGTCTTTTGCCAGTGTACAGCTCAACAGTGCAGGCCACACTGATGTGAGAGCTACGACCTCGGGTCATCCACAAACCATCAAATATAACGTCAGTGTTTCCAATTCTACTCAAGAAGTCTCTATAGAGGTCCTTGATGACTGCCACACTGGCAGCTTCACTTGCGGTCGCTGTGCTTTCGCAGGCTTTCACAAAGTTTTCAGGTGTCCCTGAAAGGCCTTGTGGTGCAGACCTCGGTGGGACAGGTTCATACAGGCGCAAAAGTCTGCAAGTGCAGTCAAGCCTTTGCCTATCGTCTGTATTCCCTTCATGGCCCTCATGTTGACCTCGAAGGGAGTTATGTTGTCAGTTCCACTTACTTGTTGGGAAGAAAATTGCTTCCTCTCCAAGTGCAGCTACCGCAGATGAGCTGGAGCTTTACAGCTAAGCCATACTCCTTGTCTGTTGCCTTGCTCAAAGTCAGACTTCCTGCGCCGCAGGTTCCGCACTTCGGTTGCGCAATAAAGTTGTTTAGAACTTTCATGTCCACAATCACGAACTCGGTGCCAGTATCATCGGTCTGGCACTCCGCGCTGGCGCCAAGAAGTTCAAACTTGCGCTGGGTCGCTAAGTTTTCCGGCAGAGGGGACTTCGTGTTCGCCGACCACTCAACAAACTGCGCCTGCTCCGCCGCAGAGTAGTATGCGGCATCAACACGAACTGTACCGTAATCCGGGAATCAATTCGAGCTGGAACTCGGTCCTGCAGTGTCGTCAGCGAGCAGCGTGGTTGATGTTCCAGACAGATCCAGCGAGTCCGGCACCGGCTCTAGCGAAGGTCCCGACAGCGCACTTGTGGCCGATGCTGTACCATGCCCGTTTCTTACGGCTTCCAAAAGCTCGTTGCATGCACGGTTTAAGTCGGTTGTCTCCCGTCATCTTGATCGCATGGGAAAAATCCCAGCACAAAGCAGAAACATGGCGCATCAAGAAAAAACAAGCGCAAACGCAGACGCACATGAAGCGGCAGTGACGCTGGTAAGCGCAAAAGCGGAAAAAAAAAAAATGACGCGCCGGTTACTCCAGCCAATGGCAGGCGCGAAAAGCGCGCCATGCGCGAGCCAATCAGCGACCCGGAAATGGTCTTCGGAAAGCCAGCCAGGGCAGTCATTTTGCTTGAGCGACGCCATTTTGAGACATCGCAAATTGTGCGCAACGAAAACAGCTTCAAACCAAGCCCAAGATGGCGGCCATCGGCCGTCTGCAGCGTCCGCGGCATGCGTGGGAAGTTCAAACAAATTTCGCCTTTTTGGGGACATTTCGTGGCTGCCGTGGCATATTGAAAGCATATTTTATCGCATTTCCCGACCAAATTTACCGTTAATAATTTGAGAATAGGTGCTTGAAGGGTCAAACATTCCGAAAATGAGTTTTGCTCAAAATCGATTGTTTGACCATTTTTGACTGTTCTAAGACATGCATCTCCCCTTAAGTCTAATAAAATTAGAATATAATCTGACTCACTAGTAGATCACGATCACATTTATTTCGTAGTGAAAAGTTTGTGCAACAGCTATGGCCCATTTGTCAGTACTGTATCTGCAAGCTTTGTTGACAGATTTTTGGTGTTCATTTTTCGTTTTGAACAGCGGTGTGGCCACGGGGACACTCCGGCGCCCCTGGCTATCGTGAACTCCAGAGCAAGGTTGCCGAACTGGAGACAAAGCTGAGAGGTGGGTATCTAGCATAGGATGGGGAAGCGGAAACTTCTTGTTTGCTAGAACGCTGGTGACAAGGCGACCTGGTGTCATTTTTATACAGTGTTGTAACACCTTAGAATAGAGCAGTGGAATGCCTGTGGCCATTTCAAAAGTCTCTCGTGACCACCGTAAGAAAGGCTAGTTTTAGAGGTTGTTTGACCACTGTGTGTTACGGCGCTGGCACATTTACAGAGAGGCAGGATGGCAGCCAGCAAACTTCTATTCCGAGCACCCCCATGAGAGCGCACTCTCTGGACCGCAGCAACCACGAGATGGACTGCCTGAGAAACGACAGTGTTCAACCACGGAGTCAGGTGGGTGGTCCTTTCCTAATAATCGAAAAAAAAAAAATGTTATAATATATATTATATGTTATGTAAAGTGCATGGTCTGTTGCTTGAGTTGAAATATGTGTTCGGCTAATGGTTGACTCTTGATCTCGGTGGCCCTGACTAACGTCCCTTTATGAAGAAGGTAGTGACATTCTCCGTTTCCTGCTGGCTTCCTTCTAATACCTCCATGCCCATCATTGCGTGAGAGCGTCGCTGAAAGGGTCAAAACTTGTTGGTGCACTTGCAAAATTCCAAAGCTTTGCCATTGTTTTGCCATTTATTGGCCGGGCAGGAGTTTCCTGCTTGAACTGTCTGCACCCGGTGGTGGTTCCTGCCCGACCTGCCTTAGCTTGATTGTGGTCTCTTCGCCACCAGAAAATCGCCTCTTCTGATAGAATGTTTTCAGTGCTTTCCCTTCGACATAACTGCAGCGTGAAAAAAAATACAAACGCAATGGAAGGAAAACACTGACGACACGGACAATCGCTGCACTCACAACTGGTTTTATTTTGCCAATACATGCAAAATATAAAGGTTCCGCTGTGCATGCACTCACATAATACAGAAGAAAAGGAGACGTGCCAACGACAACATAGCTCTTCTTAGCTCGTGCCTCAGTTCCAATACCATCGGCGTTGATGCCATCTGGGGTGCACGCCATGGCAATATGCCAGGATGCTGCGCCAGTAACAGCATGGTGTGTTTATATTTTGACGAGAGCGCCAGCGGCAATGGCTCACTTGGCAAGCTTGGCAACGTGCCAGGACACTGCTGTGGCCGGCTGCCGACAGGGTATGTGTTGTAAGAAAGCCGGCGAGACTGTGAGGAAGAGACATGGGGCATGAGGTAGCACGTGTCAGAGTACATGCACTCGAACACCGGAGGAGAACCTGGTAGTTTAGGCCAGAATATCACAATAAGTTTTTACTTTCACCCCACAGCTAATGCTAAAACATTCGCGGTACACACATGTAACTGTCCTCTGAGTTTTTTTTTTATGTAGAATGTTGTCCCACTCGTTTGGGTGACCTCTTCTGTGCAATTGGTCATTAAATCGGCTATGGTGCAGCTGCGTCTCGTGCATACGCTGATGTTATGATCCTTTCCAAACCAAGGAAGAAATTGGTTGGGTTTTAACATAGTTAAGGGGGGAGACTACCCTTAAACACCAACTTTTTTGTTTCTTGAGATATCTGAATGAAATATTCAGGGTAGGCGAAGAGCACGACCATTTGAAGAACTACCAAGTTTCATGGAGCTGTGGGCACTGGTTCCGAAGTTACAGGAGTACAGCAGCCGACGTGTAATTCGGACTCTAATAATTCGGACTTGTAGGATATTTCGGACCTCGTTGAGGCACCGTCAGTCTCCCCATAGAAGCGCATACATATTCACAACGGATATTTCGGATCTAAAAAGTCCGAAAGTTCGATTTTTCGGACTAATTTCAGTCGCCTGCGGGCCAAAGTTGGCCATCTTTTCGGCGGCGCAAAAGGCGCTATCTTGGATGTGGTGGATTTATGCTGCAGTTGGCTTTGCTTGACACACTTTCGGTACCTCATTGTTGCCAGTAGAGGTCCCTGCGATCTCTGACACTTGGAGGTGGCAGCCGGATTGTCATCGCCGCCAACTTGCTTTTGTCGCCGACGTTGTCGCGGGCAGTTATCGCTTGTCCCATACGTTGAGAATTCGTTGTTGGGAAGGAAATTGTGAAGGAGCTATCTCACATGTCGGTAGGAAAGGATAAAAAGAGGGACTGAGAGAAGAAAGGAAAAAAAAGATCTGCCGTAATGGAGGGCTCCAGAATAATTTCGACTACCTGGGGAACTTTAACGTGCACTGACATCACACAGGACACGGGCGCCTTTGCGTTTCGCCTCCATCGAAACGCGCCCACCGCGGTCGGGTTCCAACCCGGGTTCTCCGGAGCAGTAGCCGAGCGCCCTAACCACAGAGCCACCGTGGCGGGTCTCATACGTTCGCCGTTTCGTCACTTGGGTTTCTCTGACCGTGTTGACCGAGTGGCGCTCAGTCCTCACAAAGTTACATCTGTTCGCCGTTTTGTGATTGCGTCCGGCGGTTCCGCCGCTTTGAGAGAAAAGTGCCTTATCTTCGCGTGTGTTGAACAAGCGGTGTGGTGCACACTCAGATTGTGGACAGCATGGACCCGCTGTGTCCGTCAAACAAGCGTGGCAAGTATTCCAACTAAATGCGGTGACCTTGCTGTCTAGCGTGTGCAGTGAAAGCACAACCATGGCGCAAATACAGGCGCAAATCGTCGCCAACAAGAGAAATTTTCCGCAAGGTAACATCAGTGACATTTTAAAGCAGATTTTTCTCAATAAAGTGATTTTTTTGTACTTCACGGATTTTTCGGACTGTTCGATTATTTGGACCATTTTTGAGGTTCCTTCGAGTCCGAAAAATCGGTCGGCGACTGTATATCAAAGTGGTTCACATAGGTCGCTTATTCCAGGCCTGGAGAATTTGAAAATGGGTTTGGCTCTGTGAAATTCGTTATGGTCATTCCTGGATAGGTGCCCCAGGGCAAGACAGAGCCCTTTTTCTAAATTTCCTTGCTGGAAAAGTCAAGCCCAGCACTGAATTTAGTGTCAATAAACTAGATCTTCATTAGGCATATTTAAATTGCTTATGACAAATTCCAGAAGCAATAACTTGAAAAAGCGGGCTTGTCTTGTTCTCAAAAATGTATTCAGGTACGGAGTAAAAAAAGCCTTATGGAAATCCGATAAGCGGTTCCCGAGCAGCAGCCAGAATGAGCAGCCCCGCCAGGCAAAAAATACATCCTGAGAAAACAGCCCTCAAAGGTTGCGAGAACACAAGCTTTCTTGTTTCTTGTGATATCTGAATGAAATTTTCAGGGTAGACTAAAAACACAAACATTTGAAGAAATACCAAGGTTCATGAAGCTGTGCACACTGGTTCTCAAGTTACAGGAGCATATCAAAATGGTTCACATAGGTCTATTTCTCCAGGCCTGGAGAATTTGAAAACAGTGCTGTCACTGTGAAATTCATTGGGGTTATTCCTAGTTAGGTACCGGAGGTCAAAACGAGGCCCTTTTGATGAATTTCCTTGCTGAAAAATTTTAGCATAGCACTGAATTTAGTGTCATTAATTAGACCTCATTAAGCCAATATTAATTGCTTATGACAGATTCCATACGCAATAATCTGAATAAACGAGCTTGACCTGCCCTCTGAAATTTATTTAGGTACGGAATAAAAAAAAAGACCCCATGGAAATCCGGTAAGTGGCTCCCGAGATGCAGCCAGAATCTCGATCTTCTCGGACGTCAGGAAATGTTTCCAAGTGAACGGCGTGCGATGCATTCTCATGCCTCGGGGTAGATGCGAGACAGGAGCTGGAGGTCGCAGTCGCCGAGTTTGATGCGTTCGGTACGCAAGGCATGCCCGTCGAAGCAACGCATTCTTGCACCGATGAAGATGCTGGTACGTCGCTGGAAGCGGCAACGCAATTGCTGTCTAGTAGCGATGTAGAAGAAGTTACGCGGCTGGAAGCATCGACAGTCCTTGTTGGCGGCACGCTTTTCCGAAAGAACACAGTTCATACCACGCTTCCGGGCACTGAACGCGTGTAGCGTCTTTAGCTTTGTTGGACGCATCTTGAGTGACTGCGCAATAGTCAACAGTCTGCAGGAAACTGTTCGGACGGCACGGCGAGAGATCGTAAAGACGGTGGCAGCGGCGATCACAATGAGAAAAGTAGAGAGCCAAGGCTGGTGGGGCGACGCGCTGGCCTCCGCTGGAGGGGACCGCCGCGTCAGCGTGCGCAGCAGCCAATAGCAGGCGCGTGATCCCCCGCGTTCTCAAGGAGCGCGCCCTTCGCCCAATCGCAGTCTCGCATTTCAAAGGCGGGAAACTCGAAAGGCGCTTTTAGGCCCCCAATCACAAACGAGTAGCGCTTCCACCACGCCGCCGCTGCCGTTGTCGAAGGCAGGCAAAAGAGAGCAAGAATTCACAAACAGAACAAGACCAAGATGGCGGCTCTTGGTTCACTGGCTGAGCAACAGCGTACGCACACAGTTGGGGTATTTTCTGCACTCTCTCGCAGCTCAGCGGCGAGGCGTTAAGCGCTGGAGGATGCCGAACAGTGTTGGTCATGTGCCAGTGTAGTGAAGTCGGTCCCGCTTTGGCCAGTGTGCGGACACGGCTTCTTAGATATTTAATTTGAAGTACTTTCACGACAAATTAGTCGTTCATATTTGCAGAAAAGGTAGTTAATGGCACATACTACCGCAATGTGCACTTTTCCAAAAATCGGCTTTTTCACGATTTTTCGATTTTCAAGGGCCGCATCCCCCCCTTAAGCGCTGGAGGATGCCGAACAGTGTTGGTCAGGCACCAGTGTAGTGAAGACAGTCCCACTTTGGCCAGTGTGTGGTCACTGTGCCACATGCGCTAAACTTGGGCTTTCAAAAATTAGGATGCGGCATTCGCTAATGTGAGCGACTAGTTCTTCTAAGCTAATGCTTTGGTCAGCATCAAGGGCAACAATGAGTCACTCAAGAGTGTTTCACACAAGGGCTTTAGCTTTGTCTTGACATGACTGAAATGTAGCAGACCATATTTGAGATTTGATTCTGTGCTCACTGCCGGGGCCTTCTCCCAACTTTACTTGTTTGGGTGCTTCTACCATGCTGAGATCAGCAAGAGGCACTGTGCCCTTGGAGAGAGCAGGAGGATTGGGTTGGGTGAGGCATTGTTTCTTAATTTTGGTGCTTGGCAGACAACAAAAATAAACTGACTTTCTCATCTAAAATTTTTACAGCGCTGAACTGGGGATGTCAGTGCCACATATATTTGGTGTAGCACTAAAGAACTTCTTCATGGCATTACAGCTTACCATCTAGCAGTGGCAGTACGCATGTTGATTTAATGCTCGCTGCTTGTTTAGTGACGTTAGGCCTGACATATGGTCGTTATGCTAACAATTGCCAAAATGTTCATTTTCATCTGCTTGGTTCTAAAATTCACTCGCATCTGCTGCTAATGCGTAAGGCTTGCTGCATTAGTGCTGCCACTCCTTCAGGTCGATGCACAAGTTGTTTTTCGCTGTCATTGTTTGGAGGTAGACTTTTTTTTTTTTTTTTAGTATTAAAGCACTATTACAATGGGTAAACCCCGAACAACATTTCTTTTGTCCTGTGGTTTATAAACTTCGCCTCACTGCTATGGAGAGGTTATGTCTCGCACTCATTATGTTTCGGCCACGTGGCTTAGTACAGTCATTCCTGGATGTAAATCTGAGTTGAAGGGGGCTGGAGGTTGGTTAGAATTTAGTGCGGGCCTTTTTAAGTGTAGCGGAGCTAGATTTTGGTGTTTTATGGCCAGATAAACAAGGAAGGCATGCAGCATTAGCTGTAGCTTTCTCATGCCGCTTGCGAGCTAGACTGTCCCTCTTTTTGTGCAGAACCCAGCCAGCACAGAGGTGCCAGGCCGAAGTATGGGCTGTCTTCTCGTCTGACTGCTCAATTTCCGGAGCAATTCTCCACCTCGCCTGAAGTGCAAGTCGGTGGCCGCGGCCGGTGCCAGGTGGCTCCGCGGAGGGACCGCAGATTCCTAGGCAGCCACGCACGCTGCTGCCTGCCTATATTTAACTCGGGAAGCCGGGCGACGGCAAGTCTGCCAAGGGTGAGTCTTTCCTTTGTGTGCACGCTAGCCGTGAATGTGAATGCACCAGAGGGGGTGCAAGTGCAGTGTGTCATGTAAAAGGCAAGTGGTGACTGTAGGTGGTGTGATGTTACTGTGAACTACTGTTCACAGTGAACTCCAGTGAAACATGAATAAGGGCCACTCAACTCCTCTGAATATATGAATGTGCACTGAGCTGATGCACAAATGTAGATACACCGTGCATATATTATTGAGGACGCAAGCAAGCGTAACGTAGAACAAGCAACAAATTTTTTGTTTCTTGTCATTAGCTTTGCCTTGCAACTGTTTCTAGCATAGGAGCTGAAATAAAATGTGCACACAGCAGCAAGGTTGACATGCAGCTGCAATCAGAATATGATTTGCAACGCAATGCTGACGTCAAAATGGCGAAAGCGACCAAAGCTGACTGGTTTCATAAGGTAATAATGTATGCTATGCCTGTGCTGCCTAACCTTGCCTACCACTGTTGCTGGCTGATATCGGCGTCTCGGCCTTTTAGCGAGTGGGCCGGGTTGCATGTATGGCACTGCGCTTTACACTAAACTGCTCCTAAAGTCTTTCGTAGCCACTGAGTAGGATAAATTTTCATATGCAGGGAAATTACTAGACAAGTACCTCGCAGCAAAGGGGCATAATTTTGTCTCATTGTGTTGATGCTTTGCATAGCTGCTGTGATTGAGGGGTCGAATTGCAGCTAGGGCAGCTAAATTTCAGTTTAGGTGAAAGGAAAAACGTTCCTGGGGCTGGGTGATGTCGGCACTCATTAGAAGAATTCCAACTGGTAGAAACTAGTCCCGAGGCCTCCACTGAGTGTCCCTCGTAGCTGACATGTGCCTTTGGGGTGCTACAAATTAAAAATTGGAGAAGCTGTGTTCCGAAAAGTCGGAAGCCAAAAGCATATAATTACTTATGCAGCTTCTTAGACGGTCATTGGATATAGTCTAGCATGTGCCGTATATACCCACCTAATGAACCCACTCTCATAATGAACCCGCCCTCCAGTTTCATCCGCCAGAATCTACTTTTTTTTTTTTTTTTCAGCCTCTAGCATTTTGTAGCGGGGTCCTCTTTTTGCGCCCTCGGCATTGCAAACCTTGGCAGCGTGCCAAGATGCTGCCCCCCTTCCCCATGTCGCATGCCCTCATTCTGCCCACTTGTATGTTTGCACATGTACGCTTGCTCAGTAAGTGTATTATATGGGCACAATTTGTCGAAAGTTTCAACCTGGTAGCCGTGAAATCATGTTTTCTGGGAACGCATTAACCAGGAAAAATATAACGTCTTGCTATGGAACATTTTTAATGTCCGCGATTTTGAGCGTATTAACCGGGAAATCGTATGAACTGGGAACATATCAACGATTCAGTGTGTTCATTGGCATTGGCATTGACAGTGTTCTAGATGTGGATGCTTTTGAGGAAAGGAAGGGTGAATAACTGGCTCTCTGGATAGCCCTGGCTCCCTGGCGCCCTGGACGGAGTCTGCGTTTACATCACGTTTCACGTTGCTCCGTCCTGTGACGTCATAACAGTGCACAGAGTTTGAATTGGAGGGCGGGAACAACTTTTTGAACTTCAAATCCAAATTTCTTTGAAATAAATGCATCTTTCGCTCCCGGACGAGTGGCAAGAAAGCCATGATATGCCGAACTATCATATTTTCCTAACCAAAAGAAAAAAAGAATGAGTGTTCTCCTCACTGTCCCTTTAAGGGAGGAAGAGGGTCTTAGAAAAAAATTTTATTAATGAAGTCAAAATTATGAAATCTTTAGGGAACATGTATTTTTGTGTGGTGATTCCAAATATGGAATTTAATTTCATGTGCAACAATTTCTTGAGCACTTATGCAATATGTTATGCAACTTTTTGAGAAGAGCTTTCAATAAATCCTGCTGCAGGGAACTTGCTAGAATGCATGTCACTGGTTTCTCTTGACATTGATCTATGCAATAAACCTAAGATTATCATCCTGTCTGTCATAAAAGTTGAGTTATAGAATTTTGAAGTTGTTGCTTCAGAAACAGGAAAACAAATATTTCTTCCCATTTGTGAAGTATGAAGTTCAATACCCTGTAACTCAACTTCTGTGATAGGCAGGATAATAATTTTACCCTTGATGCATAGCTTGTTGTCAAGACCAGCGGACGGGATGCATTCTAGCAAGTTCCCTGCAGCAAAATATTGTTAAAGCTCTCCGCAAAAAGTTACATGACATATTGCATCAAGTGCACAAGGCCTTGTTGTACATTAAATTTAATTCCATATTTGGAATCAGCACACAAAAATACATCTTCCCTGAAGACTTCATAATTGTGACTTCATTAATAAATATTTTTTTTCTAAGACCAGCTTCTCCCCTTAATAGAATATATTTGCTCTGAGTTGTCAAGAACCGGTTATTCCATATGCTTATGGCAACTCTGTATGAATGGTTGCACTTTTGGAGCTCACTGGCAGCACAAGATATTGGTGGTTGGGTCCAAAAATTCGCCTGCTTTTTGTTCTACAGCTTTGCCATCGATGCAACTTTTTAATGGCTTCTTGCAGCTTTTGCTATATTAGTGAAACAAGATGTTTTTGAAAGCATTGGATGAAGGCTGTGTTGGCAGAGGTACAAGGCCTGTAGGGACATTTTTTACTGGAACAGCCCACTCACCCGGCTCATAGGAACTCTCCCAGTTAGGAAGTCGTGAAATGATACAGCAGAACTACGCTGTTTTTCATGAGGCCACGAGGAAAATTATACCAGCCAGGCAAAGTAGCCAAACAATGTGTGTGGATAAGATTGTGAGTGTTGTATGCGACTTTTTTTTTATTATTCCTTGTAAGCGCAATATGCTTCTGGAATTTACAAGCCTTTGCAGCTGCTAAGCTTTAAGGGGAGACACTGGTCTTAAAACGAAAATTTTTATTATTGGAGATATTGTAATGAAATTAGGTATCCGTATGTATTTCTTCCTCCTATTTTCATAAATGTAATTAGTTTCAACTTATCTCAATTAGTTTTCTACTTATGGAAAATTAACTGAAGCCTAATTAGGTAATTTCTTACGGGTCATTAAGACACTTTCCCTCAACATTTTTTGGTTCCGATTAAAATGTAGCCGTAGCCAAAGAGGTTCCTTGCGGAGCTATGCTATTTATGTTGTTATTAAGATACATCATCATATAAAAATGTTCAGTTATGTCGATGCATCACAATTCTGGAATATAATTAGCTGGTATTATTGTTCACAAAATTTGATATGTTCAACTTAGCCACATAAATATAGCATAGCTCCACAGTTGAATTCTTTCTGAATTCAATGATGTAAAGCTCATTAAAATTGCACCGCAAAAACATAATGAAAAGTTCCGTAACTCTAGTGACATTGGCAAAAAAATGAAGCTGAGAATATCGCAATTAAAGTTTTGACGCTGACTACAGAAAATTCTGGGAGGAATCTTCCACAACGGATTTTATTTAGGTGTTCCCTATCTGTTTCCCTACAAAGCAAAACAAAGAGTGTCTTATTCCATCCAAGGAAACATTAATAAAAAAATGTCGAAGGTGTAAGCGTGATGAAGTTGTAAAAAAAATGATTTCTTATGAAGTTATCGGTACATTTTTTTTTTTTAGGGGCAATGGAGTGCAGGCCTAGGGTGTTGAGCTCTAAAGACAATATTATGAATCCTGAAAACTGTTTTTTGAGAGACCTAGCAGTCCAGAGCCAAGGAGATCTGAGCCACCCTGGCAAGCAGATGGGTGGTCCTGAAAAGGACCGTTGGGTGCGACGCTCGACACGTCTCCTACTCTGTCTCTGAGAAGAACCCCCTGGACGTTAGGTAGCATGCTGCCCTGTGCTGCTGTAGAACGTCTTCATAGCAGTCCAGGACTGTAATCTTCAGTTGCTCCCGTTTTGTGCCGCCCTGTCAGTCTCTCTTTCGTATTAGCGCTCTTTAGCTGAGCTCCATTTGCCTTGCGCAAATGCAGGGCGCCTTTTCCTAGGCTTCGGCGAACAAGGCAGCCACCAGCAGCATAGCCCAGACTTGCAGTGATGGATTCATTAGTTGCCCTCCTTCCTTGGTTGTAGAGGGCAACAGCCTCAGCAGCAGCCGGCTTCACACTTTCCAAATAAGCATTTCCATTCTTTGAAGCTTGCGTCCAAACGAGAGAGTGTAGGCTCTCACTCACCTTCTGAGTCTTTCCTTCGCTGCATCGTGCCAACAGGTTCTCATCGCTGAGCTTTGCAAACACTGGCTCCAGAGCAGCCCCAACACGAGCCGGGAGGGCACTCTTTTGTGCAGGTGGAAGTTCACCACTGGCCAAGGCTCTGTTGAGCTTGCACCAAGAGTCAGCACCCTCAGGGCCCTTGGAGTGGTTCGGGACATCATTTGTAGAGGTCATGTGCAGGAGTGTAGCTTCCACTGCCTTCTTCACGCCTGGAACGTCTTGACTGTTGCTCCTCAGGGCATGGCCGTAGTAGTTGGTGATCTTCTTGATCTTTTCCTGCGTCAGCTTGCCTCTTCCGCCCAGAGATTCACCTTGAGCCTTCTTTCTATGAACCAGGTTCTGCAGAGCAGTCCGCATTCGCTTATGAACGTGGTTGATGCAATCCTTCTTGTCAGTCTTTATGAGTCTTTATGAGTCCGTACACTTTTGCTTCTGACAACGCATAAAAAGTCCGGCTGTCTCCAACAGAGAGGACGGTCGTGTAGCGCAGACCATACTTGGCCAGAGATCTTTAAAACATGGTCAGCGCATTCTCCACTTCCATGCGACCAGAGTTACAATCGATGTTTCGCTGGTACTCGTGGTGGCGAGCCAGTCACTGTAGCCTTCATCTTGTGGCTATGGTCCCAAGGCACATCTGAGACAAAAGTTCGAGTAAACAATGTGGTCTTTTGCCAGTGTACAGCTCAACAGTGCAGGCCACACTGATGTGAGAGCTACGACCTCGGGTCATCCACAAACCATCAAATATAACGTCAGTGTTCCCAATTCTACTCAAGAAGTCTCTATAGAGGTCCTTGATGACTGCCACACTGGCAGCTTCACTTGCGGTCGCTGTGCTTTCGCAGGCTTTCACAAAGTTTTCAGGTGTCCCTGAAAGGCCTTGTGGTGCAGACCTCGGTGGGACAGGTTCATACAGGCGCAAAAGTCTGCAAGTGCAGTCAAGCCTTTGCCTATCGTCTGTATTCCCTTCATGGCCCTCATGTTGACCTCGAAGGGAGTTATGTTGTCAGTTCCACTTACTTGTTGGGAAGAAAATTGCTTCCTCTCCAAGTGCAGCTACCGCAGATGAGCTGGAGCTTTACAGCTAAGCCATACTCCTTGTCTGTTGCCTTGCTCAAAGTCAGACTTCCTGCGCCGCAGGTTCCGCACTTCGGTTGCGCAATAAAGTTGTTTAGAACTTTCATGTCCACAATCACGAACTCGGTGCCAGTATCATCGGTCTGGCACTCCGCGCTGGCGCCAAGAAGTTCAAACTTGCGCTGGGTCGCTAAGTTTTCCGGCAGAGGGGACTTCGTGTTCGCCGACCACTCAACAAACTGCGCCTGCTCCGCCGCAGAGTAGTATGCGGCATCAACACGAACTGTACCGTAATCCGGGAATCAATTCGAGCTGGAACTCGGTCCTGCAGTGTCGTCAGCGAGCAGCGTGGTTGATGTTCCAGACAGATCCAGCGAGTCCGGCACCGGCTCTAGCGAAGGTCCCGACAGCGCACTTGTGGCCGATGCTGTACCATGCCCGTTTCTTACGGCTTCCAAAAGCTCGTTGCATGCACGGTTTAAGTCGGTTGTCTCCCGTCATCTTGATCGCATGGGAAAAATCCCAGCACAAAGCAGAAACATGGCGCATCAAGAAAAAACAAGCGCAAACGCAGACGCACATGAAGCGGCAGTGACGCTGGTAAGCGCAAAAGCGGAAAAAAAAAAAATGACGCGCCGGTTACTCCAGCCAATGGCAGGCGCGAAAAGCGCGCCATGCGCGAGCCAATCAGCGACCCGGAAATGGTCTTCGGAAAGCCAGCCAGGGCAGTCATTTTGCTTGAGCGACGCCATTTTGAGACATCGCAAATTGTGCGCAACGAAAACAGCTTCAAACCAAGCCCAAGATGGCGGCCATCGGCCGTCTGCAGCGTCCGCGGCATGCGTGGGAAGTTCAAACAAATTTCGCCTTTTTGGGGACATTTCGTGGCTGCCGTGGCATATTGAAAGCATATTTTATCGCATTTCCCGACCAAATTTACCGTTAATAATTTGAGAATAGGTGCTTGAAGGGTCAAACATTCCGAAAATGAGTTTTGCTCAAAATCGATTGTTTGACCATTTTTGACTGTTCTAAGACATGCATCTCCCCTTAAGTCTAATAAAATTAGAATATAATCTGACTCACTAGTAGATCACGATCACATTTATTTCGTAGTGAAAAGTTTGTGCAACAGCTATGGCCCATTTGTCAGTACTGTATCTGCAAGCTTTGTTGACAGATTTTTGGTGTTCATTTTTCGTTTTGAACAGCGGTGTGGCCACGGGGACACTCCGGCGCCCCTGGCTATCGTGAACTCCAGAGCAAGGTTGCCGAACTGGAGACAAAGCTGAGAGGTGGGTATCTAGCATAGGATGGGGAAGCGGAAACTTCTTGTTTGCTAGAACGCTGGTGACAAGGCGACCTGGTGTCATTTTTATACAGTGTTGTAACACCTTAGAATAGAGCAGTGGAATGCCTGTGGCCATTTCAAAAGTCTCTCGTGACCACCGTAAGAAAGGCTAGTTTTAGAGGTTGTTTGACCACTGTGTGTTACGGCGCTGGCACATTTACAGAGAGGCAGGATGGCAGCCAGCAAACTTCTATTCCGAGCACCCCCATGAGAGCGCACTCTCTGGACCGCAGCAACCACGAGATGGACTGCCTGAGAAACGACAGTGTTCAACCACGGGGTCAGGTGGGTGGTCCTTTCCTAATAATCGAAAAAAAAAAAATGTTATAATATATATTATATGTTATGTAAAGTGCATGGTCTGTTGCTTGAGTTGAAATATGTGTTCGGCTAATGGTTGACTCTTGATCTCGGTGGCCCTGACTAACGTCCCTTTATGAAGAAGGTAGTGACATTCTCCGTTTCCTGCTGGCTTCCTTCTAATACCTCCATGCCCATCATTGCGTGAGAGCGTCGCTGAAAGGGTCAAAACTTGTTGGTGCACTTGCAAAATTCCAAAGCTTTGCCATTGTTTTGCCATTTATTGGCCGGGCAGGAGTTTCCTGCTTGAACTGTCTGCACCCGGTGGTGGTTCCTGCCCGACCTGCCTTAGCTTGATTGTGGTCTCTTCGCCACCAGAAAATCGCCTCTTCTGATAGAATGTTTTCAGTGCTTTCCCTTCGACATAACTGCAGCGTGAAAAAAAATACAAACGCAATGGAAGGAAAACACTGACGACACGGACAATCGCTGCACTCACAACTGGTTTTATTTTGCCAATACATGCAAAATATAAAGGTTCCGCTGTGCATGCACTCACATAATACAGAAGAAAAGGAGACGTGCCAACGACAACATAGCTCTTCTTAGCTCGTGCCTCAGTTCCAATACCATCGGCGTTGATGCCATCTGGGGTGCACGCCATGGCAATATGCCAGGATGCTGCGCCAGTAACAGCATGGTGTGTTTATATTTTGACGAGAGCGCCAGCGGCAATGGCTCACTTGGCAAGCTTGGCAACGTGCCAGGACACTGCTGTGGCCGGCTGCCGACAGGGTATGTGTTGTAAGAAAGCCGGCGAGACTGTGAGGAAGAGACATGGGGCATGAGGTAGCACGTGTCAGAGTACATGCACTCGAACACCGGAGGAGAACCTGGTAGTTTAGGCCAGAATATCACAATAAGTTTTTACTTTCACCCCACAGCTAATGCTAAAACATTCGCGGTACACACATGTAACTGTCCTCTGAGTTTTTTTTTTATGTAGAATGTTGTCCCACTCGTTTGGGTGACCTCTTCTGTGCAATTGGTCATTAAATCGGCTATGGTGCAGCTGCGTCTCGTGCATACGCTGATGTTATGATCCTTTCCAAACCAAGGAAGAAATTGGTTGGGTTTTAACATAGTTAAGGGGGGAGACTACCCTTAAACACCAACTTTTTTGTTTCTTGAGATATCTGAATGAAATATTCAGGGTAGGCGAAGAGCACGACCATTTGAAGAACTACCAAGTTTCATGGAGCTGTGGGCACTGGTTCCGAAGTTACAGGAGTACAGCAGCCGACGTGTAATTCGGACTCTAATAATTCGGACTTGTAGGATATTTCGGACCTCGTTGAGGCACCGTCAGTCTCCCCATAGAAGCGCATACATATTCACAACGGATATTTCGGATCTAAAAAGTCCGAAAGTTCGATTTTTCGGACTAATTTCAGTCGCCTGCGGGCCAAAGTTGGCCATCTTTTCGGCGGCGCAAAAGGCGCTATCTTGGATGTGGTGGATTTATGCTGCAGTTGGCTTTGCTTGACACACTTTCGGTACCTCATTGTTGCCAGTAGAGGTCCCTGCGATCTCTGACACTTGGAGGTGGCAGCCGGATTGTCATCGCCGCCAACTTGCTTTTGTCGCCGACGTTGTCGCGGGCAGTTATCGCTTGTCCCATACGTTGAGAATTCGTTGTTGGGAAGGAAATTGTGAAGGAGCTATCTCACATGTCGGTAGGAAAGGATAAAAAGAGGGACTGAGAGAAGAAAGGAAAAAAAAGATCTGCCGTAATGGAGGGCTCCGGAATAATTTCGACTACCTGGGGAACTTTAACGTGCACTGACATCACACAGGACACGGGCGCCTTTGCGTTTCGCCTCCATCGAAACGCGCCCACCGCGGTCGGGTTCCAACCCGGGTTCTCCGGAGCAGTAGCCGAGCGCCCTAACCACAGAGCCACCGTGGCGGGTCTCATACGTTCGCCGTTTCGTCACTTGGGTTTCTCTGACCGTGTTGACCGAGTGGCGCTCAGTCCTCACAAAGTTACATCTGTTCGCCGTTTTGTGATTGCGTCCGGCGGTTCCGCCGCTTTGAGAGAAAAGTGCCTTATCTTCGCGTGTGTTGAACAAGCGGTGTGGTGCACACTCAGATTGTGGACAGCATGGACCCGCTGTGTCCGTCAAACAAGCGTGGCAAGTATTCCAACTAAATGCGGTGACCTTGCTGTCTAGCGTGTGCAGTGAAAGCACAACCATGGCGCAAATACAGGCGCAAATCGTCGCCAACAAGAGAAATTTTCCGCAAGGTAACATCAGTGACATTTTAAAGCAGATTTTTCTCAATAAAGTGATTTTTTTGTACTTCACGGATTTTTCGGACTGTTCGATTATTTGGACCATTTTTGAGGTTCCTTCGAGTCCGAAAAATCGGTCGGCGACTGTATATCAAAGTGGTTCACATAGGTCGCTTATTCCAGGCCTGGAGAATTTGAAAATGGGTTTGGCTCTGTGAAATTCGTTATGGTCATTCCTGGATAGGTGCCCCAGGGCAAGACAGAGCCCTTTTTCTAAATTTCCTTGCTGGAAAAGTCAAGCCCAGCACTGAATTTAGTGTCAATAAACTAGATCTTCATTAGGCATATTTAAATTGCTTATGACAAATTCCAGAAGCAATAACTTGAAAAAGCGGGCTTGTCTTGTTCTCAAAAATGTATTCAGGTACGGAGTAAAAAAAGCCTTATGGAAATCCGATAAGCGGTTCCCGAGCAGCAGCCAGAATGAGCAGCCCCGCCAGGCAAAAAATACATCCTGAGAAAACAGCCCTCAAAGGTTGCGAGAACACAAGCTTTCTTGTTTCTTGTGATATCTGAATGAAATTTTCAGGGTAGACTAAAAACACAAACATTTGAAGAAATACCAAGGTTCATGAAGCTGTGCACACTGGTTCTCAAGTTACAGGAGCATATCAAAATGGTTCACATAGGTCTATTTCTCCAGGCCTGGAGAATTTGAAAACAGTGCTGTCACTGTGAAATTCATTGGGGTTATTCCTAGTTAGGTACCGGAGGTCAAAACGAGGCCCTTTTGATGAATTTCCTTGCTGAAAAATTTTAGCATAGCACTGAATTTAGTGTCATTAATTAGACCTCATTAAGCCAATATTAATTGCTTATGACAGATTCCATACGCAATAATCTGAATAAACGAGCTTGACCTGCCCTCTGAAATTTATTTAGGTACGGAATAAAAAAAAAGACCCCATGGAAATCCGGTAAGTGGCTCCCGAGATGCAGCCAGAATCTCGATCTTCTCGGACGTCAGGAAATGTTTCCAAGTGAACGGCGTGCGATGCATTCTCATGCCTCGGGGTAGATGCGAGACAGGAGCTGGAGGTCGCAGTCGCCGAGTTTGATGCGTTCGGTACGCAAGGCATGCCCGTCGAAGCAACGCATTCTTGCACCGATGAAGATGCTGGTACGTCGCTGGAAGCGGCAACGCAATTGCTGTCTAGTAGCGATGTAGAAGAAGTTACGCGGCTGGAAGCATCGACAGTCCTTGTTGGCGGCACGCTTTTCCGAAAGAACACAGTTCATACCACGCTTCCGGGCACTGAACGCGTGTAGCGTCTTTAGCTTTGTTGGACGCATCTTGAGTGACTGCGCAATAGTCAACAGTCTGCAGGAAACTGTTCGGACGGCACGGCGAGAGATCGTAAAGACGGTGGCAGCGGCGATCACAATGAGAAAAGTAGAGAGCCAAGGCTGGTGGGGCGACGCGCTGGCCTCCGCTGGAGGGGACCGCCGCGTCAGCGTGCGCAGCAGCCAATAGCAGGCGCGTGATCCCCCGCGTTCTCAAGGAGCGCGCCCTTCGCCCAATCGCAGTCTCGCATTTCAAAGGCGGGAAACTCGAAAGGCGCTTTTAGGCCCCCAATCACAAACGAGTAGCGCTTCCACCACGCCGCCGCTGCCGTTGTCGAAGGCAGGCAAAAGAGAGCAAGAATTCACAAACAGAACAAGACCAAGATGGCGGCTCTTGGTTCACTGGCTGAGCAACAGCGTACGCACACAGTTGGGGTATTTTCTGCACTCTCTCGCAGCTCAGCGGCGAGGCGTTAAGCGCTGGAGGATGCCGAACAGTGTTGGTCATGTGCCAGTGTAGTGAAGTCGGTCCCGCTTTGGCCAGTGTGCGGACACGGCTTCTTAGATATTTAATTTGAAGTACTTTCACGACAAATTAGTCGTTCATATTTGCAGAAAAGGTAGTTAATGGCACATACTACCGCAATGTGCACTTTTCCAAAAATCGGCTTTTTCACGATTTTTCGATTTTCAAGGGCCGCATCCCCCCCTTAAGCGCTGGAGGATGCCGAACAGTGTTGGTCAGGCACCAGTGTAGTGAAGACAGTCCCACTTTGGCCAGTGTGTGGTCACTGTGCCACATGCGCTAAACTTGGGCTTTCAAAAATTAGGATGCGGCATTCGCTAATGTGAGCGACTAGTTCTTCTAAGCTAATGCTTTGGTCAGCATCAAGGGCAACAATGAGTCACTCAAGAGTGTTTCACACAAGGGCTTTAGCTTTGTCTTGACATGACTGAAATGTAGCAGACCATATTTGAGATTTGATTCTGTGCTCACTGCCGGGGCCTTCTCCCAACTTTACTTGTTTGGGTGCTTCTACCATGCTGAGATCAGCAAGAGGCACTGTGCCCTTGGAGAGAGCAGGAGGATTGGGTTGGGTGAGGCATTGTTTCTTAATTTTGGTGCTTGGCAGACAACAAAAATAAACTGACTTTCTCATCTAAAATTTTTACAGCGCTGAACTGGGGATGTCAGTGCCACATATATTTGGTGTAGCACTAAAGAACTTCTTCATGGCATTACAGCTTACCATCTAGCAGTGGCAGTACGCATGTTGATTTAATGCTCGCTGCTTGTTTAGTGACGTTAGGCCTGACATATGGTCGTTATGCTAACAATTGCCAAAATGTTCATTTTCATCTGCTTGGTTCTAAAATTCACTCGCATCTGCTGCTAATGCGTAAGGCTTGCTGCATTAGTGCTGCCACTCCTTCAGGTCGATGCACAAGTTGTTTTTCGCTGTCATTGTTTGGAGGTAGACTTTTTTTTTTTTTTTTAGTATTAAAGCACTATTACAATGGGTAAACCCCGAACAACATTTCTTTTGTCCTGTGGTTTATAAACTTCGCCTCACTGCTATGGAGAGGTTATGTCTCGCACTCATTATGTTTCGGCCACGTGGCTTAGTACAGTCATTCCTGGATGTAAATCTGAGTTGAAGGGGGCTGGAGGTTGGTTAGAATTTAGTGCGGGCCTTTTTAAGTGTAGCGGAGCTAGATTTTGGTGTTTTATGGCCAGATAAACAAGGAAGGCATGCAGCATTAGCTGTAGCTTTCTCATGCCGCTTGCGAGCTAGACTGTCCCTCTTTTTGTGCAGAACCCAGCCAGCACAGAGGTGCCAGGCCGAAGTATGGGCTGTCTTCTCGTCTGACTGCTCAATTTCCGGAGCAATTCTCCACCTCGCCTGAAGTGCAAGTCGGTGGCCGCGGCCCGGTGCCAGGTGGCTCCGCGGAGGGACCGCAGATTCCTAGGCAGCCACGCACGCTGCTGCCTGCCTATATTTAACTCGGGAAGCCGGGCGACGGCAAGTCTGCCAAGGGTGAGTCTTTCCTTTGTGTGCACGCTAGCCGTGGAATGTGAATGCACCAGAGGGGGTGCAAGTGCAGTGTGTCATGTAAAAGGCAAGTGGTGACTGTAGGTGGTGTGATGTTACTGTGAACTACTGTTCACAGTGAACTCCAGTGAAACATGAATAAGGGCCACTCAACTCCTCTGAATATATGAATGTGCACTGAGCTGATGCACAAATGTAGATACACCGTGCATATATTATTGAGGACGCAAGCAAGCGTAACGTAGAACAAGCAACAAATTTTTTGTTTCTTGTCATTAGCTTTGCCTTGCAACTGTTTCTAGCATAGGAGCTGAAATAAAATGTGCACACAGCAGCAAGGTTGACATGCAGCTGCAATCAGAATATGATTTGCAACGCAATGCTGACGTCAAAATGGCGAAAGCGACCAAAGCTGACTGGTTTCATAAGGTAATAATGTATGCTATGCCTGTGCTGCCTAACCTTGCCTACCACTGTTGCTGGCTGATATCGGCGTCTCGGCCTTTTAGCGAGTGGGCCGGGTTGCATGTATGGCACTGCGCTTTACACTAAACTGCTCCTAAAGTCTTTCGTAGCCACTGAGTAGGATAAATTTTCATATGCAGGAAATTACTAGACAAGTACCTCGCAGCAAAGGGGCATAATTTTGTCTCATTGTGTTGATGCTTTGCATAGCTGCTGTGATTGAGGGGTCGAATTGCAGCTAGGGCAGCTAAATTTCAGTTTAGGTGAAAGGAAAAACGTTCCTGGGCTGGGTGATGTCGGCACTCATTAGAAGAATTCCAACTGGTAGAAACTAGTCCCGAGGCCTCCACTGAGTGTCCCTCGTAGCTGACATGTGCCTTTGGGGTGCTACAAATTAAAAATTGGAGAAGCTGTGTTCCGAAAAGTCGGAAGCCAAAAGCATATAATTACTTATGCAGCTTCTTAGACGGTCATTGGATATAGTCTAGCATGTGCCGTATATACCCACCTAATGAACCCACTCTCATAATGAACCCGCCCTCCAGTTTCATCCGCCAGAATCTACTTTTTTTTTTTTTTCAGCCTCTAGCATTTTGTAGCGGGGTCCTCTTTTTGCGCCCTCGGCATTGCAAACCTTGGCAGCGTGCCAAGATGCTGCCCCCCTTCCCCATGTCGCATGCCCTCATTCTGCCCACTTGTATGTTTGCACATGTACGCTTGCTCAGTAAGTGTATTATATGGGCACAATTTGTCGAAAGTTTCAACCTGGTAGCCGTGAAATCATGTTTTCTGGGAACGCATTAACCAGGAAAAATATAACGTCTTGCTATGGAACATTTTTAATGTCCGCGATTTTGAGCGTATTAACCGGGAAATCGTATGAACTGGGAACATATCAACGATTCAGTGTGTTCATTGGCATTGGCATTGACAGTGTTCTAGATGTGGATGCTTTTGAGGAAAGGAAGGGTGAATAACTGGCTCTCTGGATAGCCCTGGCTCCCTGGCGCCCTGGACGGAGTCTGCGTTTACATCACGTTTCACGTTGCTCCGTCCTGTGACGTCATAACAGTGCACAGAGTTTGAATTGGAGGGCGGGAACAACTTTTTGAACTTCAAATCCAAATTTCTTTGAAATAAATGCATCTTTCGCTCCCGGACGAGTGGCAAGAAAGCCATGATATGCCGAACTATCATATTTTCCTAACCAAAAGAAAAAAAGAATGAGTGTTCTCCTCACTGTCCCTTTAAGGGAGGAAGAGGGTCTTAGAAAAAAATTTTATTAATGAAGTCAAAATTATGAAATCTTTAGGGAACATGTATTTTTGTGTGGTGATTCCAAATATGGAATTTAATTTCATGTGCAACAATTTCTTGAGCACTTATGCAATATGTTATGTAACTTTTTGAGAAGAGCTTTCAATAAATCCTGCTGCAGGGAACTTGCTAGAATGCATGTCACTGGTTTCTCTTGACATTGATCTATGCAATAAACCTAAGATTATCATCCTGTCTGTCATAAAAGTTGAGTTATAGAATTTTGAAGTTGTTGCTTCAGAAACAGGAAAACAAATATTTCTTCCCATTTGTGAAGTATGAAGTTCAATACCCTGTAACTCAACTTCTGTGATAGGCAGGATAATAATTTTACCCTTGATGCATAGCTTGTTGTCAAGACCAGCGGACGGGATGCATTCTAGCAAGTTCCCTGCAGCAAAATATTGTTAAAGCTCTCCGCAAAAAGTTACATGACATATTGCATCAAGTGCACAAGGCCTTGTTGTACATTAAATTTAATTCCATATTTGGAATCAGCACACAAAAATACATCTTCCCTGAAGACTTCATAATTGTGACTTCATTAATAAATATTTTTTTTCTAAGACCAGCTTCTCCCCTTAATAGAATATATTTGCTCTGAGTTGTCAAGAACCGGTTATTCCATATGCTTATGGCAACTCTGTATGAATGGTTGCACTTTTGGAGCTCACTGGCAGCACAAGATATTGGTGGTTGGGTCCAAAAATTCGCCTGCTTTTTGTTCTGCAGCTTTGCCATCGATGCAACTTTTTAATGGCTTCTTGCAGCTTTTGCTATATTAGTGAAACAAGATGTTTTTGAAAGCATTGGATGAAGGCTGTGTTGGCAGAGGTACAAGGCCTGTAGGGACATTTTTTACTGGAACAGCCCACTCACCCGGCTCATAGGAACTCTCCCAGTTAGGAAGTCGTGAAATGATACAGCAGAACTACGCTGTTTTTCATGAGGCCACGAGGAAAATTATACCAGCCAGGCAAAGTAGCCAAACAATGTGTGTGGATAAGATTGTGAGTGTTGTATGCGACTTTTTTTTTATTATTCCTTGTAAGCGCAATATGCTTCTGGAATTTACAAGCCTTTGCAGCTGCTAAGCTTTAAGGGGAGACACTGGTCTTAAAACGAAAATTTTTATTATTGGAGATATTGTAATGAAATTAGGCATCCGTATGTATTTCTTCCTCCTATTTTCATAAATGTAATTAGTTTCAACTTATCTCAATTAGTTTTCTACTTATGGAAAATTAACTGAAGCCTAATTAGGTAATTTCTTACGGGTCATTAAGACACTTTCCCTCAACATTTTTTGGTTCCGATTAAAATGTAGCCGTAGCCAAAGAGGTTCCTTGCGGAGCTATGCTATTTATGTTGTTATTAAGATACATCATCATATAAAAATGTTCAGTTATGTCGATGCATCACAATTCTGGAATATAATTAGCTGGTATTATTGTTCACAAAATTTGATATGTTCAACTTAGCCACATAAATATAGCATAGCTCCACAGTTGAATTCTTTCTGAATTCAATGATGTAAAGCTCATTAAAATTGCACCGCAAAAACATAATGAAAAGTTCCGTAACTCTAGTGACATTGGCAAAAAATGAAGCTGAGAATATCGCAATTAAAGTTTTGACGCTGACTACAGAAAATTCTGGGAGGAATCTTCCACAACGGATTTTATTTAGGTGTTCCCTATCTGTTTCCCTACAAAGCAAAACAAAGAGTGTCTTATTCCATCCAAGGAAACATTAATAAAAAAATGTCGAAGGTGTAAGCGTGATGAAGTTGTAAAAAAAATGATTTCTTATGAAGTTATCGGTACATTTTTTTTTTTTAGGGGCAATGGAGTGCAGGCCTAGGGTGTTGAGCTCTAAAGACAATATTATGAATCCTGAAAACTGTTTTTTGAGAGACCTAGCAGTCCAGAGCCAAGGAGATCTGAGCCACCCTGGCAAGCAGATGGGTGGTCCTGAAAAGGACCGTTGGGTGCGACGCTCGACACGTCTCCTACTCTGTCTCTGAGAAGAACCCCCTGGACGTTAGGTAGCATGCTGCCCTGTGCTGCTGTAGAACGTCTTCATAGCAGTCCAGGACTGTAATCTTCAGTTGCTCCCGTTTTGTGCCGCCCTGTCAGTCTCTCTTTCGTATTAGCGCTCTTTAGCTGAGCTCCATTTGCCTTGCGCAAATGCAGGGCGCCTTTTCCTAGGCTTCGGCGAACAAGGCAGCCACCAGCAGCATAGCCCAGACTTGCAGTGATGGATTCATTAGTTGCCCTCCTTCCTTGGTTGTAGAGGGCAACAGCCTCAGCAGCAGCCGGCTTCACACTTTCCAAATAAGCATTTCCATTCTTTGAAGCTTGCGTCCAAACGAGAGAGTGTAGGCTCTCACTCACCTTCTGAGTCTTTCCTTCGCTGCATCGTGCCAACAGGTTCTCATCGCTGAGCTTTGCAAACACTGGCTCCAGAGCAGCCCCAACACGAGCCGGGAGGGCACTCTTTTGTGCAGGTGGAAGTTCACCACTGGCCAAGGCTCTGTTGAGCTTGCACCAAGAGTCAGCACCCTCAGGGCCCTTGGAGTGGTTCGGGACATCATTTGTAGAGGTCATGTGCAGGAGTGTAGCTTCCACTGCCTTCTTCACGCCTGGAACGTCTTGACTGTTGCTCCTCAGGGCATGGCCGTAGTAGTTGGTGATCTTCTTGATCTTTTCCTGCGTCAGCTTGCCTCTTCCGCCCAGAGATTCACCTTGAGCCTTCTTTCTATGAACCAGGTTCTGCAGAGCAGTCCGCATTCGCTTATGAACGTGGTTGATGCAATCCTTCTTGTCAGTCTTTATGAGTCTTTATGAGTCCGTACACTTTTGCTTCTGACAACGCATAAAAAGTCCGGCTGTCTCCAACAGAGAGGACGGTCGTGTAGCGCAGACCATACTTGGCCAGAGATCTTTAAAACATGGTCAGCGCATTCTCCACTTCCATGCGACCAGAGTTACAATCGATGTTTCGCTGGTACTCGTGGTGGCGAGCCAGTCACTGTAGCCTTCATCTTGTGGCTATGGTCCCAAGGCACATCTGAGACAAAAGTTCGAGTAAACAATGTGGTCTTTTGCCAGTGTACAGCTCAACAGTGCAGGCCACACTGATGTGAGAGCTACGACCTCGGGTCATCCACAAACCATCAAATATAACGTCAGTGTTCCCAATTCTACTCAAGAAGTCTCTATAGAGGTCCTTGATGACTGCCACACTGGCAGCTTCACTTGCGGTCGCTGTGCTTTCGCAGGCTTTCACAAAGTTTTCAGGTGTCCCTGAAAGGCCTTGTGGTGCAGACCTCGGTGGGACAGGTTCATACAGGCGCAAAAGTCTGCAAGTGCAGTCAAGCCTTTGCCTATCGTCTGTATTCCCTTCATGGCCCTCATGTTGACCTCGAAGGGAGTTATGTTGTCAGTTCCACTTACTTGTTGGGAAGAAAATTGCTTCCTCTCCAAGTGCAGCTACCGCAGATGAGCTGGAGCTTTACAGCTAAGCCATACTCCTTGTCTGTTGCCTTGCTCAAAGTCAGACTTCCTGCGCCGCAGGTTCCGCACTTCGGTTGCGCAATAAAGTTGTTTAGAACTTTCATGTCCACAATCACGAACTCGGTGCCAGTATCATCGGTCTGGCACTCCGCGCTGGCGCCAAGAAGTTCAAACTTGCGCTGGGTCGCTAAGTTTTCCGGCAGAGGGGACTTCGTGTTCGCCGACCACTCAACAAACTGCGCCTGCTCCGCCGCAGAGTAGTATGCGGCATCAACACGAACTGTACCGTAATCCGGGAATCAATTCGAGCTGGAACTCGGTCCTGCAGTGTCGTCAGCGAGCAGCGTGGTTGATGTTCCAGACAGATCCAGCGAGTCCGGCACCGGCTCTAGCGAAGGTCCCGACAGCGCACTTGTGGCCGATGCTGTACCATGCCCGTTTCTTACGGCTTCCAAAAGCTCGTTGCATGCACGGTTTAAGTCGGTTGTCTCCCGTCATCTTGATCGCATGGGAAAAATCCCAGCACAAAGCAGAAACATGGCGCATCAAGAAAAAACAAGCGCAAACGCAGACGCACATGAAGCGGCAGTGACGCTGGTAAGCGCAAAAGCGGAAAAAAAAAAAATGACGCGCCGGTTACTCCAGCCAATGGCAGGCGCGAAAAGCGCGCCATGCGCGAGCCAATCAGCGACCCGGAAATGGTCTTCGGAAAGCCAGCCAGGGCAGTCATTTTGCTTGAGCGACGCCATTTTGAGACATCGCAAATTGTGCGCAACGAAAACAGCTTCAAACCAAGCCCAAGATGGCGGCCATCGGCCGTCTGCAGCGTCCGCGGCATGCGTGGGAAGTTCAAACAAATTTCGCCTTTTTGGGGACATTTCGTGGCTGCCGTGGCATATTGAAAGCATATTTTATCGCATTTCCCGACCAAATTTACCGTTAATAATTTGAGAATAGGTGCTTGAAGGGTCAAACATTCCGAAAATGAGTTTTGCTCAAAATCGATTGTTTGACCATTTTTGACTGTTCTAAGACATGCATCTCCCCTTAAGTCTAATAAAATTAGAATATAATCTGACTCACTAGTAGATCACGATCACATTTATTTCGTAGTGAAAAGTTTGTGCAACAGCTATGGCCCATTTGTCAGTACTGTATCTGCAAGCTTTGTTGACAGATTTTTGGTGTTCATTTTTCGTTTTGAACAGCGGTGTGGCCACGGGGACACTCCGGCGCCCCTGGCTATCGTGAACTCCAGAGCAAGGTTGCCGAACTGGAGACAAAGCTGAGAGGTGGGTATCTAGCATAGGATGGGGAAGCGGAAACTTCTTGTTTGCTAGAACGCTGGTGACAAGGCGACCTGGTGTCATTTTTATACAGTGTTGTAACACCTTAGAATAGAGCAGTGGAATGCCTGTGGCCATTTCAAAAGTCTCTCGTGACCACCGTAAGAAAGGCTAGTTTTAGAGGTTGTTTGACCACTGTGTGTTACGGCGCTGGCACATTTACAGAGAGGCAGGATGGCAGCCAGCAAACTTCTATTCCGAGCACCCCCATGAGAGCGCACTCTCTGGACCGCAGCAACCACGAGATGGACTGCCTGAGAAACGACAGTGTTCAACCACGGGGTCAGGTGGGTGGTCCTTTCCTAATAATCGAAAAAAAAAAAATGTTATAATATATATTATATGTTATGTAAAGTGCATGGTCTGTTGCTTGAGTTGAAATATGTGTTCGGCTAATGGTTGACTCTTGATCTCGGTGGCCCTGACTAACGTCCCTTTATGAAGAAGGTAGTGACATTCTCCGTTTCCTGCTGGCTTCCTTCTAATACCTCCATGCCCATCATTGCGTGAGAGCGTCGCTGAAAGGGTCAAAACTTGTTGGTGCACTTGCAAAATTCCAAAGCTTTGCCATTGTTTTGCCATTTATTGGCCGGGCAGGAGTTTCCTGCTTGAACTGTCTGCACCCGGTGGTGGTTCCTGCCCGACCTGCCTTAGCTTGATTGTGGTCTCTTCGCCACCAGAAAATCGCCTCTTCTGATAGAATGTTTTCAGTGCTTTCCCTTCGACATAACTGCAGCGTGAAAAAAAATACAAACGCAATGGAAGGAAAACACTGACGACACGGACAATCGCTGCACTCACAACTGGTTTTATTTTGCCAATACATGCAAAATATAAAGGTTCCGCTGTGCATGCACTCACATAATACAGAAGAAAAGGAGACGTGCCAACGACAACATAGCTCTTCTTAGCTCGTGCCTCAGTTCCAATACCATCGGCGTTGATGCCATCTGGGGTGCACGCCATGGCAATATGCCAGGATGCTGCGCCAGTAACAGCATGGTGTGTTTATATTTTGACGAGAGCGCCAGCGGCAATGGCTCACTTGGCAAGCTTGGCAACGTGCCAGGACACTGCTGTGGCCGGCTGCCGACAGGGTATGTGTTGTAAGAAAGCCGGCGAGACTGTGAGGAAGAGACATGGGGCATGAGGTAGCACGTGTCAGAGTACATGCACTCGAACACCGGAGGAGAACCTGGTAGTTTAGGCCAGAATATCACAATAAGTTTTTACTTTCACCCCACAGCTAATGCTAAAACATTCGCGGTACACACATGTAACTGTCCTCTGAGTTTTTTTTTTATGTAGAATGTTGTCCCACTCGTTTGGGTGACCTCTTCTGTGCAATTGGTCATTAAATCGGCTATGGTGCAGCTGCGTCTCGTGCATACGCTGATGTTATGATCCTTTCCAAACCAAGGAAGAAATTGGTTGGGTTTTAACATAGTTAAGGGGGGAGACTACCCTTAAACACCAACTTTTTTGTTTCTTGAGATATCTGAATGAAATATTCAGGGTAGGCGAAGAGCACGACCATTTGAAGAACTACCAAGTTTCATGGAGCTGTGGGCACTGGTTCCGAAGTTACAGGAGTACAGCAGCCGACGTGTAATTCGGACTCTAATAATTCGGACTTGTAGGATATTTCGGACCTCGTTGAGGCACCGTCAGTCTCCCCATAGAAGCGCATACATATTCACAACGGATATTTCGGATCTAAAAAGTCCGAAAGTTCGATTTTTCGGACTAATTTCAGTCGCCTGCGGGCCAAAGTTGGCCATCTTTTCGGCGGCGCAAAAGGCGCTATCTTGGATGTGGTGGATTTATGCTGCAGTTGGCTTTGCTTGACACACTTTCGGTACCTCATTGTTGCCAGTAGAGGTCCCTGCGATCTCTGACACTTGGAGGTGGCAGCCGGATTGTCATCGCCGCCAACTTGCTTTTGTCGCCGACGTTGTCGCGGGCAGTTATCGCTTGTCCCATACGTTGAGAATTCGTTGTTGGGAAGGAAATTGTGAAGGAGCTATCTCACATGTCGGTAGGAAAGGATAAAAAGAGGGACTGAGAGAAGAAAGGAAAAAAAAGATCTGCCGTAATGGAGGGCTCCGGAATAATTTCGACTACCTGGGGAACTTTAACGTGCACTGACATCACACAGGACACGGGCGCCTTTGCGTTTCGCCTCCATCGAAACGCGCCCACCGCGGTCGGGTTCCAACCCGGGTTCTCCGGAGCAGTAGCCGAGCGCCCTAACCACAGAGCCACCGTGGCGGGTCTCATACGTTCGCCGTTTCGTCACTTGGGTTTCTCTGACCGTGTTGACCGAGTGGCGCTCAGTCCTCACAAAGTTACATCTGTTCGCCGTTTTGTGATTGCGTCCGGCGGTTCCGCCGCTTTGAAAGAAAAGTGCCTTATCTTCGCGTGTGTTGAACAAGCGGTGTGGTGCACACTCAGATTGTGGACAGCATGGACCCGCTGTGTCCGTCAAACAAGCGTGGCAAGTATTCCAACTAAATGCGGTGACCTTGCTGTCTAGCGTGTGCAGAGAAAGCACAACCATGGCGCAAATACAGGCGCAAATCGTCGCCAACAAGAGAAATTTTCCGCAAGGTAACATCAGTGACATTTTAAAGCAGATTTTTCTCAATAAAGTGATTTTTTTGTACTTCACGGATTTTTCGGACTGTTCGATTATTTGGACCATTTTTGAGGTTCCTTCGAGTCCGAAAAATCGGTCGGCGACTGTATATCAAAGTGGTTCACATAGGTCGCTTATTCCAGGCCTGGAGAATTTGAAAATGGGTTTGGCTCTGTGAAATTCGTTATGGTCATTCCTGGATAGGTGCCCCAGGGCAAGACAGAGCCCTTTTTCTAAATTTCCTTGCTGGAAAAGTCAAGCCCAGCACTGAATTTAGTGTCAATAAACTAGATCTTCATTAGGCATATTTAAATTGCTTATGACAAATTCCAGAAGCAATAACTTGAAAAAGCGGGCTTGTCTTGTTCTCAAAAATGTATTCAGGTACGGAGTAAAAAAAGCCTTATGGAAATCCGATAAGCGGTTCCCGAGCAGCAGCCAGAATGAGCAGCCCCGCCAGGCAAAAAATACATCCTGAGAAAACAGCCCTCAAAGGTTGCGAGAACACAAGCTTTCTTGTTTCTTGTGATATCTGAATGAAATTTTCAGGGTAGACTAAAAACACAAACATTTGAAGAAATACCAAGGTTCATGAAGCTGTGCACACTGGTTCTCAAGTTACAGGAGCATATCAAAATGGTTCACATAGGTCTATTTCTCCAGGCCTGGAGAATTTGAAAACAGTGCTGTCACTGTGAAATTCATTGGGGTTATTCCTAGTTAGGTACCGGAGGTCAAAACGAGGCCCTTTTGATGAATTTCCTTGCTGAAAAATTTTAGCATAGCACTGAATTTAGTGTCATTAATTAGACCTCATTAGCCAATATTAATTGCTTATGACAGATTCCATACGCAATAATCTGAATAAACGAGCTTGACCTGCCCTCTGAAATTTATTTAGGTACGGAATAAAAAAAAAGACCCCATGGAAATCCGGTAAGTGGCTCCCGAGATGCAGCCAGAATCTCGATCTTCTCGGACGTCAGGAAATGTTTCCAAGTGAACGGCGTGCGATGCATTCTCATGCCTCGGGGTAGATGCGAGACAGGAGCTGGAGGTCGCAGTCGCCGAGTTTGATGCGTTCGGTACGCAAGGCATGCCCGAAGCAACGCATTCTTGCACCGATGAAGATGCTGGTACGTCGCTGGAAGCGGCAACGCAATTGCTGTCTAGTAGCGATGTAGAAGAAGTTACGCGGCTGGAAGCATCGACAGTCCTTGTTGGCGGCACGCTTTTCCGAAAGAACACAGTTCATACCACGCTTCCGGGCACTGAACGCGTGTAGCGTCTTTAGCTTTGTTGGACTCATCTTGAGTGACTGCGCAATAGTCAACAGTCTGCAGGAAACTGTTCGGACGGCACGGCGAGAGATCGTAAAGACGGTGGCAGCGGCGATCACAATGAGAAAAGTAGAGAGCCAAGGCTGGTGGGGCGACGCGCTGGCCTCCGCTGGAGGGGACCGCCGCGTCAGCGTGCGCAGCAGCCAATAGCAGGCGCGTGATCCCCCGCGTTCTCAAGGAGCGCGCCCTTCGCCCAATCGCAGTCTCGCATTTCAAAGGCGGGAAACTCGAAAGGCGCTTTTAGGCCCCCAATCACAAACGAGTAGCGCTTCCACCACGCCGCCGCTGCCGTTGTCGAAGGCAGGCAAAAGAGAGCAAGAATTCACAAACAGAACAAGACCAAGATGGCGGCTCTTGGTTCACTGGCTGAGCAACAGCGTACGCACACAGTTGGGGTATTTTCTGCACTCTCTCGCAGCTCAGCGGCGAGGCGTTAAGCGCTGGAGGATGCCGAACAGTGTTGGTCATGTGCCAGTGTAGTGAAGTCGGTCCCGCTTTGGCCAGTGTGCGGACACGGCTTCTTAGATATTTAATTTGAAGTACTTTCACGACAAATTAGTCGTTCATATTTGCAGAAAAGGTAGTTAATGGCACATACTACCGCAATGTGCACTTTTCCAAAAATCGGCTTTTTCACGATTTTTCGATTTTCAAGGGCCGCATCCCCCACTTAAGCGCTGGAGGATGCCGAACAGTGTTGGTCAGGCACCAGTGTAGTGAAGACAGTCCCACTTTGGCCAGTGTGTGGTCACTGTGCCACATGCGCTAAACTTGGGCTTTCAAAAATTAGGATGCGGCATTCGCTAATGTGAGCGACTAGTTCTTCTAAGCTAATGCTTTGGTCAGCATCAAGGGCAACAATGAGTCACTCAAGAGTGTTTCACACAAGGGCTTTAGCTTTGTCTTGACATGACTGAAATGTAGCAGACCATATTTGAGATTTGATTCTGTGCTCACTGCCGGGGCCTTCTCCCAACTTTACTTGTTTGGGTGCTTCTACCATGCTGAGATCAGCAAGAGGCACTGTGCCCTTGGAGAGAGCAGGAGGATTGGGTTGGGTGAGGCATTGTTTCTTAATTTTGGTGCTTGGTAGACAACAAAAATAAACTGACTTTCTCATCTAAAATTTTTACAGCGCTGAACTGGGGATGTCAGTGCCACATATATTTGGTGTAGCACTAAAGAACTTCTTCATGGCATTACAGCTTACCATCTAGCAGTGGCAGTACGCATGTTGATTTAATGCTCGCTGCTTGTTTAGTGACGTTAGGCCTGACATATGGTCGTTATGCTAACAATTGCCAAAATGTTCATTTTCATCTGCTTGGTTCTAAAATTCACTCGCATCTGCTGCTAATGCGTAAGGCTTGCTGCATTAGTGCTGCCACTCCTTCAGGTCGATGCACAAGTTGTTTTTCGCTGTCATTGTTTGGAGGTAGACTTTTTTTTTTTTTAGTATTAAAGCACTATTACAATGGGTAAACCCCGAACAACATTTCTTTTGTCCTGTGGTTTATAAACTTCGCCTCACTGCTATGGAGAGGTTATGTCTCGCACTCATTATGTTTCGGCCACGTGGCTTAGTACAGTCATTCCTGGATGTAAATCTGAGTTGAAGGGGGCTGGAGGTTAGTTAGAATTTAGTGCGGGCCTTTTTAAGTGTAGCGGAGCTAGATTTTGGTGTTTTATGGCCAGATAAACAAGGAAGGCATGCAGCATTAGCTGTAGCTTTCTCATGCCGCTTGCGAGCTAGACTGTCCCTCTTTTTGTGCAGAACCCAGCCAGCACAGAGGTGCCAGGCCGAAGTATGGGCTGTCTTCTCGTCTGACTGCTCAATTTCCGGAGCAATTCTCCACCTCGCCTGAAGTGCAAGTCGGTGGCCGCGGCCCGGTGCCAGGTGGCTCCGCGGAGGGACCGCAGATTCCTAGGCAGCCACGCACGCTGCTGCCTGCCTATATTTAACTCGGGAAGCCGGGCGACGGCAAGTCTGCCAAGGGTGAGTCTTTCCTTTGTGTGCACGCTAGCCGTGGAATGTGAATGCACCAGAGGGGGTGCAAGTGCAGTGTGTCATGTAAAAGGCAAGTGGTGACTGTAGGTGGTGTGATGTTACTGTGAACTACTGTTCACAGTGAACTCCAGTGAAACATGAATAAGGGCCACTCAACTCCTCTGAATATATGAATGTGCACTGAGCTGATGCACAAATGTAGATACACCGTGCATATATCATTGAGGACGCAAGCAAGCGTAACGTAGAACAAGCAACAAATTTTTTGTTTCTTGTCATTAGCTTTGCCTTGCAACTGTTTCTAGCATAGGAGCTGAAATAAAATGTGCACACAGCAGCAAGGTTGACATGCAGCTGCAATCAGAATATGATTTGCAACGCAATGCTGACGTCAAAATGGCGAAAGCGACCAAAGCTGACTGGTTTCATAAGGTAATAATGTATGCTATGCCTGTGCTGCCTAACCTTGCCTACCACTGTTGCTGGCTGATATCGGCGTCTCGGCCTTTTAGCGAGTGGGCCGGGTTGCATGTATGGCACTGCGCTTTACACTAAACTGCTCCTAAAGTCTTTCGTAGCCACTGAGTAGGATAAATTTTCATATGCAGGAAATTACTAGACAAGTACCTCGCAGCAAAGGGGCATAATTTTGTCTCATTGTGTGGATGCTTTGCATAGCTGCTGTGATTGAGGGGTCGAATTGCAGCTAGGGCAGCTAAATTTCAGTTTAGGTGAAAGGAAAAACGTTCCTGGGCTGGGTGATGTCGGCACTCATTAGAAGAATTCCAACTGGTAGAAACTAGTCCCGAGGCCTCCACTGAGTGTCCCTCGTAGCTGACATGTGCCTTTGGGGTGCTACAAATTAAAAATTGGAGAAGCTGTGTTCCGAAAAGTCGGAAGCCAAAAGCATATAATTACTTATGCAGCTTCTTAGACGGTCATTGGATATAGTCTAGCATGTGCCGTATATACCCACCTAATGAACCCACTCTCATAATGAACCCGCCCTCCAGTTTCATCCGCCAGAATCTACTTTTTTTTTTCAGCCTCTAGCTTTTTGTAGCGGGGTCCTCTTTTTGCGCCCTCGGCATTGCAAACCTTGGCAGCGTGCCAAGATGCTGCCCCCCTTCCCCATGTCGCATGCCCTCATTCTGCCCACTTGTATGTTTGCACATGTACGCTTGCTCAGTAAGTGTATTATATGGGCACAATTTGTCGAAAGTTTCAACCTGGTAGCCGTGAAATCATGTTTTCTGGGAACGCATTAACCAGGAAAAATATAACGTCTTGCTATGGAACATTTTTAATGTCCGCGATTTTGAGCGTATTAACCGGGAAATCGTATGAACTGGGAACATATCAACGATTCAGTGTGTTCATTGGCATTGGCATTGATAGTGTTCTAGATGTGGATGCTTTTGAGGAAAGGAAGGGTGAATAACTGGCTCTCTGGATAGCCCTGGCTCCCTGGCGCCCTGGACGGAGTCTGCGTTTACATCACGTTTCACGTTGCTCCGTCCTGTGACGTCAGAACAGTGCACAGAGTTTGAATTGGAGGGCGGGAACAACTTTTTGAACTTCAAATCCAAATTTCTTTGAAATAAATGCATCTTTCGCTCCCGGACGAGTGGCAAGAAAGCCATGATATGCCGAACTATCATATTTTCCTAACCAAAAGAAAAAAAGTATGAGTGTTCTCCTCACTGTCCCTTTAAGGGAGGAAGAGGGTCTTAGAAAAAAATTTTATTAATGAAGTCAAAATTATGAAATCTTTAGGGAACATGTATTTTTGTGTGGTGATTCCAAATATGGAATTTAATTTCATGTGCAACAATTTCTTGAGCACTTATGCAATATGTTATGTAACTTTTTGAGAAGAGCTTTCAATAAATCCTGCTGCAGGGAACTTGCTAGAATGCATGTCACTGGTTTCTCTTGACATTGATCTATGCAATAAACCTAAGATTATCATCCTGTCTGTCATAAAAGTTGAGTTATAGAATTTTGAAGTTGTTGCTTCAGAAACAGGAAAACAAATATTTCTTCCCATTTGTGAAGTATGAAGTTCAATACCCTGTAACTCAACTTCTGTGATAGGCAGGATAATAATTTTACCCTTGATGCATAGCTTGTTGTCAAGACCAGCGGACGGGATGCATTCTAGCAAGTTCCCTGCAGCAAAATATTGTTAAAGCTCTCCGCAAAAAGTTACATGACATATTGCATCAAGTGCACAAGGCCTTGTTGTACATTAAATTTAATTCCATATTTGGAATCAGCACACAAAAATACATCTTCCCTGAAGACTTCATAATTGTGACTTCATTAATAAATATTTTTTTTCTAAGACCAGCTTCTCCCCTTAATAGAATATATTTGCTCTGAGTTGTCAAGAACCGGTTATTCCATATGCTTATGGCAACTCTGTATGAATGGTTGCACTTTTGGAGCTCACTGGCAGCACAAGATATTGGTGGTTGGGTCCAAAAATTCGCCTGCTTTTTGTTCTGCAGCTTTGCCATCCATGCAACTTTTTAATGGCTTCTTGCAGCTTTTGCTATATTAGTGAAACAAGATGTTTTTTAAAGCATTGGATGAAGGCTGTGTTGGCAGAGGTACAAGGCCTGTAGGGACATTTTTTACTGGAACAGCCCACTCACCCGGCTCATAGGAACTCTCCCAGTTAGGAAGTCGTGAAATGATACAGCAGAACTACGCTGTTTTTCATGAGGCCACGAGGAAAATTATACCAGCCAGGCAAAGTAGCCAAACAATGTGTGTGGATAAGATTGTGAGTGTTGTATGCGACTTTTTTTTTATTATTCCTTGTAAGCGCAATATGCTTCTGGAATTTACAAGCCTTTGCAGCTGCTAAGCTTTAAGGGGAGACACTGGTCTTAAAACGAAAATTTTTATTATTGGAGATATTGTAATGAAATTAGGTATCCGTATGTATTTCTTCCTCCTATTTTCATAAATGTAATTAGTTTCAACTTATCTCAATTAGTTTTCTACTTATGGAAAATTAACTGAAGCCTAATTAGGTAATTTCTTACGGGTCATTAAGACACTTTCCCTCAACATTTTTTGGTTCCGATTAAAATGTAGCCGTAGCCAAAGAGGTTCCTTGCGGAGCTATGCTATTTATGTTGTTATTAAGATACATCATCATATAAAAATGTTCAGTTATGTCGATGCATCACAATTCTGGAATATAATTAGCTGGTATTATTGTTCACAAAATTTGATATGTTCAACTTAGCCACATAAATATAGCATAGCTCCACAGTTGAATTCTTTCTGATTTCAATGGTGTAAAGCTCATTAAAATTGCACCGCAAAAACATAATGAAAAGTTCCGTAACTCTAGTGACATTGGCAAAAAAATGAAGCTGAGAATATCGCAATTAAAGTTTTGACGCTGACTACAGAAAATTCTGGGAGGAATCTTCCACAACGGATTTTATTTAGGTGTTCCCTATCTGTTTCCCTACAAAGCAAAACAAAAAGTGTCTTATTCCATCCAAGGAAACATTAATAAAAAAATGTCGAAGGTGTAAGCGTGATGAAGTTGTAAAAAAAATGATTTCTTATGAAGTTATCGGTACATTTTTTTTTTTTAGGGGCAATGGAGTGCAGGCCTAGGGTGTTGAGCTCTAAAGACAATATTTTGAATCCTGAAAACTGTTTTTTGAGAGACCTAGCAGTCCAGAGCCAAGGAGATCTGAGCCACCCTGGCAAGCAGATGGGTGGTCCTGAAAAGGACCGTTGGGTGCGACGCTCGACATGTCTCCTACTCTGTCTCTGAGAAGAACCCCCTGGACGTTAGGTAGCATGCTGCCCTGTGCTGCTGTAGAACGTCTTCATAGCAGTCCAGGACTGTAATCTTCAGTTGCTCCCGTTTTGTGCCGCCCTGTCAGTCTCTCTTTCGTATTAGCGCTCTTTAGCTGAGCTCCATTTGCCTTGCGCAAATGCAGGGCGCCTTTTCCTAGGCTTCGGCGAACAAGGCAGCCACCAGCAGCATAGCCCAGACTTGCAGTGATGGATTCATTAGTTGCCCTCCTTCCTTGGTTGTAGAGGGCAACAGCCTCAGCAGCAGCCGGCTTCACACTTTCCAAATAAGCATTTCCATTCTTTGAAGCTTGCGTCCAAACGAGAGAGTGTAGGCTCTCACTCACCTTCTGAGTCTTTCCTTCGCTGCATCGTGCCAACAGGTTCTCATCGCTGAGCTTTGCAAACACTGGCTCCAGAGCAGCCCCAACACGAGCCGGGAGGGCACTCTTTTGTGCAGGTGGAAGTTCACCATTGGCCAAGGCTCTGTTGAGCTTGCACCAAGAGTCAGCACCCTCAGGGCCCTTGGAGTGGTTCGGGACATCATTTGTAGAGGTCATGTGCAGGAGTGTAGCTTCCACTGCCTTCTTCACGCCTGGAACGTCTTGACTGTTGCTCCTCAGGGCATGGCCGTAGTAGTTGGTGATCTTCTTGATCTTTTCCTGCGTCAGCTTGCCTCTTCCGCCCAGAGATTCACCTTGAGCCTTCTTTCTATGAACCAGGTTCTGCAGAGCAGTCCGCATTCGCTTATGAACGTGGTTGATGCAATCCTTCTTGTCAGTCTTTATGAGTCCGTACACTTTTGCTTCTGACAACGCATAAAAAGTCCGGCTGTCTCCAACAGAGAGGACGGTCGTGTAGCGCAAACCATACTTGGCCAGAGATCTTTAAAACATGGTCAGCGCATTCTCCACTTCCATGCGACCAGAGTTACAATCGATGTTTCGCTGGTACTCGTGGTGGCGAGCCAGTCACTGTAGCCTTCATCTTGTGGCTATGGTCCCAAGGCACATCTGAGACAAAAGTTCGAGTAAACAATGTGGTCTTTTGCCAGTGTACAGCTCAACAGTGCAGGCCACACTGATGTGAGAGCTACGACCTCGGGTCATCCACAAACCATCAAATATAACGTCAGTGTTCCCAATTCTACTCAAGAAGTCTCTATAGAGGTCCTTGATGACTGCCACACTGGCAGCTTCACTTGCGGTCGCTGTGCTCTCGCAGGCTTTCACAAAGTTTTCAGGTGTCCCTGAAAGGCCTTGTGGTGCAGACCTCGGTGGGACAGGTTCATACAGGCGCAAAAGTCTGCAAGTGCAGTCAAGCCTTTGCCTATCGTCTGTATTCCCTTCATGGCCCTCATGTTGACCTCGAAGGGAGTTATGTTGGCAGTTCCACTTTCTTGTTGGGAAGAAAATTGCTTCCTCTCCAAGTGCAGCTACCGCAGATGAGCTGGAGCTTTACAGCTAAGCCATACTCCTTGTCTGTTGCCTTGCTCAAAGTCAGACTTCCTGCGCCGCAGGTTCCGCACTTCGGTTGCGCAATAAAGTTGTTTAGAACTTTCATGTCCACAATCACGAACTCGGTGCCAGTATCATCGGTCTGGCACTCCGCGCTGGCGCCAAGAAGTTCAAACTTGCGCTGGGTCGCTAAGTTTTCCGGCAGAGGGGACTTCGTGTTCGCCGATCACTCAACAAACTGCGCCTGCTCCGCCGCAGAGTAGTATGCGGCATCAACACGAACTGTACCGTAATCCGGGAATCAATTCGAGCTGGAACTCGGTCCTGCAGTGTCGTCAGCGAGCAGCGTGGTTGATGTTCCAGACAGATCCAGCGAGTCCGGCACCGGCTCTAGCGAAGGTCCCGACAGCGCACTTGTGGCCGATGCTGTACCATGCCCGTTTCTTACGGCTTCCAAAAGCTCGTTGCATGCACGGTTTAAGTCGGTTGTCTCCCGTCATCTTGATCGCATGGGAAAAATCCCAGCACAAAGCAGAAACATGGCGCATCAAGAAAAAACAAGCGCAAACGCAGACGCACATGAAGCGGCAGTGACGCTGGTAAGCGCAAAAGCGAAAGAAAAAAAAATGACGCGCCGGTTACTCCAGCCAATGGCAGGCGCGAAAAGCGCGCCATGCGCGAGCCAATCAGCGACCCGGAAACGGTCTTCGGAAAGCCAGCCAGGGCAGTCATTTTGCTTGAGCGACGCCATTTTGAGACATCGCAAATTGTGCGCAACGAAAACAGCTTCAAACCAAGCCCAAGATGGCGGCCATCGGCCGTCTGCAGCGTCCGCGGCATGCATGGGAAGTTCAAACAAATTTCGCCTTTTTGGGGACATTTCGTGGCTGCCGTGGCATATTGAAAGCATATTTTATCGCATTTCCCGACCAAATTTACCGTTAATAATTTGAGAATAGGTGCTTGAAGTGTCAAACATTCCGAAAATGAGTTTTGCTCAAAATCGATTGTTTGACCATTTTTGACTGTTCTAAGACATGCATCTCCCCTTAAGTCTAATAAAATTAGAATATAATCTGACTCACTAGTAGATCACGATCACATTTATTTCGTAGTGAAAAGTTTGTGCAACAGCTATGGCCCATTTGTCAGTACTGTATCTGCAAGCTTTGTTGACAGATTTTTGGTGTTCATTTTTCGTTTTGAACAGCGGTGTGGCCACGGGGACACTCCGGCGCCCCTGGCTATCGTGAACTCCAGAGCAAGGTTGCCGAACTGGAGGCAAAGCTGAGAGGTGGGTATCTAGCATAGGATGGGGAAGCGGAAACTTCTTGTTTGCTAGAACGCTGGTGACAAGGCGACCTGGTGTCATTTTTATACAGTGTTGTAACACCTTAGAATAGAGCAGTGGAATGCCTGTGGCCATTTCAAAAGTCTCTCGTGACCACCGTAAGAAAGGCTAGTTTTAGAGGTTGTTTGACCACTGTGTGTTACGGCGCTGGCACATTTACAGAGAGGCAGGCTGGCAGCCAGCAAACTTCTATTCCGAGCACCCCCATGAGAGCGCACTCTCTGGACCGCAGCAACCACGAGATGGACTGCCTGAGAAACGACAGTGTTCAACCACGGGGTCAGGTGGGTGGTCCTTTCCTAATAATCGAAAAAAAAAAAATGTTATAATATATATCATATGTTATGTAAAGTGCATGGTCTGTTGCTTGAGTTGAAATATGTGTTCGGCTAATGGTTGACTCTTGATCTCGGTGGCCCTGACTAACGTCCCTTTATGAAGAAGGTAGTGACATTCTCCGTTTCCTGCTGGCTTCCTTCTAATACCTCCATGCCCATCATTGCGTGAGAGCGTCGCTGAAAGGGTCAAAACTTGTTGGTGCACTTGCAAAATTCCAAAGCTTTGCCATTGTTTTGCCATTTATTGGCCGGGCAGGAGTTTCCTGCTTGAACTGTCTGCACCCGGTGGTGGTTCCTGCCCGACCTGCCTTAGCTTGATTGTGGTCTCTTCGCCACCAGAAAATCGCCTCTTCTGATAGAATGTTTTCAGTGCTTTCCCTTCGACATAACTGCAGCGTGAAAAAAAATACAAACGCAATGGAAGGAAAACACTGACGACACGGACAATCGCTGCACTCACAACTGGTTTTATTTTGCCAATACATGCAAAATATAAAGGTTCCGCTGTGCATGCACTCACATAATACAGAAGAAAAGGAGACGTGCCAACGACAACATAGCTCTTCTTAGCTCGTGCCTCAGTTCCAATACCATCGGCGTTGATGCCATCTGGGGTGCACGCCATGGCAATATGCCAGGATGCTGCGCCAGTAACAGCATGGTGTGTTTATATTTTGACGAGAGCGCCAGCGGCAATGGCTCACTTGGCAAGCTTGGCAACGTGCCAGGACACTGCTGTGGCCGGCTGCCGACAGGGTATGTGTTGTAAGAAAGCCGGCGAGACTGTGAGGAAGAGACATGGGGCATGAGGTAGCACGTGTCAGAGTACATGCACTCGAACACCGGAGGAGAACCTGGTAGTTTAGGCCAGAATATCACAATAAGTTTTTACTTTCACCCCACAGCTAATGCTAAAACATTCGCGGTACACACATGTAACTGTCCTCTGAGTTTTTTTTTTATGTAGAATGTTGTCCCACTCGTTTGGGTGACCTCCTCTGTGCAATTGGTCATTAAATCGGCTATGGTGCAGCTGCGTCTCGTGCATACGCTGATGTTATGATCCTTTCCAAACCAAGGAAGAAATTGGTTGGGTTTTAACAAAGTTAAGGGGGGAGACTACCCTTAAACACCAACTTTTTTGTTTCTTGAGATATCTGAATGAAATATTCAGGGTAGGCGAAGAGCACGACCATTTGAAGAAATACCAAGTTTCATGGAGATGTGGGCACTGGTTCTGATGTTACAGGAGTACAGCAGCCGACGTGTAATTCGGACTCTAATAATTCGGACTTGTAGGATATTTCGGACCTCGTTGAGGCACCGTCAGTCTCCCCATAGAAGCGCATACATATTCACAACGGATATTTCGGATCTAAAAAGTCCGAAAGTTCGATTTTTCGGACTAATTTCAGTCGCCTGCGGGCCAAAGTTGGCCATCTTTTCGGCGGCGCAAAAGGCGCTATCTTGGATGTGGTGGATTTATGCTGCAGTTGGCTTTGCTTGACACACTTTCGGTACCTCATTGTTGCCAGTAGAGGTCCCTGCGATCTCTGACACTTGGAGGTGGCAGCCGGATTGTCATCGCCGCCAACTTGCTTTTGTCGCCGACGTTGTCGCGGGCAGTTATCGCTTGTCCCATACGTTGAGAATTCGTTGTTGGGAAGGAAATTGTGAAGGAGCTATCTCACATGTCGGTAGGAAAGGATAAAAAGAGGGACTGAGAGAAGAAAGGAAAAAAAAGATCTGCCGTAATGGAGGGCTCCGGAATAATTTCGACTACCTGGGGAACTTTAACGTGCACTGACATCACACAGGACACGGGCGCCTTTGCGTTTCGCCTCCATCGAAACGCGCCCACCGCGGTCGGGTTCCAACCCGGGTTCTCCGGAGCAGTAGCCGAGTGCCCTAACCACAGAGCCACCGTGGCGGGTCTCATACGTTCGCCGTTTCGTCACTTGGGTTTCTCTGACCGTGTTGACCGAGTGGCGCTCAGTCCTCACAAAGTTACATCTGTTCGCCGTTTTGTGATTGCGTCCGGCGGTTCCGCCGCTTTGAGAGAAAAGTGCCTTATCTTCGCGTGTGTTGAACAAGCGGTGTGGTGCACACTCAGATTGTGGACAGCATGGACCCGCTGTGTCCGTCAAACAAGCGTGGCAAGTATTCCAACTAAATGCGGTGACCTTGCTGTCTAGCGTGTGCAGTGAAAGCACAACCATGGCGCAAATACAGGCGCAAATCGTCGCCAACAAGAGAAATTTTCCGCAAGGTAACATCAGTGACATTTTAAAGCAGATTTTTCTCAATAAAGTGATTTTTTTGTACTTCACGGATTTTTCGGACTGTTCGATTATTTGGACCATTTTTGAGGTTCCTTCGAGTCCGAAAAATCGGTCGGCGACTGTATATCAAAGTGGTTCACATAGGTCGCTTATTCCAGGCCTGGAGAATTTGAAAATGGGTTTGGCTCTGTGAAATTCGTTATGGTCATTCCTGGATAGGTGCCCCAGGGCAAGACAGAGCCCTTTTTCTAAATTTCCTTGCTGGAAAAGTCAAGCCCAGCACTGAATTTAGTGTCAATAAACTAGATCTTCATTAGGCATATTTAAATTGCTTATGACAAATTCCAGAAGCAATAACTTGAAAAAGCGGGCTTGTCTTGTTCTCAAAAATGTATTCAGGTACGGAGTAAAAAAAGCCTTATGGAAATCCGATAAGCGGTTCCCGAGCAGCAGCCAGAATGAGCAGCCCCGCCAGGCAAAAAATACATCCTGAGAAAACAGCCCTCAAAGGTTGCGAGAACACAAGCTTTCTTGTTTCTTGTGATATCTGAATGAAATTTTCAGGGTAGACTAAAAACACAAACATTTGAAGAAATACCAAGGTTCATGAAGCTGTGCACACTGGTTCTCAAGTTACAGGAGCATATCAAAATGGTTCACATAGGTCTATTTCTCCAGGCCTGGAGAATTTGAAAACAGTGCTGTCACTGTGAAATTCATTGGGGTTATTCCTAGTTAGGTACCGGAGGTCAAAACGAGGCCCTTTTGATGAATTTCCTTGCTGAAAAATTTTAGCATAGCACTGAATTTAGTGTCATTAATTAGACCTCATTAAGCCAATATTAATTGCTTATGACAGATTCCATACGCAATAATCTGAATAAACGAGCTTGACCTGCCCTCTGAAATTTATTTAGGTACGGAATAAAAAAAAAGACCCATGGAAATCCGGTAAGTGGCTCCCGAGATGCAGCCAGAATCTCGATCTTCTCGGACGTCAGGAAATGTTTCCAAGTGAACGGCGTGCGATGCATTCTCATGCCTCGGGGTAGATGCGAGACAGGAGCTGGAGGTCGCAGTCGCCGAGTTTGATGCGTTCGGTACGCAAGGCATGCCCGAAGCAACGCATTCTTGCACCGATGAAGATGCTGGTACGTCGCTGAAGCGGCAACGCAATTGCTGTCTAGTAGCGATGTAGAAGAAGTTACGCGGCTGGAAGCATCGACAGTCCTTGTTGGCGGCACGCTTTTCCGAAAGAACACAGTTCATACCACGCTTCCGGGCACTGAACGCGTGTAGCGTCTTTAGCTTTGTTGGACGCATCTTGAGTGACTGCGCAATAGTCAACAGTCTGCAGGAAACTGTTCGGACGGCACGGCGAGAGATCGTAAAGACGGTGGCAGCGGCGATCACAATGAGAAAAGTAGAGAGCCAAGGCTGGTGGGGCGACGCGCTGGCCTCCGCTGGAGGGGACCGCCGCGTCAGCGTGCGCAGCAGCCAATAGCAGGCGCGTGATCCCCCGCGTTCTCAAGGAGCGCGCCCTTCGCCCAATCGCAGTCTCGCATTTCAAAGGCGGGAAACTCGAAAGGCGCTTTTAGGCCCCCAATCACAAACGAGTAGCGCTTCCACCACGCCGCCGCTGCCGTTGTCGAAGGCAGGCAAAAGAGAGCAAGAATTCACAAACAGAACAAGACCAAGATGGCGGCTCTTGGTTCACTGGCTGAGCAACAGCGTACGCACACAGTTGGGGTATTTTCTGCACTCTCTCGCAGCTCAGCGGCGAGGCGTTAAGCGCTGGAGGATGCCGAACAGTGTTGGTCATGTGCCAGTGTAGTGAAGTCGGTCCCGCTTTGGCCAGTGTGCGGACACGGCTTCTTAGATATTTAATTTGAAGTACTTTCACGACAAATTAGTCGTTCATATTTGCAGAAAAGGTAGTTAATGGCACATACTACCGCAATGTGCACTTTTCCAAAAATCGGCTTTTTCACGATTTTTCGATTTTCAAGGGCCGCATCCCCCCCTTAAGCGCTGGAGGATGCCGAACAGTGTTGGTCAGGCACCAGTGTAGTGAAGACAGTCCCACTTTGGCCAGTGTGTGGTCACTGTGCCACATGCGCTAAACTTGGGCTTTCAAAATTAGGATGCGGCATTCGCTAATGTGAGCGACTAGTTCTTCTAAGCTAATGCTTTGGTCAGCATCAAGGGCAACAATGAGTCACTCAAGAGTGTTTCACACAAGGGCTTTAGCTTTGTCTTGACATGACTGAAATGTAGCAGACCATATTTGAGATTTGATTCTGTGCTCACTGCCGGGGCCTTCTCCCAACTTTACTTGTTTGGGTGCTTCTACCATGCTGAGATCAGCAAGAGGCACTGTGCCCTTGGAGAGAGCAGGAGGATTGGGTTGGGTGAGGCATTGTTTCTTAATTTTGGTGCTTGGCAGACAACAAAAATAAACTGACTTTCTCATCTAAAATTTTTACAGCGCTGAACTGGGGATGTCAGTGCCACATATATTTGGTGTAGCACTAAAGAACTTCTTCATGGCATTACAGCTTACCATCTAGCAGTGGCAGTACGCATGTTGATTTAATGCTCGCTGCTTGTTTAGTGACGTTAGGCCTGACATATGGTCGTTATGCTAACAATTGCCAAAATGTTCATTTTCATCTGCTTGGTTCTAAAATTCACTCGCATCTGCTGCTAATGCGTAAGGCTTGCTGCATTAGTGCTGCCACTCCTTCAGGTCGATGCACAAGTTGTTTTTCGCTGTCATTGTTTGGAGGTAGACTTTTTTTTTTTTTTTAGTTTTAAAGCACTATTACAATGGGTAAACCCCGAACAACATTTCTTTTGTCCTGTGGTTTATAAACTTCGCCTCACTGCTATGGAGAGGTTATGTCTCGCACTCGTTATGTTTCGGCCACGTGGCTTAGTACAGTCATTCCTGGATGTAAATCTGAGTTGAAGGGGGCTGGAGGTTGGTTAGAATTTAGTGCGGGCCTTTTTAAGTGTAGCGGAGCTAGATTTTGGTGTTTTATGGCCAGATAAACAAGGAAGGCATGCAGCATTAGCTGTAGCTTTCTCATGCCGCTTGCGAGCTAGACTGTCCCTCTTTTTGTGCAGAACCCAGCCAGCACAGAGGTGCCAGGCCGAAGTATGGGCTGTCTTCTCGTCTGACTGCTCAATTTCCGGAGCAATTCTCCACCTCGCCTGAAGTGCAAGTCGGTGGCCGCGGCCCGGTGCCAGGTGGCTCCGCGGAGGGACCGCAGATTCCTAGGCAGCCACGCACGCTGCTGCCTGCCTATATTTAACTCGGGAAGCCGGGCGACGGCAAGTCTGCCAAGGGTGAGTCTTTCCTTTGTGTGCACGCTAGCCGTGGAATGTGAATGCACCAGAGGGGGTGCAAGTGCAGTGTGTCATGTAAAAGGCAAGTGGTGACTGTAGGTGGTGTGATGTTACTGTGAACTACTGTTCACAGTGAACTCCAGTGAAACATGAATAAGGGCCACTCAACTCCTCTGAATATATGAATGTGCACTGAGCTGATGCACAAATGTAGATACACCGTGCATATATTATTGAGGACGCAAGCAAGCGTAACGTAGAACAAGCAACAAATTTTTTGTTTCTTGTCATTAGCTTTGCCTTGCAACTGTTTCTAGCATAGGAGCTGAAATAAAATGTGCACACAGCAGCAAGGTTGACATGCAGCTGCAATCAGAATATGATTTGCAACGCAATGCTGACGTCAAAATGGCGAAAGCGACCAAAGCTGACTGGTTTCATAAGGTAATAATGTATGCTATGCCTGTGCTGCCTAACCTTGCCTACCACTGTTGCTGGCTGATATCGGCGTCTCGGCCTTTTAGCGAGTGGGCCGGGTTGCATGTATGGCACTGCGCTTTACACTAAACTGCTCCTAAAGTCTTTCGTAGCCACTGAGTAGGATAAATTTTCATATGCAGGAAATTACTAGACAAGTACCTCGCAGCAAAGGGGCATAATTTTGTCTCATTGTGTTGATGCTTTGCATAGCTGCTGTGATTGAGGGGTCGAATTGCAGCTAGGGCAGCTAAATTTCAGTTTAGGTGAAAGGAAAAACGTTCCTGGGCTGGGTGATGTCGGCACTCATTAGAAGAATTCCAACTGGTAGAAACTAGTCCCGAGGCCTCCACTGAGTGTCCCTCGTAGCTGACATGTGCCTTTGGGGTGCTACAAATTAAAAATTGGAGAAGCTGTGTTCCGAAAAGTCGGAAGCCAAAAGCATATAATTACTTATGCAGCTTCTTAGACGGTCATTGGATATAGTCTAGCATGTGCCGTATATACCCACCTAATGAACCCACTCTCATAATGAACCCGCCCTCCAGTTTCATCCGCCAGAATCTACTTTTTTTTTTTTTTTTCAGCCTCTAGCATTTTGTAGCGGGGTCCTCTTTTTGCGCCCTCGGCATTGCAAACCTTGGCAGCGTGCCAAGATGCTGCCCCCCTTCCCCATGTCGCATGCCCTCATTCTGCCCACTTGTATGTTTGCACATGTACGCTTGCTCAGTAAATGTATTATGTGGGCACAATTTGTCGAAAGTTTCAACCTGGTAGCCGGGAAATCATGTTTTCTGGGAACGCATTAACCAGGAAAAATATAACGTCTTGCTATGGAACATTCTTAATGTCCGCGATTTTGAGCGTATTAACCGGGAAATCGTATGAACTCGGAACATATCAACGATTCAGTGTGTTCATTGGCATTGGCGTTGACAGTGTTCTAGATGAGGATGCTTTTGAGGAAAGGAAGGGTGGATAACTGGCTCTCTGGATAGCCCTGGCTCCCTGGCGCCCTGGACGGAGTCTGCGTTTACATCACGTTTCACGTTGCTCCGTCCTGTGACGTCATAACAGTGCACAGAGTTTGAATTGGAGGGCGGGAACAACTTTTTGAACTTCAAATCCAAATTTCTTTGAAATAAATGCATCTTTCGCTCCCGGACGAGTGGCAAGAAAGCCATGATATGCCGAACTATCATATTTTCCTAACCAAAAGAAAAAAAGAATGAGTGTTCTCCTCACTGTCCCTTTAAGGGAGGAAGAGGGTCTTAGAAAAAAATTTTATTAATGAAGTCAAAATTATGAAATCTTTAGGGAACATGTATTTTTGTGTGGTGATTCCAAATATGGAATTTAATTTCATGTGCAACAATTTCTTGAGCACTTATGCAATATGTTATGTAACTTTTTGAGAAGAGCTTTCAATAAATCCTGCTGCAGGGAACTTGCTAGAATGCATGTCACTGGTTTCTCTTGACATTGATCTATGCAATAAACCTAAGATTATCATCCTGTCTGTCATAAAAGTTGAGTTATAGAATTTTGAAGTTGTTGCTTCAGAAACAGGAAAACAAATATTTCTTCCCATTTGTGAAGTATGAAGTTCAATACCCTGTAACTCAACTTCTGTGATAGGCAGGATAATAATTTTACCCTTGATGCATAGCTTGTTGTCAAGACCAGCGGACGGGATGCATTCTAGCAAGTTCCCTGCAGCAAAATATTGTTAAAGCTCTCCGCAAAAAGTTACATGACATATTGCATCAAGTGCACAAGGCCTTGTTGTACATTAAATTTAATTCCATATTTGGAATCAGCACACAAAAATACATCTTCCCTGAAGACTTCATAATTGTGACTTCATTAATAAATATTTTTTTTCTAAGACCAGCTTCTCCCCTTAATAGAATATATTTGCTCTGAGTTGTCAAGAACCGGTTATTCCATATGCTTATGGCAACTCTGTATGAATGGTTGCACTTTTGGAGCTCACTGGCAGCACAAGATATTGGTGGTTGGGTCCAAAAATTCGCCTGCTTTTTGTTCTGCAGCTTTGCCATCCATGCAACTTTTTAATGGCTTCTTGCAGCTTTTGCTATATTAGTGAAACAAGATGTTTTTTAAAGCATTGGATGAAGGCTGTGTTGGCAGAGGTACAAGGCCTGTAGGGACATTTTTTACTGGAACAGCCCACTCACCCGGCTCATAGGAACTCTCCCAGTTAGGAAGTCGTGAAATGATACAGCAGAACTACGCTGTTTTTCATGAGGCCACGAGGAAAATTATACCAGCCAGGCAAAGTAGCCAAACAATGTGTGTGGATAAGATTGTGAGTGTTGTATGCGACTTTTTTTTTATTATTCCTTGTAAGCGCAATATGCTTCTGGAATTTACAAGCCTTTGCAGCTGCTAAGCTTTAAGGGGAGACACTGGTCTTAAAACGAAAATTTTTATTATTGGAGATATTGTAATGAAATTAGGTATCCGTATGTATTTCTTCCTCCTATTTTCATAAATGTAATTAGTTTCAACTTATCTCAATTAGTTTTCTACTTATGGAAAATTAACTGAAGCCTAATTAGGTAATTTCTTACGGGTCATTAAGACACTTTCCCTCAACATTTTTTGGTTCCGATTAAAATGTAGCCGTAGCCAAAGAGGTTCCTTGCGGAGCTATGCTATTTATGTTGTTATTAAGATACATCATCATATAAAAATGTTCAGTTATGTCGATGCATCACAATTCTGGAATATAATTAGCTGGTATTATTGTTCACAAAATTTGATATGTTCAACTTAGCCACATAAATATAGCATAGCTCCACAGTTGAATTCTTTCTGAATTCAATGATGTAAAGCTCATTAAAATTGCACCGCAAAAACATAATGAAAAGTTCCGTAACTCTAGTGACATTGGCAAAAAAATGAAGCTGAGAATATCGCAATTAAAGTTTTGACGCTGACTACAGAAAATTCTGGGAGGAATCTTCCACAACGGATTTTATTTAGGTGTTCCCTATCTGTTTCCCTACAAAGCAAAACAAAGAGTGTCTTATTCCATCCAAGGAAACATTAATAAAAAAATGTCGAAGGTGTAAGCGTGATGAAGTTGTAAAAAAAATGATTTCTTATGAAGTTATCGGTACATTTTTTTTTTTTAGGGGCAATGGAGTGCAGGCCTAGGGTGTTGAGCTCTAAAGACAATATTATGAATCCTGAAAACTGTTTTTTGAGAGACCTAGCAGTCCAGAGCCAAGGAGATCTGAGCCACCCTGGCAAGCAGATGGGTGGTCCTGAAAAGGACCGTTGGGTGCGACGCTCGACACGTCTCCTACTCTGTCTCTGAGAAGAACCCCCTGGACGTTAGGTAGCATGCTGCCCTGTGCTGCTGTAGAACGTCTTCATAGCAGTCCAGGACTGTAATCTTCAGTTGCTCCCGTTTTGTGCCGCCCTGTCAGTCTCTCTTTCGTATTAGCGCTCTTTAGCTGAGCTCCATTTGCCTTGCGCAAATGCAGGGCGCCTTTTCCTAGGCTTCGGCGAACAAGGCAGCCACCAGCAGCATAGCCCAGACTTGCAGTGATGGATTCATTAGTTGCCCTCCTTCCTTGGTTGTAGAGGGCAACAGCCTCAGCAGCAGCCGGCTTCACACTTTCCAAATAAGCATTTCCATTCTTTGAAGCTTGCGTCCAAACGAGAGAGTGTAGGCTCTCACTCACCTTCTGAGTCTTTCCTTCGCTGCATCGTGCCAACAGGTTCTCATCGCTGAGCTTTGCAAACACTGGCTCCAGAGCAGCCCCAACACGAGCCGGGAGGGCACTCTTTTGTGCAGGTGGAAGTTCACCACTGGCCAAGGCTCTGTTGAGCTTGCACCAAGAGTCAGCACCCTCAGGGCCCTTGGAGTGGTTCGGGACATCATTTGTAGAGGTCATGTGCAGGAGTGTAGCTTCCACTGCCTTCTTCACGCCTGGAACGTCTTGACTGTTGCTCCTCAGGGCATGGCCGTAGTAGTTGGTGATCTTCTTGATCTTTTCCTGCGTCAGCTTGCCTCTTCCGCCCAGAGATTCACCTTGAGCCTTCTTTCTATGAACCAGGTTCTGCAGAGCAGTCCGCATTCGCTTATGAACGTGGTTAATGCAATCCTTCTTGTCAGTCTTTATGAGTCTTTATGAGTCCGTACACTTTTGCTTCTGACAACGCATAAAAAGTCCGGCTGTCTCCAACAGAGAGGACGGTCGTGTAGCGCAGACCATACTTGGCCAGAGATCTTTAAAACATGGTCAGCGCATTCTCCACTTCCATGCGACCAGAGTTACAATCGATGTTTCGCTGGTACTCGTGGTGGCGAGCCAGTCACTGTAGCCTTCATCTTGTGGCTATGGTCCCAAGGCACATCTGAGACAAAAGTTCGAGTAAACAATGTGGTCTTTTGCCAGTGTACAGCTCAACAGTGCAGGCCACACTGATGTGAGAGCTACGACCTCGGGTCATCCACAAACCATCAAATATAACGTCAGTGTTCCCAATTCTACTCAAGAAGTCTCTATAGAGGTCCTTGATGACTGCCACACTGGCAGCTTCACTTGCGGTCGCTGTGCTTTCGCAGGCTTTCACAAAGTTTTCAGGTGTCCCTGAAAGGCCTTGTGGTGCAGACCTCGGTGGGACAGGTTCATACAGGCGCAAAAGTCTGCAAGTGCAGTCAAGCCTTTGCCTATCGTCTGTATTCCCTTCATGGCCCTCATGTTGACCTCGAAGGGAGTTATGTTGTCAGTTCCACTTACTTGTTGGGAAGAAAATTGCTTCCTCTCCAAGTGCAGCTACCGCAGATGAGCTGGAGCTTTACAGCTAAGCCATACTCCTTGTCTGTTGCCTTGCTCAAAGTCAGACTTCCTGCGCCGCAGGTTCCGCACTTCGGTTGCGCAATAAAGTTGTTTAGAACTTTCATGTCCACAATCACGAACTCGGTGCCAGTATCATCGGTCTGGCACTCCGCGCTGGCGCCAAGAAGTTCAAACTTGCGCTGGGTCGCTAAGTTTTCCGGCAGAGGGGACTTCGTGTTCGCCGATCACTCAACAAACTGCGCCTGCTCCGCCGCAGAGTAGTATGCGGCATCAACACGAACTGTACCGTAATCCGGGAATCAATTCGAGCTGGAACTCGGTCCTGCAGTGTCGTCAGCGAGCAGCGTGGTTGATGTTCCAGACAGATCCAGCGAGTCCGGCACCGGCTTTAGCGAAGGTCCCGACAGCGCACTTGTGGCCGATGCTGTACCATGCCCGTTTCTTACGGCTTCCAAAAGCTCGTTGCATGCACGGTTTAAGTCGGTTGTCTCCCGTCATCTTGATCGCATGGGAAAAATCCCAGCACAAAGCAGAAACATGGCGCATCAAGAAAAAACAAGCGCAAACGCAGACGCACATGAAGCGGCAGTGACGCTGGTAAGCGCAAAAGCGGAAAAAAAAAAAATGACGCGCCGGTTACTCCAGCCAATGGCAGGCGCGAAAAGCGCGCCATGCGCGAGCCAATCAGCGACCCGGAAATGGTCTTCGGAAAGCCAGCCAGGGCAGTCATTTTGCTTGAGCGACGCCATTTTGAGACATCGCAAATTGTGCGCAACGAAAACAGCTTCAAACCAAGCCCAAGATGGCGGCCATCGGCCGTCTGCAGCGTCCGCGGCATGCGTGGGAAGTTCAAACAAATTTCGCCTTTTTGGGGACATTTCGTGGCTGCCGTGGCATATTGAAAGCATATTTTATCGCATTTCCCGACCAAATTTACCGTTAATAATTTGAAAATAGGTGCTTGAAGGGTCAAACATTCCGAAAATGAGTTTTGCTCAAAATCGATTGTTTGACCATTTTTGACTGTTCTAAGACATGCATCTCCCCTTAAGTCTAATAAAATTAGAATATAATCTGACTCACTAGTAGATCACGATCACATTTATTTCGTAGTGAAAAGTTTGTGCAACAGCTATGGCCCATTTGTCAGTACTGTATCTGCAAGCTTTGTTGACAGATTTTTGGTGTTCATTTTTCGTTTTGAACAGCGGTGTGGCCACGGGGACACTCCGGCGCCCCTGGCTATCGTGAACTCCAGAGCAAGGTTGCCGAACTGGAGACAAAGCTGAGAGGTGGGTATCTAGCATAGGATGGGGAAGCGGAAACTTCTTGTTTGCTAGAACGCTGGTGACAAGGCGACCTGGTGTCATTTTTATACAGTGTTGTAACACCTTAGAATAGAGCAGTGGAATGCCTGTGGCCATTTCAAAAGTCTCTCGTGACCACCGTAAGAAAGGCTAGTTTTAGAGGTTGTTTGACCACTGTGTGTTACGGCGCTGGCACATTTACAGAGAGGCAGGATGGCAGCCTGCAAACTTCTATTCCGAGCACCCCCATGAGAGCGCACTCTCTGGACCGCAGCAACCACGAGATGGACTGCCTGAGAAACGACAGTGTTCAACCACGGGGTCAGGTGGGTGGTCCTTTCCTAATAATCGAAAAAAAAAAAATGTTATAATATATATCATATGTTATGTAAAGTGCATGGTCTGTTGCTTGAGTTGAAATATGTGTTCGGCTAATGGTTGACTCTTGATCTCGGTGGCCCTGACTAACGTCCCTTTATGAAGAAGGTAGTGACATTCTCCGTTTCCTGCTGGCTTCCTTCTAATACCTCCATGCCCATCATTGCGTGAGAGCGTCGCTGAAAGGGTCAAAACTTGTTGGTGCACTTGCAAAATTCCAAAGCTTTGCCATTGTTTTGCCATTTATTGGCCGGGCAGGAGTTTCCTGCTTGAACTGTCTGCACCCGGTGGTGGTTCCTGCCCGACCTGCCTTAGCTTGATTGTGGTCTCTTCGCCACCAGAAAATCGCCTCTTCTGATAGAATGTTTTCAGTGCTTTCCCTTCGACATAACTGCAGCGTGAAAAAAAATACAAACGCAATGGAAGGAAAACACTGACGACACGGACAATCGCTGCACTCACAACTGGTTTTATTTTGCCAATACATGCAAAATATAAAGGTTCCGCTGTGCATGCACTCACATAATACAGAAGAAAAGGAGACGTGCCAACGACAACATAGCTCTTCTTAGCTCGTGCCTCAGTTCCAATACCATCGGCGTTGATGCCATCTGGGGTGCACGCCATGGCAATATGCCAGGATGCTGCGCCAGTAACAGCATGGTGTGTTTATATTTTGACGAGAGCGCCAGCGGCAATGGCTCACTTGGCAAGCTTGGCAACGTGCCAGGACACTGCTGTGGCCGGCTGCCGACAGGGTATGTGTTGTAAGAAAGCCGGCGAGACTGTGAGGAAGAGACATGGGGCATGAGGTAGCACGTGTCAGAGTACATGCACTCGAACACCGGAGGAGAACCTGGTAGTTTAGGCCAGAATATCACAATAAGTTTTTACTTTCACCCCACAGCTAATGCTAAAACATTCGCGGTACACACATGTAACTGTCCTCTGAGTTTTTTTTTTATGTAGAATGTTGTCCCACTCGTTTGGGTGACCTCTTCTGTGCAATTGGTCATTAAATCGGCTATGGTGCAGCTGCGTCTCGTGCATACGCTGATGTTATGATCCTTTCCAAACCAAGGAAGAAATTGGTTGGGTTTTAACATAGTTAAGGGGGGAGACTACCCTTAAACACCAACTTTTTTGTTTCTTGAGATATCTGAATGAAATATTCAGGGTAGGCGAAGAGCACGACCATTTGAAGAACTACCAAGTTTCATGGAGCTGTGGGCACTGGTTCCGAAGTTACAGGAGTACAGCAGCCGACGTGTAATTCGGACTCTAATAATTCGGACTTGTAGGATATTTCGGACCTCGTTGAGGCACCGTCAGTCTCCCCATAGAAGCGCATACATATTCACAACGGATATTTCGGATCTAAAAAGTCCGAAAGTTCGATTTTTCGGACTAATTTCAGTCGCCTGCGGGCCAAAGTTGGCCATCTTTTCGGCGGCGCAAAAGGCGCTATCTTGGATGTGGTGGATTTATGCTGCAGTTGGCTTTGCTTGACACACTTTCGGTACCTCATTGTTGCCAGTAGAGGTCCCTGCGATCTCTGACACTTGGAGGTGGCAGCCGGATTGTCATCGCCGCCAACTTGCTTTTGTCGCCGACGTTGTCGCGGGCAGTTATCGCTTGTCCCATACGTTGAGAATTCGTTGTTGGGAAGGAAATTGTGAAGGAGCTATCTCACATGTCGGTAGGAAAGGATAAAAAGAGGGACTGAGAGAAGAAAGGAAAAAAAAGATCTGCCGTAATGGAGGGCTCCGGAATAATTTCGACTACCTGGGGAACTTTAACGTGCACTGACATCACACAGGACACGGGCGCCTTTGCGTTTCGCCTCCATCGAAACGCGCCCACCACGGTCGGGTTCCAACCCGGGTTCTCCGGAGCAGTAGCCGAGCGCCATAACCACAGAGCCACCGTGGCGGGTCTCATACGTTCGCCGTTTCGTCACTTGGGTTTCTCTGACCGTGTTGACCGAGTGGCGCTCAGTCCTCACAAAGTTACATCTGTTCGCCGTTTTGTGATTGCGTCCGGCGGTTCCGCCGCTTTGAAAGAAAAGTGCCTTATCTTCGCGTGTGTTGAACAAGCGGTGTGGTGCACACTCAGATTGTGGACAGCATGGACCCGCTGTGTCCGTCAAACAAGCGTGGCAAGTATTCCAACTAAACGCGGTGACCTTGCTGTCTAGCGTGTGCAGTGAAAGCACAACCATGGCGCAAATACAGGCGCAAATCGTCGCCAACAAGAGAAATTTTCCGCAAGGTAACATCAGTGACATTTTAAAGCAGATTTTTCTCAATAAAGTGATTTTTTTGTACTTCACGGATTTTTCGGACTGTTCGATTATTTGGACCATTTTTGAGGTTCCTTCGAGTCCGAAAAATCGGTCGGCGACTGTATATCAAAGTGGTTCACATAGGTCGCTTATTCCAGGCCTGGAGAATTTGAAAATGGGTTTGGCTCTGTGAAATTCGTTATGGTCATTCCTGGATAGGTGCCCCAGGGCAAGACAGAGCCCTTTTTCTAAATTTCCTTGCTGGAAAAGTCAAGCCCAGCACTGAATTTAGTGTCAATAAACTAGATCTTCATTAGGCATATTTAAATTGCTTATGACAAATTCCAGAAGCAATAACTTGAAAAAGCGGGCTTGTCTTGTTCTCAAAAATGTATTCAGGTACGGAGTAAAAAAAGCCTTATGGAAATCCGATAAGCGGTTCCCGAGCAGCAGCCAGAATGAGCAGCCCCGCCAGGCAAAAAATACATCCTGAGAAAACAGCCCTCAAAGGTTGCGAGAACACAAGCTTTCTTGTTTCTTGTGATATCTGAATGAAATTTTCAGGGTAGACTAAAAACACAAACATTTGAAGAAATACCAAGGTTCATGAAGCTGTGCACACTGGTTCTCAAGTTACAGGAGCATATCAAAATGGTTCACATAGGTCTATTTCTCCAGGCCTGGAGAATTTGAAAACAGTGCTGTCACTGTGAAATTCATTGGGGTTATTCCTAGTTAGGTACCGGAGGTCAAAACGAGGCCCTTTTGATGAATTTCCTTGCTGAAAAATTTTAGCATAGCACTGAATTTAGTGTCATTAATTAGACCTCATTAAGCCAATATTAATTGCTTATGACAGATTCCATACGCAATAATCTGAATAAACGAGCTTGACCTGCCCTCTGAAATTTATTTAGGTACGGAATAAAAAAAAAGACCCCATGGAAATCCGGTAAGTGGCTCCTGAGATGCAGCCAGAATCTCGATCTTCTCGGACGTCAGGAAATGTTTCCAAGTGAACGGCGTGCGATGCATTCTCATGCCTCGAGGTAGATGCGAGACAGGAGCTGGAGGTCGCAGTCGCCGAGTTTGATGCGTTCGGTACGCAAGGCATGCCCGAAGCAACGCATTCTTGCACCGATGAAGATGCTGGTACGTCGCTGGAAGCGGCAACGCAATTGCTGTCTAGTAGCGATGTAGAAGAAGTTACGCGGCTGGAAGCATCGACAGTCCTTGTTGGCGGCACGCTTTTCCGAAAGAACACAGTTCATACCACGCTTCCGGGCACTGAACGCGTGTAGCGTCTTTAGCTTTGTTGGACGCATCTTGAGTGACTGCGCAATAGTCAACAGTCTGCAGGAAACTGTTCGGACGGCACGGCGAGAGATCGTAAAGACGGTGGCAGCGGCGATCACAATGAGAAAAGTAGAGAGCCAAGGCTGGTGGGGCGACGCGCTGGCCTCCGCTGGAGGGGACCGCCGCGTCAGCGTGCGCAGCAGCCAATAGCAGGCGCGTGATCCCCCGCGTTCTCAAGGAGCGCGCCCTTCGCCCAATCGCAGTCTCGCATTTCAAAGGCGGGAAACTCGAAAGGCGCTTTTAGGCCCCCAATCACAAACGAGTAGCGCTTCCACCACGCCGCCGCTGCCGTTGTCGAAGGCAGGCAAAAGAGAGCAAGAATTCACAAACAGAACAAGACCAAGATGGCGGCTCTTGGTTCACTGGCTGAGCAACAGCGTACGCACACAGTTGGGGTATTTTCTGCACTCTCTCGCAGCTCAGCGGCGAGGCGTTAAGCGCTGGAGGATGCCGAACAGTGTTGGTCATGTGCCAGTGTAGTGAAGTCGGTCCCGCTTTGGCCAGTGTGCGGACACGGCTTCTTAGATATTTAATTTGAAGTACTTTCACGACAAATTAGTCGTTCATATTTGCAGAAAAGGTAGTTAATGGCACATACTACCGCAATGTGCACTTTTCCAAAAATCGGCTTTTTCACGATTTTTCGATTTTCAAGGGCCGCATCCCCCCCTTAAGCGCTGGAGGATGCCGAACAGTGTTGGTCAGGCACCAGTGTAGTGAAGACAGTCCCACTTTGGCCAGTGTGTGGTCACTGTGCCACATGCGCTAAACTTGGGCTTTCAAAAATTAGGATGCGGCATTCGCTAATGTGAGCGACTAGTTCTTCTAAGCTAATGCTTTGGTCAGCATCAAGGGCAACAATGAGTCACTCAAGAGTGTTTCACACAAGGGCTTTAGCTTTGTCTTGACATGACTGAAATGTAGCAGACCATATTTGAGATTTGATTCTGTGCTCACTGCCGGGGCCTTCTCCCAACTTTACTTGTTTGGGTGCTTCTACCATGCTGAGATCAGCAAGAGGCACTGTGCCCTTGGAGAGAGCAGGAGGATTGGGTTGGGTGAGGCATTGTTTCTTAATTTTGGTGCTTGGCAGACAACAAAAATAAACTGACTTTCTCATCTAAAATTTTTACAGCGCTGAACTGGGGATGTCAGTGCCACATATATTTGGTGTAGCACTAAAGAACTTCTTCATGGCATTACAGCTTACCATCTAGCAGTGGCAGTACGCATGTTGATTTAATGCTCGCTGCTTGTTTAGTGACGTTAGGCCTGACATATGGTCGTTATGCTAACAATTGCCAAAATGTTCATTTTCATCTGCTTGGTTCTAAAATTCACTCGCATCTGCTGCTAATGCGTAAGGCTTGCTGCATTAGTGCTGCCACTCCTTCAGGTCGATGCACAAGTTGTTTTTCGCTGTCATTGTTTGGAGGTAGACTTTTTTTTTTTTTTTTAGTATTAAAGCACTATTACAATGGGTAAACCCCGAACAACATTTCTTTTGTCCTGTGGTTTATAAACTTCGCCTCACTGCTATGGAGAGGTTATGTCTCGCACTCATTATGTTTCGGCCACGTGGCTTAGTACAGTCATTCCTGGATGTAAATCTGAGTTGAAGGGGGCTGGAGGTTGGTTAGAATTTAGTGCGGGCCTTTTTAAGTGTAGCGGAGCTAGATTTTGGTGTTTTATGGCCAGATAAACAAGGAAGGCATGCAGCATTAGCTGTAGCTTTCTCATGCCGCTTGCGAGCTAGACTGTCCCTCTTTTTGTGCAGAACCCAGCCAGCACAGAGGTGCCAGGCCGAAGTATGGGCTGTCTTCTCGTCTGACTGCTCAATTTCCGGAGCAATTCTCCACCTCGCCTGAAGTGCAAGTCGGTGGCCGCGGCCCGGTGCCAGGTGGCTCCGCGGAGGGACCGCAGATTCCTAGGCAGCCACGCACGCTGCTGCCTGCCTATATTTAACTCGGGAAGCCGGGCGACGGCAAGTCTGCCAAGGGTGAGTCTTTCCTTTGTGTGCACGCTAGCCGTGGAATGTGAATGCACCAGAGGGGGTGCAAGTGCAGTGTGTCATGTAAAAGGCAAGTGGTGACTGTAGGTGGTGTGATGTTACTGTGAACTACTGTTCACAGTGAACTCCAGTGAAACATGAATAAGGGCCACTCAACTCCTCTGAATATATGAATGTGCACTGAGCTGATGCACAAATGTAGATACACCGTGCATATATTATTGAGGACGCAAGCAAGCGTAACGTAGAACAAGCAACAAATTTTTTGTTTCTTGTCATTAGCTTTGCCTTGCAACTGTTTCTAGCATAGGAGCTGAAATAAAATGTGCACACAGCAGCAAGGTTGACATGCAGCTGCAATCAGAATATGATTTGCAACGCAATGCTGACGTCAAAATGGCGAAAGCGACCAAAGCTGACTGGTTTCATAAGGTAATAATGTATGCTATGCCTGTGCTGCCTAACCTTGCCTACCACTGTTGCTGGCTGATATCGGCGTCTCGGCCTTTTAGCGAGTGGGCCGGGTTGCATGTATGGCACTGCGCTTTACACTAAACTGCTCCTAAAGTCTTTCGTAGCCACTGAGTAGGATAAATTTTCATATGCAGGAAATTACTAGACAAGTACCTCGCAGCAAAGGGGCATAATTTTGTCTCATTGTGTTGATGCTTTGCATAGCTGCTGTGATTGAGGGGTCGAATTGCAGCTAGGGCAGCTAAATTTCAGTTTAGGTGAAAGGAAAAACGTTCCTGGGCTGGGTGATGTCGGCACTCATTAGAAGAATTCCAACTGGTAGAAACTAGTCCCGAGGCCTCCACTGAGTGTCCCTCGTAGCTGACATGTGCCTTTGGGGTGCTACAAATTAAAAATTGGAGAAGCTGTGTTCCGAAAAGTCGGAAGCCAAAAGCATATAATTACTTATGCAGCTTCTTAGACGGTCATTGGATATAGTCTAGCATGTGCCGTATATACCCACCTAATGAACCCACTCTCATAATGAACCCGCCCTCCAGTTTCATCCGCCAGAATCTACTTTTTTTTTTTTTTTTCAGCCTCTAGCATTTTGTAGCGGGGTCCTCTTTTTGCGCCCTCGGCATTGCAAACCTTGGCAGCGTGCCAAGATGCTGCCCCCCTTCCCCATGTCGCATGCCCTCATTCTGCCCACTTGTATGTTTGCACATGTACGCTTGCTCAGTAAGTGTATTATATGGGCACAATTTGTCGAAAGTTTCAACCTGGTAGCCGTGAAATCATGTTTTCTGGGAACGCATTAACCAGGAAAAATATAACGTCTTGCTATGGAACATTCTTAATGTCCGCGATTTTGAGCGTATTAACCGGGAAATCGTATGAACTCGGAACATATCAACGATTCAGTGTGTTCATTGGCATTGGCGTTGACAGTGTTCTAGATGAGGATGCTTTTGAGGAAAGGAAGGGTGGATAACTGGCTCTCTGGATAGCCCTGGCTCCCTGGCGCCCTGGACGGAGTCTGCGTTTACATCACGTTTCACGTTGCTCCGTCCTGTGACGTCATAACAGTGCACAGAGTTTGAATTGGAGGGCGGGAACAACTTTTTGAACTTCAAATCCAAATTTCTTTGAAATAAATGCATCTTTCGCTCCCGGACGAGTGGCAAGAAAGCCATGATATGCCGAACTATCATATTTTCCTAACCAAAAGAAAAAAAGAATGAGTGTTCTCCTCACTGTCCCTTTAAGGGAGGAAGAGGGTCTTAGAAAAAAATTTTATTAATGAAGTCAAAATTATGAAATCTTTAGGGAACATGTATTTTTGTGTGGTGATTCCAAATATGGAATTTAATTTCATGTGCAACAATTTCTTGAGCACTTATGCAATATGTTATGTAACATTTTGAGAAGAGCTTTCAATAAATCCTGCTGTAGGGAACTTGCTAGAATGCATGTCACTGGTTTCTCTTGACATTGATCTATGCAATAAACCTAAGATTATCATCCTGTCTGTCATAAAAGTTGAGTTATAGAATTTTGAAGTTGTTGCTTCAGAAACAGGAAGACAAATATTTCTTCCGATTTGTGAAGTATGAAGTTCAATACCCTGTAACTCAACTTCTGTGATAGGCAGGATAATAATTTTACCCTTGATGCATAGCTTGTTGTCAAGACCAGCGGACGGGATGCATTCTAGCAAGTTCCCTGCAGCAAAATATTGTTAAAGCTCTCCGCAAAAAGTTACATGACATATTGCATCAAGTGCACAAGGCCTTGTTGTACATTAAATTTAATTCCATATTTGGAATCACCAAACAAAAATACATCTTCCCTGAAGACTTCATAATTGTGACTTCATTAATAAATATTTTTTTTCTAAGACCAGCTTCTCCCCTTAATAGAATATATTTGCTCTGAGTTGTCAAGAACCGGTTATTCCATATGCTTATGGCAACTCTGTGTGAATGGTTGCACTTTTGGAGCTCACTGGCAGCACAAGATATTGGTGGTTGGGTCCAAAAATTTGCCTGCTTTTTGTTCTGCAGATTTGCCATCCATGCAACTTTTTAATGGCTTCTTGCAGCTTTTGCTATATTAGTGAAAAAAGATGTTTTTGAAAGCATTGGATGAAGGCTGTGTTGGCAGAGGTACAAGGCCTGTAGGGACATTTTTTACTGGAACAGCCCACTCACCCGGCTCATAGGAACTCTCCCAGTTAGGAAGTCGTGAAATGATACAGCAGAACTACGCTGTTTTTCATGAGGCCACGAGGAAAATTATACCAGCCAGGCAAAGTAGCCAAACAATGTGTGTGGATAAGATTGTGAGTGTTGTATGTGACTTTTTTTTTATTATTCCTTGTAAGCGCAATATGCTTCTGGAATTTACAAGCCTTTGCAGCTGCTAAGCTTTAAGGGGAGACACTGGTCTTAAAACGAAAATTTTTATTATTGGAGATATTGTAATGAAATTAGGTATCCGTATGTATTTCTTCCTCCTATTTTCATAAATGTAATTAGTTTCAACTTATCTCAATTAGTTTTCTACTTATGGAAAATTAACTGAAGCCTAATTAGGTAATTTCTTACGGGTCATTAAGACACTTTCCCTCAACATTTTTTGGTTCCGATTAAAATGTAGCCGTAGCCAAAGAGGTTCCTTGCGGAGCTATGCTATTTATGTTGTTATTAAGATACATCATCATATAAAAATGTTCAGTTATGTCGATGCATCACAATTCTGGAATATAATTAGCTGGTATTATTGTTCACAAAATTTGATATGTTCAACTTAGCCACATAAATATAGCATAGCTCCACAGTTGAATTCTTTCTGAATTCAATGATGTAAAGCTCATTAAAATTGCACCGCAAAAACATAATGAAAAGTTCCGTAACTCTAGTGACATTGGCAAAAAAATGAAGCTGAGAATATCGCAATTAAAGTTTTGACGCTGACTACAGAAAATTCTGGGAGGAATCTTCCACAACGGATTTTATTTAGGTGTTCCCTATCTGTTTCCCTACAAAGCAAAACAAAGAGTGTCTTATTCCATCCAAGGAAACATTAATAAAAAAATGTCGAAGGTGTAAGCGTGATGAAGTTGTAAAAAAAATGATTTCTTATGAAGTTATCGGTACATTTTTTTTTTTTAGGGGCAATGGAGTGCAGGCCTAGGGTGTTGAGCTCTAAAGACAATATTATGAATCCTGAAAACTGTTTTTTGAGAGACCTAGCAGTCCAGAGCCAAGGAGATCTGAGCCACCCTGGCAAGCAGATGGGTGGTCCTGAAAAGGACCGTTGGGTGCGACGCTCGACACGTCTCCTACTCTGTCTCTGAGAAGAACCCCCTGGACGTTAGGTAGCATGCTGCCCTGTGCTGCTGTAGAACGTCTTCATAGCAGTCCAGGACTGTAATCTTCAGTTGCTCCCGTTTTGTGCCGCCCTGTCAGTCTCTCTTTCGTATTAGCGCTCTTTAGCTGAGCTCCATTTGCCTTGCGCAAATGCAGGGCGCCTTTTCCTAGGCTTCGGCGAACAAGGCAGCCACCAGCAGCATAGCCCAGACTTGCAGTGATGGATTCATTAGTTGCCCTCCTTCCTTGGTTGTAGAGGGCAACAGCCTCAGCAGCAGCCGGCTTCACACTTTCCAAATAAGCATTTCCATTCTTTGAAGCTTGCGTCCAAACGAGAGAGTGTAGGCTCTCACTCACCTTCTGAGTCTTTCCTTCGCTGCATCGTGCCAACAGGTTCTCATCGCTGAGCTTTGCAAACACTGGCTCCAGAGCAGCCCCAACACGAGCCGGGAGGGCACTCTTTTGTGCAGGTGGAAGTTCACCACTGGCCAAGGCTCTGTTGAGCTTGCACCAAGAGTCAGCACCCTCAGGGCCCTTGGAGTGGTTCGGGACATCATTTGTAGAGGTCATGTGCAGGAGTGTAGCTTCCACTGCCTTCTTCACGCCTGGAACGTCTTGACTGTTGCTCCTCAGGGCATGGCCGTAGTAGTTGGTGATCTTCTTGATCTTTTCCTGCGTCAGCTTGCCTCTTCCGCCCAGAGATTCACCTTGAGCCTTCTTTCTATGAACCAGGTTCTGCAGAGCAGTCCGCATTCGCTTATGAACGTGGTTGATGCAATCCTTCTTGTCAGTCTTTATGAGTCCGTACACTTTTGCTTCTGACAACGCATAAAAAGTCCGGCTGTCTCCAACAGAGAGGACGGTCGTGTAGCGCAGACCATACTTGGCCAGAGATCTTTAAAACATGGTCAGCGCATTCTCCACTTCCATGCGACCAGAGTTACAATCGATGTTTCGCTGGTACTCGTGGTGGCGAGCCAGTCACTGTAGCCTTCATCTTGTGGCTATGGTCCCAAGGCACATCTGAGACAAAAGTTCGAGTAAACAATGTGGTCTTTTGCCAGTGTACAGCTCAACAGTGCAGGCCACACTGATGTGAGAGCTACGACCTCGGGTCATCCACAAACCATCAAATATAACGTCAGTGTTCCCAATTCTACTCAAGAAGTCTCTATAGAGGTCCTTGATGACTGCCACACTGGCAGCTTCACTTGCGGTCGCTGTGCTTTCGCAGGCTTTCACAAAGTTTTCAGGTGTCCCTGAAAGGCCTTGTGGTGCAGACCTCGGTGGGACAGGTTCATACAGGCGCAAAAGTCTGCAAGTGCAGTCAAGCCTTTGCCTATCGTCTGTATTCCCTTCATGGCCCTCATGTTGACCTCGAAGGGAGTTATGTTGTCAGTTCCACTTACTTGTTGGGAAGAAAATTGCTTCCTCTCCAAGTGCAGCTACCGCAGATGAGCTGGAGCTTTACAGCTAAGCCATACTCCTTGTCTGTTGCCTTGCTCAAAGTCAGACTTCCTGCGCCGCAGGTTCCGCACTTCGGTTGCGCAATAAAGTTGTTTAGAACTTTCATGTCCACAATCACGAACTCGGTGCCAGTATCATCGGTCTGGCACTCCGCGCTGGCGCCAAGAAGTTCAAACTTGCGCTGGGTCGCTAAGTTTTCCGGCAGAGGGGACTTCGTGTTCGCCGATCACTCAACAAACTGCGCCTGCTCCGCCGCAGAGTAGTATGCGGCATCAACACGAACTGTACCGTAATCCGGGAATCAATTCGAGCTGGAACTCGGTCCTGCAGTGTCGTCAGCGAGCAGCGTGGTTGATGTTCCAGACAGATCCAGCGAGTCCGGCACCGGCTCTAGCGAAGGTCCCGACAGCGCACTTGTGGCCGATGCTGTACCATGCCCGTTTCTTACGGCTTCCAAAAGCTCGTTGCATGCACGGTTTAAGTCGGTTGTCTCCCGTCATCTTGATCGCATGGGAAAAATCCCAGCACAAAGCAGAAACATGGCGCATCAAGAAAAAACAAGCGCAAACGCAGACGCACATGAAGCGGCAGTGACGCTGGTAAGCGCAAAAGCGGAAAAAAAAAAATGACGCGCCGGTTACTCCAGCCAATGGCAGGCGCGAAAAGCGCGCCATGCGCGAGCCAATCAGCGACCCGGAAATGGTCTTCGGAAAGCCAGCCAGGGCAGTCATTTTGCTTGAGCGACGCCATTTTGAGACATCGCAAATTGTGCGCAACGAAAACAGCTTCAAACCAAGCCCAAGATGGCGGCCATCGGCCGTCTGCAGCGTCCGCGGCATGCGTGGGAAGTTCAAACAAATTTCGCCTTTTTGGGGACATTTCGTGGCTGCCGTGGCATATTGAAAGCATATTTTATCGCATTTCCCGACGAAATTTACCGTTAATAATTTGAGAATAGGTGCTTGAAGGGTCAAACATTCCGAAAATGAGTTTTGCTCAAAATCGATTGTTTGACCATTTTTGACTGTTCTAAGACATGCATCTCCCCTTAAGTCTAATAAAATTAGAATATAATCTGACTCACTAGTAGATCACGATCACATTTATTTCGTAGTGAAAAGTTTGTGCAACAGCTATGGCCCATTTGTCAGTACTGTATCTGCAAGCTTTGTTGACAGATTTTTGGTGTTCATTTTTCGTTTTGAACAGCGGTGTGGCCACGGGGACACTCCGGCGCCCCTGGCTATCGTGAACTCCAGAGCAAGGTTGCCGAACTGGAGGCAAAGCTGAGAGGTGGGTATCTAGCATAGGATGGGGAAGCGGAAACTTCTTGTTTGCTAGAACGCTGGTGACAAGGCGACCTGGTGTCATTTTTATACAGTGTTGTAACACCTTAGAATAGAGCAGTGGAATGCCTGTGGCCATTTCAAAAGTCTCTCGTGACCACCGTAAGAAAGGCTAGTTTTAGAGGTTGTTTGACCACTGTGTGTTACGGCGCTGGCACATTTACAGAGAGGCAGGATGGCAGCCAGCAAACTTCTATTCCGAGCACCCCCATGAGAGCGCACTCTCTGGACCGCAGCAACCACGAGATGGACTGCCTGAGAAACGACAGTGTTCAACCACGGGGTCAGGTGGGTGGTCCTTTCCTAATAATCGAAAAAAAAAAAATGTTATAATATATATCATATGTTATGTAAAGTGCATGGTCTGTTGCTTGAGTTGAAATATGTGTTCGGCTAATGGTTGACTCTTGATCTCGGTGGCCCTGACTAACGTCCCTTTATGAAGAAGGTAGTGACATTCTCCGTTTCCTGCTGGCTTCCTTCTAATACCTCCATGCCCATCATTGCGTGAGAGCGTCGCTGAAAGGGTCAAAACTTGTTGGTGCACTTGCAAAATTCCAAAGCTTTGCCATTGTTTTGCCATTTATTGGCCGGGCAGGAGTTTCCTGCTTGAACTGTCTGCACCCGGTGGTGGTTCCTGCCCGACCTGCCTTAGCTTGATTGTGGTCTCTTCGCCACCAGAAAATCGCCTCTTCTGATAGAATGTTTTCAGTGCTTTCCCTTCGACATAACTGCAGCGTGAAAAAAAATACAAACGCAATGGAAGGAAAACACTGACGACACGGACAATCGCTGCACTCACAACTGGTTTTATTTTGCCAATACATGCAAAATATAAAGGTTCCGCTGTGCATGCACTCACATAATACAGAAGAAAAGGAGACGTGCCAACGACAACATAGCTCTTCTTAGCTCGTGCCTCAGTTCCAATACCATCGGCGTTGATGCCATCTGGGGTGCACGCCATGGCAATATGCCAGGATGCTGCGCCAGTAACAGCATGGTGTGTTTATATTTTGACGAGAGCGCCAGCGGCAATGGCTCACTTGGCAAGCTTGGCAACGTGCCAGGACACTGCTGTGGCCGGCTGCCGACAGGGTATGTGTTGTAAGAAAGCCGGCGAGACTGTGAGGAAGAGACATGGGGCATGAGGTAGCACGTGTCAGAGTACATGCACTCGAACACCGGAGGAGAACCTGGTAGTTTAGGCCAGAATATCACAATAAGTTTTTACTTTCACCCCACAGCTAATGCTAAAACATTCGCGGTACACACATGTAACTGTCCTCTGAGTTTTTTTTTTATGTAGAATGTTGTCCCACTCGTTTGGGTGACCTCTTCTGTGCAATTGGTCATTAAATCGGCTATGGTGCAGCTGCGTCTCGTGCATACGCTGATGTTATGATCCTTTCCAAACCAAGGAAGAAATTGGTTGGGTTTTAACATAGTTAAGGGGGGAGACTACCCTTAAACACCAACTTTTTTGTTTCTTGAGATATCTGAATGAAATATTCAGGGTAGGCGAAGAGCACGACCATTTGAAGAACTACCAAGTTTCATGGAGCTGTGGGCACTGGTTCCGAAGTTACAGGAGTACAGCAGCCGACGTGTAATTCGGACTCTAATAATTCGGACTTGTAGGATATTTCGGACCTCGTTGAGGCACCGTCAGTCTCCCCATAGAAGCGCATACATATTCACAACGGATATTTCGGATCTAAAAAGTCCGAAAGTTCGATTTTTCGGACTAATTTCAGTCGCCTGCGGGCCAAAGTTGGCCATCTTTTCGGCGGCGCAAAAGGCGCTATCTTGGATGTGGTGGATTTATGCTGCAGTTGGCTTTGCTTGACACACTTTCGGTACCTCATTGTTGCCAGTAGAGGTCCCTGCGATCTCTGACACTTGGAGGTGGCAGCCGGATTGTCATCGCCGCCAACTTGCTTTTGTCGCCGACGTTGTCGCGGGCAGTTATCGCTTGTCCCATACGTTGAGAATTCGTTGTTGGGAAGGAAATTGTGAAGGAGCTATCTCACATGTCGGTAGGAAAGGATAAAAAGAGGGACTGAGAGAAGAAAGGAAAAAAAAGATCTGCCGTAATGGAGGGCTCCGGAATAATTTCGACTACCTGGGGAACTTTAACGTGCACTGACATCACACAGGACACGGGCGCCTTTGCGTTTCGCCTCCATCGAAACGCGCCCACCACGGTCGGGTTCCAACCCGGGTTCTCCGGAGCAGTAGCCGAGCGCCCTAACCACAGAGCCACCGTGGCGGGTCTCATACGTTCGCCGTTTCGTCACTTGGGTTTCTCTGACCGTGTTGACCGAGTGGCGCTCAGTCCTCACAAAGTTACATCTGTTCGCCGTTTTGTGATTGCGTCCGGCGGTTCCGCCGCTTTGAAAGAAAAGTGCCTTATCTTCGCGTGTGTTGAACAAGCGGTGTGGTGCACACTCAGATTGTGGACAGCATGGACCCGCTGTGTCCGTCAAACAAGCGTGGCAAGTATTCCAACTAAACGCGGTGACCTTGCTGTCTAGCGTGTGCAGTGAAAGCACAACCATGGCGCAAATACAGGCGCAAATCGTCGCCAACAAGAGAAATTTTCCGCAAGGTAACATCAGTGACATTTTAAAGCAGATTTTTCTCAATAAAGTGATTTTTTTGTACTTCACGGATTTTTCGGACTGTTCGATTATTTGGACCATTTTTGAGGTTCCTTCGAGTCCGAAAAATCGGTCGGCGACTGTATATCAAAGTGGTTCACATAGGTCGCTTATTCCAGGCCTGGAGAATTTGAAAATGGGTTTGGCTCTGTGAAATTCGTTATGGTCATTCCTGGATAGGTGCCCCAGGGCAAGACAGAGCCCTTTTTCTAAATTTCCTTGCTGGAAAAGTCAAGCCCAGCACTGAATTTAGTGTCAATAAACTAGATCTTCATTAGGCATATTTAAATTGCTTATGACAAATTCCAGAAGCAATAACTTGAAAAAGCGGGCTTGTCTTGTTCTCAAAAATGTATTCAGGTACGGAGTAAAAAAAGCCTTATGGAAATCCGATAAGCGGTTCCCGAGCAGCAGCCAGAATGAGCAGCCCCGCCAGGCAAAAAATACATCCTGAGAAAACAGCCCTCAAAGGTTGCGAGAACACAAGCTTTCTTGTTTCTTGTGATATCTGAATGAAATTTTCAGGGTAGACTAAAAACACAAACATTTGAAGAAATACCAAGGTTCATGAAGCTGTGCACACTGGTTCTCAAGTTACAGGAGCATATCAAAATGGTTCACATAGGTCTATTTCTCCAGGCCTGGAGAATTTGAAAACAGTGCTGTCACTGTGAAATTCATTGGGGTTATTCCTAGTTAGGTACCGGAGTTGTTGGCGGCACGCTTTTCCGAAAGAACACACTTCATAGCACGCTTCCGCACACCGAACGCTTGTAATGTCTTTAGCTTTGTTGGACGCTTCGTAATTGACTGCGCCATAGTCAACAGTCTGCAGGAAACTGTTCGGACGGCACGGCGAGAGATCGTAAAGACGGCGGCAACAGCGATCACAGCGAGAAAAGTAGAGAGCCAGGGCGGCCGTGGTGAGGCGCCGGCCACGGCCGGAGGGGACCGCTGCGTCAGTGCGCGCAGCAGCCAATAGCGGCCGCGCGATCCCCCTTGTTCTCCAGGAGCGCGCCGTCGCCCAATCGCAGCCTTGCATTTCAAAGGCGGAAAACTCGAAAGGAGCTTTGAGTGCCCCAATCACAAGCGAGCCACTCTGCCACCATGCCGCCGCCGCAGAAGGCGGCAAAAAAAAAGCGCAAGAATTCACTAGCAAAACAAGACCAAGATGGCGGCACTTCGTTCTCTGGCTTAGGAACAGCGTCCGCTTGAAGTTGGGGTATATTCAGGACTCTCTCGCAGCTCAGCGGCCGCCACGGCTTGTTAGATATTTAATTTGAAGTACTTTCACGACGAATTAGTCGTTCATATTTGCGGAAAAGGTAGTTAATGGCACATACTGCCGGAACATGCACATTTCCAAAATTCGACTTTTTCGCGATTTTTCGGTTTTCAAGGGCCGTGTCCCCCCTTAAGCAGGGTGGATGGAATGATTGCCAAGAAATTGCATGGGCTGGGGGGAAAATCTTTTGCTGCGTCTATGATTTTCCGGCCTTTTACAAAGGTTGCGATAGTGTGGGACCTGTACATACTACTGTGAAGTTGTTTAAGCAGCAAGGCCTTTGTCTTAAGTTTACCTTGGAGGAAATGTCCCAACAAAAAGAGCTGCGGTTTCTGAACGTTACCTTGGTGTTCTGCACACGCCATGTGTGCTAGCGATATTCACCCAGGAGTGTTAAGCAGCTACTTGACTGTTGGTCGCACCATTCTTAGCTAGTGAAAGATAGCATTGCGTCGTCAAGTCTAGGCTCGGTATTGGTGAAGCCATGTTTTCACAGCGTGACAACTGGTTTGCAAGAGTAGATTTTAAGGCTAACGAAAGCATGATTTCCCAACCATGGTATTGCAGGAGCGTGCAATAAATTGTTAAAGCTGAGCATATAAGATTGGGCAAGTTGGTTAGACATGCTGAAGGTAAGAATGGCACAGCATCAAGTAACGAGGACAACAGGAGAGCACACCCACTTACAAGTGCAAACCTTGGAGCGGATACAGAATCCAAGAGCGCGTGCTTGACATTCAGCGTTGGCAGCCAAGGATCGGGCTCGTTCAAGTTTGAGTGTTCAAATCCGTGTTGCCTCGTTTCCTTGACTGTCAATGCTGAATGTCAAGCACGCGCTCTTGGATTCTGTATCTGCTCCAAGGTTGGCACTTGCGTGCGGGTGTGCTGTCCTGCTGTCTTCGTTACTTGATGCTGCCCCATTCTTCTCTTTAGCTTGTTAGAGCTGAAACTCCTTCGCAGGGACTGGCAGGATTAGGCCGGGGCCAGCCGGTGAGATGCCAAAAGACTGACTGTGTTAGTGTACATACATAGATTGTCACAAAATTTGAAAAATGTGCCCAGAAGGTATGACGTAGAAATGGTGTTGTCGGCCCGTAGCAGGTTGTCTACAATATGTAAAATTCTTAATAATTTTGTGAATTTCGTTAGGGAAAAGAACATGTGTCGAGTGAAACATGGCAACATATATGTGCCTTGCAAAATGTATGTGGTGTGTCGCATACCATTATCATGTGGTTGGGTTTATGTTGGTGAAACTAGAAGGTGTATCAATGTAAGACTACAGGAGCACAAGAGGTATTTGGATATTGGTAGGGGTTCTAATTTATCTGTACATTGCAAGGGATGTGAAGGCTGCTAGCCATTCCTTTCGGCAACACGCAGTTTGGCGATATGTTCAGAGCAGATTAACCGTTAAATTATCGAGGCTAGACACATCTTATGACTCGGTGACGAATGTGTGAGTGTGCTGCCCATAGCGTTAACACACAGTTGGACTGTCTAGATAAGAGGAATGTTAATGGTGATCTTTTACTTATGTTGTGATGTTGCTTATGTGTAATTGTGTGGTTTGTGGTGTTTGGCTTTTCTATGTACTTCCTGTTCACTTCAATAAACTTCAGTTGCGAGTCAGTGCCTGTGTGTTTCCTTTCTCGTCCCTGTCTCGTGCTGATAGATTCACATACTTGTAGAGTAGATTCACTGAATTGTGTACTTGCAGAGGCTTGTGAAAAAAAAAAAAACAGGAATTTTCATTCCTTTATGCAGAATGGAAGGTTCAAATTTTCTTACATAGATGTTTGCAGCATGAAATTCCATTCAGAAAGGTAAAACCCGTGAAATTGTACATTTTGTGTGCAAGGGTGCCGATGCTGCGTGCAACTTAAAACATTCGTCCAGGTTATCTAGTTAGCATCCTTCTTCCTTGCGCCAGATTTTCTGAAACAATATTTTGTCAGATTTATTTCAATCAGAATTTCTAAGAACATATTAATTACACCAAATTTGGTGATCATATATGACATAATTCAAAGCGTGATGATCATTGGTATTGTTTAGTCTGGGGCAGCACAATGAGAAGTACATAGTATATAGTGAAATTAAATATGACCAGTCTAACATAAACAAAACCCCCCTTTTTTTTTTAGTGGAAAAGTTTGCTACCGAAGTGGCATGGCATGATGAAGACGTGGACAGTGTACTGTATTCATGATGGCACAAGAACTTGCGTACAGTGCTTCAGGCAATTGGTGAGTACCTTGGTGCTGTGCTCCTGCTTATGTAGCCAAATTATCTTTTTAATCTAAGAGTGTATCTGAAAATTTAAGCAACAATTGGGTAGTATTTAGATATTCTTGCACGAGATACCACTGTGAGAATTGGTTATTAATGATGTGTCTCACATGTACACTTGTCTGCTGAATATAGTAAGCATGTCTTTCGGGTTTAGTGCCTCCGACGTATGAAAAAAAATGGCCAGGTTACTGCACGACGCATGGAGCAGCCCAGTTTAGCACATTCAGGCTTCATGGAGTGGAGAATGAAGGCAGTAAATAATTTAAGAGTAGAAAACACAGCACAAACCACAGGACCAGGAAGCTGACAGAACACACTGACCTTGATGACACTCTGTGCATGAAGGGTGTTATAAAGTTGCCTGTCATGTAATGCAAGACGGAGGTCGCACAGGACGGGTGTTAAACATTAGTTGATGCAGACACCTTCTGTCATTACGTAGTACTCACTGTAGAACTCGAGCAAGAAGCAAAGGTAACAGCTGAGCATGGCCAGACTCTCGTGCTTTCTTCCGCAAGCAATCTGAAAGTGCACTTCTTAGAAATCTTTTATGCTTTCGCTTGACATATACATCATTGCTGCATGTGGCGAGGAAAAGTACATACCCTTGATGTCAAGTGACAGTGCACTCATAGGGCCGGTAACAGCTCACTCAGGTGGTGTGATATATCTACAGGGCACCTCATGAGAAATTCTTAGGCATCAGAACACAGAGCCCTTGCAGAAATTCTCTCAAAGTTTGTTGCCACATGGACCTCTTCATAATCAATGGCCCTAAAAGGCGAGCCTTCCTTTAGTGTCACTTAAAAAGGCCTAGGATATGGATCTTTTCGCTTCTCCATTAGTGCCGAAATGTTTGCTAGCGAGATCTTTCGCAGATGTGGAATTATATCACAAAATGTCAAGAAGGAGACTGAAGCTGCATCAAGCACTACCAGCAAAAAACGTACAGTCAAACTTCACTTGAATAAACTTCAAGGGACCCCAGGGAAAAGTTTGTTAACGTGAAAGTTCACTAAACTGAAATATTAAGTGTGCGGCAGCTTGTTGCCGTTATGTAAAAAAAAAAAACTGGTTGTTAAATTGTTTATTAAGGCATTTATTTGTCATTCTGCTCAAGTTCCGCTAATTAGCAACTTGCAAAGAACGCTGTAATCTTTTGCTGCACTTTCCCACTTAGGACTGCAGCAGTTGTGAACTGAGTCACTGTGCCTAAGCACTCGTGGACCTTCTCTGGCACAGCGGTCTGCTGGGCAGCAAAGGCTTTAACTTTTTCCAGGGCGATTAGTGCTTCTTTAGCAGATATTTTTGGTGCTTCGTCATCATTGGTCGAATCTTCCTTGTCGCCTTCTTCAGGTAATGCATTCGCTACAATATCTTCCTTAGTGAGTGCGGCGCTTGTCTCCACCAGGGTGTCACAGGCGGCATACTCCTCAAAAGAGGAGTATGCACCTAGCCTTTCTGACAATTCCGCCCAGCCATCTGGCTCACTGTTCTCTTCATCAGTGCCATGGTCCTCTGCTTCGAGATTGGTGTTCACAGCAGTCCAGTTTGCTGCATGCAGACCTGCTTTTTGCCAGCAATTCACTATTGTTGCTGGTTTCACACTCCACCAAGCTCCTGTGAGCATTTCTGCTGCCTGCCGCACATTAATCTCGTCAGGCTTCTGCATTCTTAAATTTATCAGAATACACTGCACAAGCCACTTCCTGTAGTGTACCTTTACATTTTTTATGATGCCTAGATCAAGAGGCTGCAGGATTGACGTGCAGCTGGGCGGCAGAAACTAGACTGTGATGTTACTGAGACGTGTGTCGACTAAGTGTGCTGAGCAGTTGTCCAAAAGTAACGAAATCTTGCGATTCTTTCTTGCCATCCCGTCATTAACGCCTACAATCCACTTTGCGAACACATCACGCGACATCCAAGCCTTTGAGTTGTGGGCGTAATCGCACAGAAGCGATGCAAGCCCTTTAAAGCACCTTGGGCGGGCGTAGCAACCGATGATTAAAGGTTTCATCTTATGCGTACCCGATGCGTTGCAGCAAAACAATGCCGTGATCCTGACCTTCGAGTGCTTTCCACCTTTGCACGTGTCGTCTTTGTAGCACATGGGTTTGTTCGGGAGCAGTTGGTAAAATACCCCGGTCTCATCCACATTGCATACATCGTCCGGGCTATAGCCGCCGATGACATCGCGTAGTTTTTCTTCCCGCCATGTGCTTGCTGCAGAGGTGTCCACGCTGCTGGCTTCACCGCAGACTTGTTTCCATACAATTCCGTAGCGCACCCGAAAGCGATGCAACCATCCACTGCTTGCGTCAAATGCACTGACGTCGAAAAGCGCGGCGAATTCCATGGCCTTCTCTTGAATCATGGGTCCTGAAACTGGAATGTTCCTGGATCGTAAATCCTTTACCCATGTGGCAACAGCGTCGTCGACTTTCATGAAATATCCAGTGCACAGTCTTTTGCGGGAAGGGCTGAGCTGCGCACTTTCCGATGCGGCCGCGATTGCTTGGTGCTGGCTCTTAATCGTAGACAATGACGATGCAGGGATCCCAAATGCCTTTGCAATGTCACCTTGACGCTGCCCGGAGTCTAGCCTACGTAAAATGTCCCGCTTTTCGTCGAGTGTCAGGCGCTTTCGTTTGCCGCTCATGGTTAACCAGCACGCACACGCTTCCTCGAAGTTAGGATGTATAGGCCTAGTAGGGCCAGTAGAGCTGAAGCTGTGGCTGCCTGTGGCTATGGCTAGCTGTGGCTGTGGAGCCAACTAAACGCCCTAAACGCGAAAAAAAAAAAACATCAATGGCTTCAGCTGGCTTCGGCTTAGGTAGCCAATCCTGTTCATCGCTAAATGGCAGCGCTAATGGAGCGCGGTCGGCGCGGTTCTCAAACGTAAAAAGCGCGGCAAAAAGGGCGGTTTGTACTTGTTGAAGTGCTCAGTATGACCTAGGAGACATGGCATGGCACCTCGGAAACTGTTCGTAGAACTGAAATGCGCACTGCACTGAATTTCATTAAACTGGAGGGCGTTTGCATTGGGTTTAATGGGGCTACGGTGAAGATTTTAAAAAAAGTTCGTACAACTGAATACTTTAAATAAAGTTCGTTCAAGTGGTATTTTACTGTATCAGCTGCTCAAGAAGCACAAAGGCTCATGCCTTCATCCTTCTTTTGCATCAGACACATGAAGACACTTCGTCTTTCTGGGTCATCATTTTGAAAGGGTTCACATGGCAACGGCCTTTGGTTAAATTTTTGCAAAGAGCCCTTTCTGGAAACTTGAGCATCCGTTCCTCGTGAGGCACACTGCAGAGATATTGGAATGCATTAGTGAGCTGTAACCGGTACATGTGACTGCATTTTCACTGACATCAGATATTAGTACATTTTCTTGCACATGCTGAGATAATGGAAACTATGAGTGAAAACATAGGTTTGGGGGAAGTGCGCTTCCTGGGGCTGTATTCCGAGTTTGTGTCATGATAAAAAGCATCATAATCTGCTGCAGCGGCCACACCTGATTGGTCAGAAAACCGGAAGCGGATGTCGGTTCGGTTGCGACTGTGAGCATTGGCAGGATGTCACTGTGTTGCGGTTGCCGCAGCGAACTGTCCAGCGGCGTTTTTGCTCTTTGCCGAGAAAAAGAATGTGACAGAAGAAACATTCAGCCACAAGCTTGGTTGCGCATCGAATTCCACTGTAAAGAAGTAATATCAAAGCTGCTTTATTTACCCAATTGACTTCAGCAAATACAAACAATATAGTTCAGGCACTCTTTTCTGCACTGTAAAGGCCGAAGGTGTACTTGAAGAAGAAAATATTGAATGCAACCACACATGGCTTTTCAGTGACAGAAGGCGGCATCTACAGCCGTCGATTGCCGATGGTAAATAAGAGGAAGCTAGCTTGTTCGCGCAACACGGCGTTTTGCATTTATCTTGAGGAAAAGGAAACGGAGAGGAAAATTTGAGGCATGCACTTACTCGCTCCACAATGCGCACTTTGTGCTGGGCTGAACCAAGACACCATGACGACTTGCCATCTGCAACATGGCTGAATGTAAAATGTAAATTGGTGCTGTGATCGGACGGTTGTGCAGACGGTAATTAACGTTTTCTCATTCATTTTATGCAGGCACTGCAAATAAATAAAAGGAATGAGCTAAAAAAATCTTCTTACTGGGTTTCTCTTGATACAGTCGCCGACCGATTTTTCGGACTCGAAGGGACCCGAAAAATGGTCCGAATAATCGAACAGTCCAAAAAATCCGTGAAGTACAAAAAATCACTTTATTGAGATGAAATCGGCTTAAAAATGTCAGTGATTTTACCTTGCGGAAAATTTCTCTTGCTGGCGACGATTTGCGCCAAGGTTGTGCTTTCACTGTACATGCTAGACAGCAAGGTCACCGCATTTAGCTGGAATACTTCCCACGCTTCTTTGACGGACCCGGCGGGGTCATGTTGTCCACAACCCGAGTGTGCACCACACCGCTCGTTAAACACGCGCAAAGATAAGGCACTTTTCTTTCAAAGCGGCGGAACCGCCCGACGCAATCACAAAACGGCAAACAGATGTAACTTCGTGAAGACGGAGCACCACTCAGTTAATGCGGTCAGAGAAACCCAAGTGACGAAATGGCGAACCTATGAGACCCGCCGCAATGGCTCAGTGGTTAGCGCGTTCGGCTACTGATCCGGAGTACCAACCCGACCGCGGTGGCTGCGTTTCGATGGAGGCGAAACGCAAAGGCGCCCATGTGCTGTGCGATGTCAGTGCACGTTAAAGAACCCCAGGTGATCGAAATTATTCCGGAGCCCTCCATTACGGCACCTCTTTCTTCTTTTCTTCTCTCAGTGCCTCCTTTATCCCTTCCCGCTGAGATGTGAGATAGCTTCGGCACAATTTCCTTCCCCCAAGAACCAATTTTCAACGTATGGGACAAGCAATAACTGCCCGCGACAACGTCGGTGACAAAAGCAAGTTGTCAGCGATGACAATCCGGCTGCCACCTCGAAGTGTCAGAGATCGCAGGGACCTCTACTGGCAACAATGAGGTACCGAATGTGTGTCAAGCCAAGCCAACTGCAGCATAAATCCACCTCAATCCAAGATTACGTCTTTTGCGCCGGAGAAAAAGCCGATAAGATAGCCGATTTTGGCCCACAGCCGACTGAAATTAGTCCGAAAAATCGAACTTTCGGACTAATTTCCGTCGGGAATATGTATGCGCTTCTATGGGGCGACTGATGGTGCCTCATCGAGGTTCGAAATATCCTACAAGTCCGAATTATTGGAGTCCGAATAACCCGTCGGCTACTGTATATGCATTGGGAGGCTTCAGAGACGGAAGTTTTCATAGGTTTCATTGTTTTCATGGTACGAAGCACACACATGCCCATTGATGCCTTAAAACTAACTTGCAAACTTGCAAGCTAACTCGCGAGCTCAGTGATGCAAAGCCACACCCCCGCAGCTATCAAGAACCGTAAGGGACACCAAAAAACCACCTCTGGCCTGTCAAACGCTTCGGTGTAGCAGCGCATCACTGGCAACTGACCATCCGTGCACGTGAGTGGTTTCACGCTTTCAGACATTACACACGATCATGATACAGGACACTCCAACAGCTAATAGAGAGCTCTAGAATAGGAAATGCACATTTACACGCAGTAAACGCAAGCATTTTGAGTAGGCTTGTACAAGTATTCGATATTTTCAAATAGTTTAATGAATAATGCACTATTCGATATTCGCTTCGATTCGAATTTTGTTATTCGGAAATTTCGAAGTATTCGGCTCGAACGAATAGACACGCGCGGCAGGGAGAAGGCGTTTTCGGAAGTTTCGGTTTTTGATTCAATAATTCTTTTTCCAATCCAATCCAAACCAAGCCAGGAAAATGGAACTATACTCAGAAGCCGTACAAAAACTCATCTCGTCAGCTTGGTGGTATGGTCGACTGCGTTTGGTGGGCTACTCTGTCTCTGCCGCGGCGGCATTTGATCAATCCCAGCCGCCTTGGATCACTCCAGACAGCACCGTGGGGGACTTGCATGCGGCCAGCAATCCGATTTTGAACTTTTTTTAAAGATTCCACCGGGAACCGAAGCAACGCATTTAAGGAGACACCCGGACTTGCACAAGGACTACCAAGAGAAGCAGGACGCACGTGAAAGGCCATCCAAGCTCAAGGGGGCAAGCAAGGCAAGTGGTCAACAGCCATCCATAGCCGACAGTTTCAAGCCGAAAATGAAGGCGTTGGCCCCAAAAGCCCAACAGATGACAAAACTGATAGCTCACTTCGTAACGAAGCTCGTGATATGCACCCCTACAACATTGTCGAAGAACCGGGTTTCCTCGACATGATGAAGTTCGCTATGCCGGATTATGACGTGCCATCTCGGACAACGTTCTCGAGAAAGCCATTATTCCGGACTTCTACGCATCAAGCAAAGAGAAGGTGAAAAAGAAACTCGGGGACATTTTTGCCTGCGGAGTGGAGTCGCTTTCAATCACAACTGATGGTTGGACATTGCGCGATAGCTACGTTTGTCTAACTTGTCACGTCATGGACAGGGACTTAGTGCAACACGTGCATGCATTGGCTTGCGCGGAGATTACAGACACTCGCACTGCAGAAAACCTGGAGCTATTTATTGCAGGTGTCATTAAGGAATGGGAACTTCCAGCCCACGATACTGTGCCGATCTTTGTCGTTACAGATAATGGAAGGAACTTTACTTCTGCAGTAGCGCGGTTGTCCCTGAGTGATGTGCAGTGTTTCGGACACACCCTTCAGTTGTGTATCAGTGATGCCAAAGAGAAGTGTCAGGGTTTTTGTAGCTCTGTGCTAAGGCCAGAGCGATTGTGGCTAGATACACAGTGCCGAGACCAGGGGACGGCTTCAGGAAATTCAGAGGAACATGCAGCTGGACCGTCTCGAGGTTATACAAGACATACCGACGCAATAGAACAGTGAGCATGTCATGATGGCCAGGCCCGTGAAGCTCCGTACAGCCATCACTGTAGAACTTTCAGAATCTGAAGCAGTTTCAAACTTGAACGCAAGTGAGTGGGAGCTTATGAATGCAGCAGTGCAAGTCTTGAAGCCACTGGACCATGCCACAACTGAACTTTCTGGGGACAGGTATCCCACGCTGTCACAAGTCATTCCCCTTTTGCAGTGTACCGAGGTGGTTGTAGCTGAACATGTTTCCGAAGGTGGTGAGGCAGCATTGCTTTCCTCAAGCCTTTTGCGTAGCATCAGGACGAGGTTCCCTGATATCAAGATGTGATGCCTTCCTGCATTGGTAATGTTTGTCTATCATATACAAAGATGTCCGTTACGCTGAACGACCCGCAAAGCAATGGCCGTTCACTCTACTCACAACGGCAGCAGAAGAGACTGTGCCAGTTGATCAACATGGTACAGCAACAAGTGAGAACAGCACCTGCTCTGCAGACCCATCAGGGGACTCTTGTGTGAAGTGCTTTTACACACTTCAGCTCGCGTGCACATCATCAGTCAAGCCATACAATCTCGGATGAGGTTGCTGGGTACTTGAAGGCCCGGGCCCCCTTCTTTCCTGGTCCGAAGACCCCCATGTGTGGTGGAAAAGCAAGGGCGGCCACCTTTACCCGACCCTGGTTGCAGCTGCTCGTAGGTATCTTTCGATACCAGCCACCCAGACAAGAAGTGAAAGGCTTTTCGACTGCGGGAGCCGCTGTAAGCTGCAGAAGGGAGCACCTCAAACCCGAGCATGTGGAACAGCTAGTGTTTTTGCACGAAAATTTGTAGATTTTCATAAATAATGAAGTTGTTTACTTTCTTTTAATAAATCCCAGACCTTAGCCCTCTGCCGTTTTTTTTATTTACTTGCTACTATTCGAAATATTCGCTTCGAAATTATTCAAGACTTGCTATTCGCTTCGAACCAAAAAAGCACTATTCGCACAAGCCTAAATTTGAGGCTCATTCTGCTTTATGTTACATCATTCAACATATGCAGACAAGATAACTCAGTGATTGTGGGGCCATCCAATTTGAATGAAGAGAACAATTTCTACAACAAACCGGTGCTGGTTAGGCCTAGGAGCTACCAAATCGTCCAAAGAAATTAAAAACAGGCCGAATTTATCGTCCATCTAATTTGTTATAGGCAAGACAAGAAGCGAAAGTCCCGTACCCAGTTTATATCCAGTTCACGGGCCGAAAAACGCAGTAACATCGATGAGTTCACTTCGAAGCCAGAGGCTCCACTTTAGAGCGCGCCGCCATGTTGGCTGTCGAGCATCTGCTGCGTACGCTATGTGCTATGTGTGTGATGTCACCGTCCGGTTCCTTCGACCCTTTTCGCTGCATCCGAACCGCCACTTACACTCCCGGCATTTCGACCAATCAGGTGTGCCTGTTGCGGCAGATTATGACGCTTTTTATTGTGACACAAACTCAGAATACGGACCCTGATTGGTTGTGGGCAAGTGCCAGGTACCCACCGCTGATAGAATGGGTACCAGCTTCCCCCTGGCCTGGTTCTCAGCTTCCTTTAGGGTGAAATGCTTGGGAAATGGGTCTTTGGCCCCACCTTGAGATGAAGAAAATACCTTATCTTGTGCTATGGCGCTCTTTGGCCTCAGATGCCCTTGCACCATAAAAAATCACAATCATCATCATGCTTGCGGCCAAGTGTCCAGCCTTTTTCAGATGTTTCCAATGTTCCTTGCTCGCTAAGTTGTGCATTGAGTACTGTGTAGTGAAAGGCATCTGCATTGAATTGTGCCTGGCACCCATCCTGAGCTACTTTCTATTTGCACAAAATAATAGACAACCGTAAAGACTTTCATGCACACAGTGCCGCCCGGGTAAGCGCATTTTGTCTGCTTCTTTCTGGACCTGTGGTTTTTACTGTTTACTGTTATGAGAAATGAATTTTGGGAAATAAATCATAACGGTTTGGTTCTCAGTGAATGGCTTTTGCAAGCTTCTGCGAAAGCAGATTGTTCAATAGCGGATGGTTGAAATGTATTTATGAAATTTATAATTGGTGTTGTGCGACTACTAAATGAGGATTTTTTTTATGCTTTTTCAGGTGGATCCGACAGCAATGTGCAGATGTGCAATTTGTGTAGTTTGCCATGAAAATAAAACGTATGTACAGTAAAAGCTCTTTAATTCGAACTTCACGGGACCGGGAAAAAAGTTTGAATTATCCGATGTTCAAATTATCGAATGGCCTGGAAAAAACTAGCAACAACCATTTGCATTACAGTATATGTACGGTATTTACTGGGTAACGAACCCAGTCGCATAAGGAACCCACCCACCCCTGATTTTTGCCTAAGAATTTGAAACAAAAAAAAGCGTCAGTCGTTAATGCTTCCCTCTGCTTCGCACCCTCACTGTCCACATCTCTTGGCAGTGCGCCAAGAAGCTACGCAGCGACCTTTTGATATTAGCTCTATCATAGGGGTGGAGTGAACTTGGCAGAGTGCCAGCGCTTGTCTGGTTGTGCAAGCCTCGTTTTCACTATGTTCGCCTTATCGTGCCATGGGCGATGTGCCATGGGCGATCGGAGCGGACGCCCTCTACTGCCACTCAATCATTGGAACGCGCGACAGCAGCAAGCGCCTTTTGCAGGGGACGATGCTAAAAGCCGGCGTCATGATCGCGGCTGACCGCGTGGTTCTGTTGGGGACTGATGGGTGGAAAAATGGACACCACTCGCAAAGGAAAAAAAAAAAGTTTTTCGCACCTAATTTGTAGTGCCCACCCGAAGTCATAGCTGTTCATGGGCATTATCTGGGGCCTGTGCCGACAGAAACTTATCCGTATTTCCAAATTAACAGGACTCGAATTAACGAATATTTACCGTATTTACTCGCGTAATGGACCCACTTTTTCCCAGAAAAGTTGACGTCAGTTTGGGGGGAGGGTTCATTACATGGGGAAAAAAAAGTTTCCAACAGATTTTTTTTTTTTTTTTGGAAAGGTCGAGATTTCATATATCTCCGTCCGTCCTTCCGTCATCAACAGCACGCGGTCAGACGCGTTCGTGCCGCTAGTGCTTAGCATCGTTCAGTCTGAAGAGATCCCCGGCAATTCAGCACCGGCCCTCAAAGTCAGGCGTGCGTTTCTTACTGCGAGGTTAAAAACGGGACAGTGACGACTGTCTAATGCGAATATTTAAGCTTTCCTCAAATTATAGGGGGAAAAAAAATATCGGCTGCGGTCAGCAGCTTGGCACGCTGCCAAGGTCCGCACGCTCGCCCTCCCCTCCCTTTCCCTCCCACCCCTCTGCTGTAGCTCTCCTCAAATAACAAAAATGATGTTAATTATCGGCAGCAGCTTGGTGCGCTGCGCTCCCGAACTTTGGCGGCAGACTGGCGCGCTGCCAAAGTCTGCGCTGCGGACGGCAGCGAAAACGAGCTCGCTAGGCTGGAAAACAAAAAAAAAAGTAAATTCTGGCCAACAAAAAGGGGGGGGGGGGTCATTACGCGAGTATACGGTAGTTCCAAGTTTCGGAGGCTGTGCAAAAAAGAGGGTAGGCAGCCACCACCACGTTCAACCGGTGCCCTCCCACGCCGCCTTCCGCTGCGCTGGTGGTGATGACGCCATTTAGGCTTTACCCACTCGTCCACGATTTTATCTGGTTCCATCTTCTGTCCCTGTTTAGCACGCAGCCTCTAAGTACGCACAGGTGCTTTTTCGGCCATGTGCTGTGTGCCAAGCCGCCCAGATGGGGCGACGCGTAGTTCGAATTATCCGTAGCGGAACCGACTCGCTTTCAAATTAACGGGCTTCTTTATACACAGATCTGTATGGAGCTTGGCCGGACCAAGTAAAGTAGTTCGAATTATCGAGGTTCGAATTAACGAGCTTTCCCTGTACTGGTACTCACCCAAACACTTACCACCCTTTCATTCTAAGCTGCATTCTTTGTACATATACAGTACACAATATGCGTAAAGGAAAGCCTTGTACATAATACTTACTTCTTCGACACCTGGACGGCTATATCTGCAGTGAACATTGTGGGCAGAAGCTATACGAAGACGCATGTTCATGTACTGCAGAAAGTACATAATTACAATACAGATAATTTCCGGTCTAGATGAAATGACTTCCGAGTGAACGGAGCTGCATACACATTGCGGAACCTTTAATAAGAACAAAGCAGAAGCGTTCGTTGTGAGAAAACGATTTCGTTCTCGTGCATAGCATGGCGTAACTTTCCGTTACCAAGAATGTGACGTCGTTACACGGAGTCTCTGTTTCTGACATTTAGTCCATACCTCATGTTGCGGAAAACCCTCCGACAACGCATTACGAGCGGGTTTCTCTGTACAGCGGAGCATTTTTTTTTTTACAGTGTATAGGAGACGTTGTCGAGCGCGTCGAACATTTTTGTTAACAGATCGAAGGCCGCCAGTGAAAAAGGAAGAGGCTTGGTGAATAGAGAAAGGAGGCCCACGAAATCTGGGCAAGCGTTTCTATTTTGTGCGACTGCCACCATATACAGCATTGCACTGAGCATGAAAAGTTGCAGCGGGAATTTTGAATGCTTGATTCGCCCCCAATGATTTCCTATGACCGTCGAAACTCTTCGGGGCGAGCGCAGCAAGCATTTTATAAACCAGATTCTGCTGCGCGTAAGAAGAGTAAGCCATCAGGATCTTCGCACGCCATTTCACAAGGCGCTTTAGTTTCCTCTCGACAACTGAAAATATTCCCATACAGGTACGCGCCGTTTGCTATTGCGGCTTACATATACCGCCAGTTATGTCCGCTAGAGTTCCTGTAATGTATACGTCCAAGGCACCCACCGTTCCGCGCAGTAAAAAAAAAAGTGTTCTCAAGGAATAATATATCAGTCTTGCTTCGTTTGATGTTTACCTTTAGTGTCCCTTCAAATATGCCTCAAAATACTTGGGGCATGTAAAGCCTATTCTCTGCCCTTATGCAGTGCCCCTTATATTGTTCTTTTACTTTATACTTAGCAACGCCATCCTTAATCAGCAGCCTGGCCATTGCTCCTTTATGGTCTCCACAGTCGAGGAAAGTAATATAATGATAACTGGTTATGACAAAGGGCAGTAACTGTTTCACTCGAATACGAATCGAATAGCTAAAGAACAGAGTGGAGTACGAATAAAATTTTTTAGGAACATTCGGCCCTTGCGCGATCATTCGTAGAAAACGAATAATCGTGCAATAGCTGAAAATGCTATGGTGGCAGCGATGCAGTAAGACACTATAACTTGTGGAGTCCATAGCTGTCAAAAGGTTCAGCCTTGACCTTCATTAGTGGGTACGCAACACGTAGTCAGTGTATAAACTTTATGACCGTCATGCACACAATTATGAGAAAACTATACCTTTCGCTACTGGTGACGACAGCGAATAAACTCGTGCCACATCTGAACAGATCAGAGGGGCGAGAGCTCTACGTATGACTCGTGTATCCGAGATCTTGCATCAAGACAGGGTTTGCTAAACCTGCCTCGGCCCTGCCGCATCGCCCAACCTTGCTGGTCATGTATGTGCTTTATGAACGCCTCCACACGAATGGACTGTGTCGCGACGCTCAATCCTCCTTCCCAAGCAGACCAATCGTGGCAACATATTGTGAGGCGTCGGTGGGCGCCATGTTTTTGAAACAGTCGTAGCAGAAAACTACGTTCAGCCTTACCCGCCGCGGTTGCTCAGTGGTTAGGGCGCTCGACTACGGATCCGAAGTTCCCTGGTTCGAACCCGACCACGGCGGCTGCGTTTTTATGGAGGAAAAACGCTAAAGCGCCCGTGTGCTGTGCGATGTCAGTGCATGTTAAAGATCCCCAGGTGCTCGAAATTATTCCGGAGCCCTCCACTGCGGCACCTCTCTTCCTTTCTTTCACTCCCTCCTCTATCCCTTCCCTTGCGGCGTGGTTCAGGTGTCCAATGATATATGAGACAGATACTGCGCCATTTCCTTTCCCCAAAAAACCAATTATTATTATTATTATTACTCCAACTTCGCACCAATTATTCGGAAACTACCTGAAAACTTAAAAACATTCAATTATCTTCTAGCAATGCTGAAAATAGGCTATTTTATTTGTCCAGTGTATGGAATATATATTAAATTCCCTATTCGAAAGTTTCGAATATTCGCGCACCCCTAGTTTCAGTCGCCTTTCAGTTCCACAGAAACCCGCGGCCGGGATTTGGTCACACATTCTTGGTCTCAGCAGGCGAGCTCTGTAATCGCTGAGCCACAGTGACGTGTCGCGGAAGGGGATTGATTCCTGAAACCCCAAGAGTAAAAAAATGTCGGCCCAAAAACGCAATTCCCTCGGTCCAAAAAATTCGAGACAGCCGTTTTTTGTCTTGGGATTACTCGCCTTTGTGTTAAGCTTAGAAGATGCAGACTGCCTCATGTGCGACCTGCTAATCGCAACTCCACGTGGAATACACAAACGCGGCTCGGGCAAGCTGCAATAATACGGTATTTTTCTCTTTTTCCCTCTACCCGGATCACCTGTGCTTCTTGCACCATGCATACCAATTTCTGGGACCCTATTTTCTAATGCTCAATTTCGTTTGACCGTGGCCTCAATCATGACGAAAGCACCAGAAGGTGAGGCGGCCAATCACTGACACAGCACGTCTGGTCGCGGCGCCGCCGCTATATTCGAATGCAAGTCTGCAGAAGTTTCGCTCACATTCAGGACCGCTGCACAGAATTCTTCCATGGGAAAAGAAGTAGTCCATTGCTAAAACTTTTCTTATTACGTAAAGGAGAAGCTAATCACAAGGGAAAAAATTATAAGCTCTAAAATTTTGGAACCCGGCTTGTTTAAAATATAGACAAACGCTAAAAAACTGATTTTGTTTACTGTTGTGACTGGCCAGTGTAGCACTTTTTGGCATTCATTTTACAAAAGTTCCAGCCTCGTGCAGCTGTAGTGCAGCGTGTAGGTTGGAGAAGCGAAGATGTGACAGTTCTCTTAATCAAGTGACTATTCTTTCTTGAAAGGAAGGAGGTGAGTAATTGTTCGTGGCGTCATAACTAAACCTAAGCAGACAAGTCGAGCAGCATTTCAGTGCGTATTCGCTAATCGTCTGTGCGTATAGTACATGCAATGACATTTTTTTTTTTCTTTTTCTGTGAAGCGGAGAATTTCTGAGGCTGGTTCACGGCAACACTTCATTGCGATTTGCTGCTTGAAAATTCTTCGCGCAGTTCGGGATTTTGGTACCCATTAACGCCGGCGTCACTCAGCTTGGTGGCGACAATAAGGCTAGCAGACGACCATTCGTTTTGGAAGCAGCGAGTGTCGAGCTGCACTTGCCTGAACTGATGCTGCACGCTGGCGGCACCGCCGTGGAACTTCACTGAACTGGTGCTGCCAAATCGAAGGGACCTTATAGCCACCCTCCTGCCGCTGCATCCAGGCCGCGTGAGTCACACGGACTACGCTGCGTCAGTTCGTTGCACAATTAACCGACGCCAGATACCTTTGCGGAGACGGGATTAGAGCCGATAAAGCTCGTCAGGCGTGGCAAACGCGTCTTCGTACCCTGTCATTCGTGGTCGCCGGTCCGCCAGGGTGGCATGAGCTCGGGACGCGTTTATGTAAGAAATTGGAATAATGGTCCTGTATCTGTCACGACCAGCGTGAGGTAGCAGTGCTATGACTTCTACTCGTGCTTCCATCCTCACCCTTTTGCTGCTAAAGCAGTACGAATGTCGCAATGCAAAAATTCCGACACCTGTACGTCTCTATAGCCTCGAAGAGTGAGGCCGCCACACTCCAGATGTTCCACCCACCACAAACCCATCAGCCTCCAACCACTAGAAGTCCACTGAGCAAAGGAAGGGAAAAAGAACAGCAAAATCAAATTAAAAGACCCAGTGGGAAGGTCAGCTGCCCTCCAGTAGCACAACCCACCAGCCATTTGCCCATCCCTGCTCCATCCTTCAGAAGCGACGTCCACCAGTCATCCACCTCCGCCCACCTTCAAATGTCGCGTTTGTGATGCCTCGGCTTAGAGTGAAAGCATTCATTACAGTAACAGCATCAAAGTAAATCATGAGGGCAATTAAATCGATCTGCTTTCGCAGAATGTATTATTACTGCTTCCTCACACATTCGGATGTCCGAGTCCACACCTCTATCCTCCACACCACACCTCTATCCTCCTTCACCTGCTGCCTCCCTATCTCGTCCTGTGCTTTCCACACGTTTTTGGGGTCATCAGCCGAGCACCATGACCACTGAGCCACCGCGGAGGCCATAATTAAGTGACGAAACCAGCATGGATGACTGCGATAAAACGCAAGCAGTGGGAAAAAATGTGACTCGAAAAAAAATTAGCAGCTCATTTTCCCATGATTTCTTGGTTCGACTTCAGAACGGTTAATTAAACGCACCTCACCCATACGGCTGCCGCTGTCGCTCAACGGCTCTCGGCTGCTGAGCCAAAAGATGCGGGTTCGATCCCGGCCGCGGAGGTCGCGTTTCTAGGGAGGCGGAATGCTGGAGGCCCGTGTACTGTGCGATGTTAGTGCACACTAAAGAACCCCAAATGGACGAAATTATCCGGAGCGTTCCACTGCGGCCTGTCATAGCCTGAGTCGCTTTGGGACGTTAATCAACCAAACTTCACCCATACACTACACTGGTAAACATACACGGAGAACAACGTTTCTCAAATGTTGGTGGAGAATGTGTACCCGACCGACCAGCAGGAGGGCGTTTGAAAGGTGAGTGACGCAAGCCACTTCCGGGGGAAGGGCTGTGGCCCCGCCGCGGTGGCTCAGTGGTTAAGGCGCTCGTCTACTGAGCCGAGTACCCGGGTTCGAAACCGACCGCGGCGGCCGCGTTTCGATGGAGGTGAAACGCAAGGCGCCCGTGTGCTGTGCGATGTCGGCACACAGAGCTTTATCCCTTCCCTTACGGCGCGGTTCGGGTGTCCACCGATATATGTGAGACAGGAATTACTGCGTCATTTCCTTTCCTGAAAACCAATTTTAATTTAGTTTAAGGCCTGTGTCACAGGCAAGCGAAAATTTCTTCCTCGATTGCCCCATCTTCTTGGGCTTCCGCACGAAAATTCGCGTACAGACGTCACACTTTTCTATAGCACTCTGACGGCGTGCTCTGTTGTGCATTTATGGTATTCGCCGCTGCCTCGCGGGCTTCATATGCTTTCTGGCGACATGTGGACTTACATACAATCCATGGAAATGTGCATGCATGTTAAGGTCTTGTTTCGAGCGCTATGGCACACGTAAATGACCCCCCGGTGTGCCGTTCGACCGCTTTAAACAAGTATGTGGGCATCGTACATGGAGTTCTAACCCACGTGGGTTTGAGCTTACCGCTAGCTGAAAGACCTCGATCAGGTGTCGCTACGCGCACTGCTGCGGCGCAAACTCAATCGTAAGTAATAGTAGTTAGTAGTAATTGGTTTTTGGGGAAGGGAAATGGCGCAGTATTTGTCTCATATCGTTGGACACCTGAACCGCGCCGTAAGAGAAGGGATAAAGGAGGAAGTGAAAGAAAGGTGCCGTAGTGGAGGGCTCCGGAATCATTTCGACCACCTGGGGATATTTAACGTGCGCTGACATCGCACAGCCCACGGGCGCCTTAGCGTTTTTCCTCCATAAAAACGAACCCGACCGCGGCGGCTGCGTTTTTATGGAGGAAAAACGCTAAGGCGCCCGTGTGCTGTGCGATGTCAGCGCACATTAAATATCTCCAAATGGCGTTTGTGCCACTCAAGAAACCAATTTATTTTTACTGTCAAGCACACATGGCACGCCTTGCAGAACATCGTTGTTCGAAGCTCAGCCTTGTGCTCATCGTACCATAGTTTGCATAGATAATTTTCCTTGTTTCCCTTTTTTGGGGGCTTGGGACGCAATTAAGCTTGCGGCAGGTCCAGAAGGGGTGTGGCATAGTTGCACAAGTTCAAAGCCGAAAATCTGCTCTCTAAACTCGACCCTAGAGGCAAGCAAGTCGTACTATAGGAACTTGGAGCCAATTCAGGAATGTACCGGTGAGCTTCGCGATCAGCTTGCAGGATTAAGCTGTTGACAGGAGTGATGTCGGTGCAGTGGGAAAAATAATGTTTTCCTCCATAGCACGCGGTTCATCAACACATTGCAACAGATAATGAGCTTGTCTGACTTATCCACACCCAACATGCCAGCATTGTATGCTCGATCAGGAGAGGCTTTATCTTGCGGAATTTTTTTTCTTTTTTTGCAGCGCATGAGCTCATCCGATGTTTATTTCAGGTGATCTATGGGCGTAGTACGGAAAGTTGAGCCATCAAAGTTCTTGCCGAATAAGCTGGAACACAAAAACAACAGTTAAGCGAAAAGCGCGGCAGGAAATCTGGCGAAAATGTTCTGAATCGTATTCTGAATGCGCGCCTTGCTTGGCTTATGCAACATATATGGCGGCTCCAGCCGTAAGACAAACTAGTTTAGGCTTTCTGTTCAGCTCCGGTCTAATGTGAATAAAACCTGTGCGCCTTCTCGTTCTATCTGGAAAGCGAGGACACTGCACCCCAAGCTGAGAGTGCGGACTATCGATGACTGGCCAACCATGGGTTTTAATCGTGACAACGCAACGTGTCTGCAGATGAATTGCTTGGACCGGCTTATTGAGCAATCGTTAAGAAATGACATAGTTGGTTAAAGCTTGGCAAGGAAGGATGGGTCGACGACATAAAGGGACGAGTTGCCGATTAATTTTCCTTTTCGAGATTACCGCCGCTACATGGATGTGCTAGTGTTCAAGCGACCATAAAGGGCGTGCTCAAAATGTATGCACGAACATATAGGCCCATACAGTACTGAATGCATTTTGGAGAAAATAAAATATGGATTGCCAGTCATGCGCAAAGCGGGAAGGTATAAAAAAATAGAGGGGACACAAGCTCCGCCTTAAAGTTATGACGCGATAATGTTTATAGGTTTCTATCTATATTCCCGGAATTGCATGGTCGTTCTCTACTTTACATTCATAAATCTCTGGGAGTCTTCATACCGCTCCTAGCGCAGTGGTGTAGCGGTTACACGATGCGCCACTGCCTTGCGGTGGCAGGTAGTGTCACCGGTGGAACATATTTGAGAGGTTTGTCCTTCCGAGCAACCTCTCGCGACAAATCATTAATTTAACTGCCACATGTCACGGTGAGAACTCGGCTCAGGAACTGGTGGCAGGCGGCTCACCTGCCACCTAGGCTGCTTCTCTGATATTTCGTGGATTTTTCGCTCGCGGCCGACGGTGCAGGCTTGACACGGTGTTGTACCGAAATGTCCGTGCATCGAAGGCCGGTGAATAGAAGAAGACGAAGGCCCTGAACTGCAACCTATAGAAGGCGCGTCAGCTTTGCTAAATGCTCGACGTCATTTAGTTTGGCCTGAGAGATAAGAAATGATCTAGGATGATGTCGTTGACCCGCACCGTGCATTTCGCAGGCGGCGTCAGCTGCTGCAAGCGCATGGAGGCGCTGGTGGCCTCGAACAACCAAAAAATAAAAGACGAGAAGGCGGGCTCGTTACTCAATCGGTAGAGTACTCCTCTAATTGAGAGTTCGGTGGTTAGATTTGCGCCTTTCAAGCTGTCGTGTTTTGTATCCAATAGTTTGTTAACTAGGCAAACAAAAAAAAAACATGGCAACAGATGATCTTCACGTGGACAGTATCTTCTATCCATCTGCAAAAAACTTCCTACATTGGCTCGCAAATGAAACCAATCGCTCTTTCCGAATGCGCATACACGAACTTGACAAGAGTGTCAAGGCTACGCCGAGTCTCTCTTATATGGTTGTCCTTCTGCGATAATCTGAACAGGCAAGTACACACGGTTCGCGTATGGGAACTCTTCCGAACCCTTCTCGGATAAACAAAACCACGTTACACACTGGCCAAAGTTCAGCTTACGCTCAACGTCTCAGCAGAGGTATAAGTGAGCGAGGTATACAGAGCGGTATTGCCACCCCATGTCACCTTAATGCGACTTCCTATCAGAAGCGAATTTGCTGCCATTCATGGGGCTGTCCGAGCTTGGTAAATGGAGGAAGCCCAGTGGCAGTTCTTCTCTTCCGCTTTCGCCAGCTTTTGAGTTTACGCAAACTAAGTTTTATTTATCTTTGCCCAGGACAGGTAACCAAGTCTTGCTGCTATTGACCCTGTTGAGCATCAGGTGCGCCAGGAGGCATTATAAACTTGAATACCACTGCAAAAAAAAAAAAAAGATTCTGGCTATTTTTTTTCTTTTCTTCGTATCCTCCCACCTGGAGATCTTCCTCTTCGTTTTCCACGCCGACAGGCAAGAAATGTATTGCATCGTCGCTACACCGGAAGCCAAACAGTGCTATGGTTCGCCTTATAAATGCCTTGATTGCGCTTAGAAAGAAGAAAAACAATTCTTCCAGAAGAAAACAACAGGAACCCCAGTCCGGTCCTGGGTCATTTCTTTTGTTGTGTTAATTAGATCTCCGGACGGCTGCCTATCACGCAAGTCGCGGCTCATGATTTGGTCAACGCACCTAGAAAACACTTTTTCACTCCCACAAGCCTTTCTGGCCGAATATATTGTGCTTAAAACTAGTTTTTCTTCTGCGGGTTACTCATCGATGTGGTAAATTCCCCTCTTTGTCGACTTCCGGCGGCGGTCCAATAGCTCGCGCGTTCGCCCTCGAGCCCTACCACGCGCAGTGCCTCGCGCTAGCCCGAACGCAGGAAAAGGTTCTTCCATGGAATTGCCGCTCTATTGCATCTTCTCTTCCTGATTTAAAAATTCTTCTATCTTCTCATTACAATGCCGCAGCTTGGGGGCGGTGCTCTATGCGCTGCCGCTCGTCACGGTGCGCAAGCCGTGCTGGAAGATACTCGAGCTCCATCCAGCACCGCAAGTCCCTGCGCGTGTACCTAGGCCTGCCCAAAAACGCGCAGTGCGCCGCAACGTTGGCCGAGGCAGGAGCGTGGCCACTTGAGCTCCAAGCAGCGCGCAGGGCACTGAATCACATCGACCGGCTTCACCGGGCACCGGACGGCGGCTCGCGGCTGCAGCGTATGCGCTCGCACCCGCGCTCACGAATGGGCGCGGTGCTGCTCGAGTATGAGCAATTGACACAAGGCCCACCCCCCTACGGGTCCTGCGCGCCCTGGCCTGCTGCCTCGGAGGTACAACGAGAGATCGTCGGCATTGCGGAAAAGCGGAGCACACCCCTCTGCGCTGTGCAGCAGCTGGCCAGAGCCGTCATACACGAGGAGCTGCAGGACCATCTCCTCGTGTACACCGACGGCTCAGTGGCCCGCGACAGCTGCTCCCTTGCTGCGGCGGCTACCATCCCCTCCCTGCGACTGCACAGCCAGCAACACGCAACCTTCCTGGGCTCCTCCACCACGGCGGAGTTGATGGGGATCCGGCTCGGGCTGGACCTGCTGCTCACCCTCGGCCCTCCGCCGCCCAGGAGTGCTCTGCTGTGCGACTCCCGCGCCGCCCTCAGCCGCCTGCAATCTAACGGCCGCGGTACTCCACTAGAGCGGGAAATTCGCTCGCGCATCGAGCGCCTCGCGCAGAGAGGATGTGCCGTGCCTGCACAGTGGGTGCCCGGTCACTGCGGCATCGCCGGCAACGAAGAAACTGACGACCTCGCGACCGCTGCACACCAACTACCTGTCAGCGATCTGCCCCTTGCGCTGGAGGACGTGCGTGCGGCCATCCACGACCATTTCCGAAAGCAGCACCCCGACCCACGCATCGCAGGACGTGAGCGCATCGACAGTATCATCGGCTGTCGCGGACTTACACGGTCACAACGTGCAATGATCCTCCGCGCGCGCATTGGCTGCGTGTGGCCCGGGGAACGACGGGTGCGTCACGGAATCGCGACGAGTGATGTGTGTGACGGATGCGTTGCAGTGGAAACACTAGAACACCTTCTCATTCACTGTGCCGCGTTTGCCGATGCTCGTCGCGATATGCTCGCGGCCTATCACTGAGGCCGCGCTACCAGACGGCGAAAGCGTCGCCGCGGCAAACGCGCCATGTTTCTGGTCGTTTCGCGAAAGCTCGCGCAGTGTCACGGTGCGCCGTGAGGAATCTGGCCTGAATTGTTGGTGATCCATGACATCTTTGCACGTTGTTAAATGCGACAACGTTCAATTTTCTTTGTAGAATGCTTATTGTGCATAAAGTTTGCAGCAGAATTCTGTGCCGTGATTTAACTGAGCTGCGTGCCGCAACTCGGCAGCAAAACTGGCCGGCTGCATTGTACGCAAGAATGTAAACGACTTGCAGCTTTTAATATCAGTTCATAACTGTCAGCTACTCATGCAGCACACATAGTGGATAACACAGCACATGATTAATTACCCATATTCCTAAGCGGACGCTGCAGAAACTCATATTTCCAGCGGCTGTAGTCCGCGAGCCGCCGAATACTCAGTTTCAGCAAAAAGGCATATTGTGTCATAGCTGCTTTTTTGTCGAGCAAATACTGTCATGCACTCGCAGCAAGAATGGCAGACAGCAAGAATGTTTTGCAGGTTTGATTGTAGAAACGTAGCGTTGCTTCCAGTGCACAAGACCTGGAATCTGTAGGCCGGTTCGCAGCAACGCGATGTGCAGCAATTCCGCTACATTCAGTAGTAACACGTCACTTTCAGCAGACAGAGATCACAAGTTAAGCTAGCTAAACGAACATACACGTTTAACTACTCACCTAGGTGAAAAACGGCACTTCGGCCGTCGGCACCCTCAGCACGGATGTTCGGCTCGACCGCTTGTCAAGCAATTGCGCCCTCATAGATTTGCATACTTTAATTCCTCGGCCTGTCGGCAAACTTACGCCGTGCACAAGGCGTACCTCAATATCGGTGAATTCAACGCACGGCAGCCTTCTTGTAGTACGTCGCACACCACGCCGGCACCTGCACATTCCTACGGGTCGACGTTTTCACAAAATGTAACATTTTCAGCGTGCCCGCTCTCTGCATCGCGCAGTTCACGGCGTATCCACTCAGTCACACGGTGTTACGGGTCGGACAGAAATGATCTGCGGCGAGACGCTAAATACACTCGCATTTCACACATCACAAGCCAGGTAAATGCTGCGGCTGCCGCGCGCGCGACCACCAACATGGCGAATGCCGCGCCGGCCACTAGCTCCCCTTGCGGATGACGTCATGTGAATACCTCCTATAGGGCGCAGGGCATACTACCAGACTCCATCAAGACGCTATTGTGGCCGCAGGGCAGTGCGCGCACTCGTGAGCGAACATTGGTGAGCCTCTGTGCATTCCTCGAACACACGGGCTTGAAGTCCTGTCTGTTCTCCGTCAGGTAGTTACACGCAGTGACCGAACGCTCCGCGAGTTCTACCTTGAACGATTAATAACTGGACGCCCCACTCCAGTTGTAGCCAACACAGTGCTGTGCGCGTGTGTGATTTAATTCCTCTAAAATGAACTAATCACGCGCACAACCTGGACACATTTCTTATTGTGTAAAGAGTTTGTACATATTACTTATCCCCCTATCCTCTCTTCCTGTCCCCTCACCTCTTTCATTTCATTTCTCTATTCTGCCTGCTATCCTTTATTTCCGCTGCCCCAGCTCAGGTGCTTCAGTATCGATGGCAGATGCCGGGGCTAGCAAAAATCTTTTCCTTCCTTTTTACTATTATATTAATAAACAACCACTACCACCACCACTACCTATCTTCTCATAACCCAGATATTGTGATCTTGCAAGAAACTTGGCTATCCCCTATTTAGTCATTTTCTTTAAACAGGTTTCGTGTTTTCCGTGCGGACCGCATAAATGGTAGGGGCGGCGGGTTCGTGACCCTTATTTCGTCAAAATTGTGCCATTGGGCATCAATAACTAAAGGAGTAATGGATTCCGATTGCGAGCTTCTAGCTATAGATCTCACTTTGCCGCACTGCTCTACAGTCACAGTTGTCGATTTTCCGAATGGAGTATGTAGAACAGACCACCTAGACAGCTTACTTGCAAACTCGAGCAGGGTAATCATTGCTGGGGACTTTAACTCCCACCACGTAGTCTGGGGTTCTTATACTGATTCACGTGGCCATACGTTATGGACATGGATGTCTGCAAATGATGTGCGGTGTTGCAACTGGGCCATAACCTTCATTCGCAGACACTCGCGCTCAGTTCTCGATTTGCCCTTGGCAACAAGAAGAGTAGGTATAGGGGCATGGTCCACGATTGACTGTGGCGCATCTAGTGACCGCCTGCCAATTACTTTCACCATATTGGTGAGCCCCCTCCGAGAGCATGGTTCTGGCCGAAAATTAGTTAATCTTGCAGCCTACACATCTTCTTTGCGTGCCTCCCTTACATCTGATCCTTGTTCATGTAGGACCAGCAGGGCTCAGCGTGTGTTTTCTTCAGTTTTGAAGGCTACGGAGAGCTCCCAGTTCACTGTGCGTTCTGCTGTTTGCAATAAATCACCATCCCCATGGTGGAATGATGAGTGCGAGACAGCTTTCCGTCTTAGGAAAGCAGCGTGGGGGTCTCTATCGCACAATCAGAGCCCGGAAAATAGGATCAACTACAAATTTTTCTCCGCATCATTTAAAATAACTATAGCAAAGGCAAAGGATGACTACAATCAAAACTTGAACACATATTTGTCACACCCAAAAAATAAGAAGGCCTTGTATCGTTTTATGGAACGCAATGTGAACACTTCAGTCATGCAGTTAACCAGCTCGGTGGTGCTCTCTCCACATGAGGCGAAAGTTGAGTTAGAACGAATTGTCCAAGGGCTTGCTTCACGTTTTCAGGAGCAGCGTAGAGTCCCTCTGTTCGCCCCCTACCCCTGCTCAGACTATGTTTTCGTTGACAAATCAGAGTTAACAACTCCAGTTTCTTTAATGCAATCCTCAGCTCCGGGTTGGGATGGTGTTGCAGTCGGTATGGCGAAAATACTAGCGCAAGACTTCACTCAGGACCTCCTCGACCTGATTAATACATCATTAGAAACTGCATGACTGCCGCACTCCTGGAAGGTGGCGAAAATAATATTGCTCTTAAAAGATTCAAAGAAAGGCTTCCGTATTGATAACATTCGACCGATAGCTCTAACATCCAATTTGGTAAGGCTCATAGAAAGAATTGTGCACAGTCGCCTATCCGCGCATATCTCAGTAGTGAATGCATTGAGCTCTGCCCAGATTGGCTTTCGCCGGGGATGCTCCATTTGGTCTGCCCATGTCGATTTGGAGAGCAGAATCCGCCTTGCTATGCACAAGAAGGAAGTATCAGCATTAGTGACGCTTGACATTGCTAAAGCATACGACAGTGTTGAATATTTGATCCTTCTTTCTAAATTGGCATTATTACGCACACCGTACTACATTTTTGCTGAATCCGTGAATTTTTAACAGGACAGCAGTTCTTTTGCTCTGACGGTTCCTTCACTTCAGACACCTATGCTCAAACCAGAGGCGTGCCACAAGGGTCAGTACTTTCGCCACTTCTATTCAATCTGTTGATGTGGGACATTCCTGTTCACCCTGAAGTTACAGTATATGTTTATGCAGATGACATAGCCTTCTTTGCTTCTGCAGCAGACATTCATGCCCTATAGCGCTCTCCAGGATTACCTCAATGCGCTCGAGGTTTGGCTGGGTACATTAAATTTGGTATTAAATGTGCACAAAAGCAGCATACTACTTTTTAAAACCAACATACATCTGTATATATCACTACGCTATCGCTCGGACATCATACCTCAGGTAGAATCATTGAGGTATCTAGGCGTCATTTATGATGCCACTTTGGATTGGCGGCCCCACATCAAAGCTAACGTGGAGAGAGGAGAGCGTGCACTAGGTAGGCTACTACGGATAAGTAATAGGAAATTTGGTATGCGCCGGGATACGCTTGTACTTCTCTACAAAACCTATGTCAGACCCATTTTGGAATTTGGCTGCATACTTTTTTCTGGCTCCCCTAAATATAAGCTTCATCCGTTGCTGCTTCTAGAAAGGCGCGCACTGCGTCTCTGCCTAGGTCTCCCTCAATCAGTTTCTACCGCAGTTCTGTACTTGGAGGCTCGTATTCCCGACATTACCTCCCGGTTTCACCTGTTAACTGTCAGGACTTTTTTGCGAGCATTTGAGTCGGCTCCTGGAGCGGCTACTCCTATTTTCGTCTCCCACCCTGCCCTTTTTCTCACTCCTCATTGGCCAAGGTTCCGCCTACCTCAGGTTGTATTTACTCAGAGTCTATTATCCAATATTGGTGTGGATCTCAAGTTTGTATGCAGAGTTGGTTGGGCAGCGTCCCCTGTGGATATTTCTTTTGATTTCATTTTCCCACCTAATGCGAAGCATCTGCCTGCAAAGATATTAACTGGAATCCTCTTGGATCACCTTGCCCAGTACTCGCAACATATTGTAATTGCTACAGATGCGTCTGGGGTCGACAGGAAGGCAGGGGTTGGTATTTTCTCAGTCTCTCTCTCCTGGAGCTTTTCGGTCAGAGTCCCGGATTACACAACCATATTTCTAGCAGAGTTTATGGCTCTGGGGCTGGCCGCTTTGGCAATTCCCACAACTTTTTCTCTGGCGATATTCCTCTCAGATTGTCTCTCTGTTTTGCTGGCGCTGGAGTCCACACGAGACGCTTTTTTGAGACGCTCACTAAACTTTTTTTCTTCCTGGATGGGTGAAAGAGGTGCGCTTCGTTTGGATACCAGGCCACTGCGGTATTTTACAAAATGAAGCAGCAGACTTTTTGGCAAAAGCAGCTCTAAATGCACCAGTTGTCAGTAGCGTATACCTAATCTTGTTCTCTTTGGAATGACTCGATTTCAGCGTTTTCAGTTTATAACCGCCGCATGCAACGATCCCTTACTCTCTACTGTCGACTACCAACATTTCATGTACCCATGGAAGACTCGTGCGTGTTAAACCCGGTAGTGTGAGGTAACGATGACACTTATGCGGTGCAGGATTCCCCGTTTAAATCTGTACTTATGTAGATGCGGGTTCAGTCCCACAAACCTCTGTGCGGTTTGTGGCGAAGTAGAGACATTGGAGCATTTCTTACTCTCTTGCCGGAGGTTTGCACACCAGAGGAGAACACACCTAGAAATTCCCATTACAAAATTGGGTCCCACATTGTCGGTTCCTCTCCTCCTCTCTTTCAGCGCGAGCGCCAGGGGTTTTGCACTGCATCAAGTTTATGAATACCTCCACAATTATATAACAGCTACCGGCAGATTCCCTTGCTAAATGTTTCCAAAAATTTCCGTATTCAAAAAAGCATTTGGGTATTTTCATATCTTTCATTATTTAATTCTCACATATTCTCTCCCGATATTTTGTTTCTTTTTCTTTTAAATTGCTCTGAAATTTCACCCAAGGTACAATCTTTAGCTTGACTCCAGTTTTTTCCTATTTTATGGGGTATCCCCACTGAACCATGGCCAATCCCCCGTCGTGGGTATGTGCCATGTAACCAAGGCAACAACAACAACAAGATCATTCGAACGGCACGGCAGCATCCAGAGTGCCATATTTTCGAGGTCTCTCGTCTGAAAACGTTTCCTGCCAAAAGCTCTTGCGATGCAGGCCCATCGAGGACCAGACAGATGTTCCCAGGGAACTCAGCCGGCGCAGCCCGAGTCTGCGCCTCCACAACGATCATACGCCCAAGTCACCCAGGAGCAGGCGGTTACAGTGGGACCACAGCTACGTTCCTCCGCCCCCGCCACTGGCACCACCACGGCCGCCACTGCCGCTGAAACTAGCACCAGCCCCTCCGCCAGCACAGGGGAAGGAGCCACCAACCGCAACCGGGCCAACGCAGCAAGGGTTCGCAGCACCCGCTTCAGATCTTCCAGCGTGGGCGCACAGCCTAAGGCCGACTCCTTTCCCCTGGCCTCTTACGTCAAGGAAATCGTCATCCGAAGGGTCGAGAGGGAGCGCAATGAAGTTCTCGAACGGCAGTTTTTGCAGGTAATGGGAGAAGACCTCGACCATTCCCTTCGAGACTTCGATAGACTGCTTGCAGGCGAAGATGCATTTTGGCGTTAACGGCGTTAAACCTACACGACCCATTGTTTCTGAAAGGACAGCAACAATCGAGGAAACAAGGAAGAAATTGAAGAGTCCGCCGCCGCGTCTCGCCAGAAAACACAAAAGCGCGCCTTCGCTGACATGATCGAAGCTCAGGCTAACTTCAATAAACACCTCTCACTGCCGTTCTGTGTGTATTTGATGCGCACCGTGTGCCCGGACCTCTGTCCCCACCGGTGGTGTGTTGTGGTTTTATAGCGAGAGTGCCTCAACTCTCGAGATCGTGGTCTCGCCGTCGCCGGCGTACGTAGCGTGTGGAACTGAAAAAATCATGGTGAAAAATTACGCTACGCTTCTACCAAAGACACGCGCATGAGGTGGCATGCGCGCGCGCCCGTCTTTCACGCCGGAGCACGTGCAGGCTCGCGCCAGCGTGTGCTGATGGTGGTGATGGTGAAAAGATCCGCCGCATGGCCGTGTTAGTGAGTGAAAAACTTTCTTGAGCTCTAGATCCGCTGGTCTGCTGCGGTCTTCAGATGGCTTCGTCCATCTTCTTGCAGAACGGTCGGTCGCCCTCAGTCTAGGGCTCCGCTGGATGCTGCTGCCAGTTGTGCTCACCGAATCAGACCTTCTTGGTCGACCCGGCGATCGCTGGAGAGCACTCCCTCCCATTGATCCGCACTCGGGTTTGATATAACGGGTACCACGTCTATCTTCTGGCATGCCCGCGTTATGTGATACAGCATGGGTGTTTCGTGGCACCAGGGGTATTTGTCATTGTATTGTGTGGGATACATTTTGCTGAGTACGTTTAGGTTCGGGTACGAGCCCGTTTGTAGCTGCCTCCACGCGACAGAGTCCTCTTTGCTAAGGGAGTTGTGCGGTGGTGGATACCACTTTCTGTAGCCAACACAGTGCTGTGCGCGTGTTTTAATTCATCCAACATGAACTAATCACGTGCACAACCTGGACACATTTCTTATTGTGTAAATAGTTTGTATATACTACTTCACCCCTATCCTCTCTTCCTGTCCCCGCACCTCTTTCATTTAATTTCTCCATTCTGCCTGCTATCCTTTATTTCCGCTGCCTCAGCTCAAGTGCTTCAGTATCGATGGCAGATGCCGGTGCTAGCAAAAATCTTTTCCTTCCTTTTTACCATTATTTTAATTAAAAAAACCACTACCACCACCACCACCAGCCCTTGTAGTAATTTAGTATCACTGGGTGGCCGAAATTATTTCGAAGCCCTCCACTAGGGCACCTCTCCCTCTCTTTCTTCTTTCACTCCCTCCTTCATCCTTTCCTTCAAAGGGCGGTTCATGTGTCCACCAGGAATTAAAGGCAGTCATTGCGCCATTTCCTTTCCACAAAACTAATGCAAGTGGAGGTCAAAATGTTTTGAAACTCGGCTATAATCAAACGCCTGACATTGATCTATTTGTACCCTTTGTTTAGGTGATCTCTCTATCCAAGCAAAGCCTCAATATCAAGCCTTACGGTTCTTCCCTTGGTCTATAATCTGCATTAGTTATTTAAAGATGGCGTCCTCCCACGATTTCAGACTTGATTTCCGGAGCGTGATAAAATGTTTGTGCAAAGAAGGAAGCTGCTCCGCCTAAGGAATGTACAGTAGAATGGAGAATGTGTACAGTGGCAGTGAACTTCGTTAATATGCTACTGTAACTCGGTGAGGGTAGCCGAGCACTTTGACTGATTTAGATCATTCACCCTCACATGAGAGCTTTAAGAAGAACCCCTGAATAAAGGTCTCCGAGGTTTCCACAAAACTGACTTTCAACTCACCGTTCGCGGAGTATTACATTAATGAGGTTACACCGCGATTTTTGTCACTTGATGTAAGGTTTTTCTCTTCCCCTTCGTAAGCGAAGAGATTCCCGAGCAGATACATGTATACGCCGGTCATATCGGTAACAGAACTGAGGCTAGAAAAAAATTTAGGTCAGCCACAAAACAGCACCCAAATTGTGGATACATCATACTCAACAATTCTGGAGAAAAGCATTTTTGAGCGGGAAAGCGTTGATGAACGCAATTTTTTCATATAATGTAAGATTTCACTTTATCAATCAATATATCCGCAGATCGCCCGTCAGGAGTCTTTTTTTTATTATTATTAACGTTTTTTTGCGGTCGTCTAAACCGTTCTTCATTGGTTTTTTTAATTAACTGTTCGATGCGGTCGATGGAAACGCTTCAAAATAATTATTTTGCAACATATTAGGCGAATGGACCATTACATTCAGCATTTCCATAAGAGTATTTTACAATTTTTCAATCTTCACAATTTTTGGCGGAGTTGGACATGTTCACGACTATCTTTTCTTTCAAAGCGCTGCCAAAATCTCTCACAAGTTACCTCACACTCAAATTTAAGAATTTAAAGTGCGGACACTGAAATGTCGCTGATCTGTCTCATCACCCCCGAGAGCAGTTGTAAGACAGCAAATGCTGCCTATCTGCTGCGGTACGCCACAACGCAATCGGCAGCTAATAGCAACAACGTGCGCAGAGCGCTGATATGGACGCCCAAGTACCTTTGCCAGAAAAAAAGTACAGTAGATTTCTTCACTTAAAACTGGCGTTCTTTTCTTCAAGGACAGCTTAAATTCGGAGTTTATTGGTTTTCCATGATTCATACAAAAACGCCGCGGGGTATTTTTCAGAGTTTATCGGATACTGAAAACACAGAACCCTACTTATAACAGGAACAGGGTTAGTCAGTGTGATTGCAGTGTCAGTACTGCGCTCACTTCAAGAGGCCTGACTGCATGACACGATGACACATACACACGAATGCATCTCCCCACCTCCCTCATCACGGGTCCGTGTTCCACCAGTACTGCGGGTCTTTCTTCTGTACAGTCCAGCCAATGCAGCTCTAAAGCACTAAGTCTTCCTCTTTTCGACTTTCTCACGAGCGAATTAATTGGCCGGATCATTTTCAGTTAACTTCCACACTTTCACGCAGCTGCTGCGTGGATTGTAGAACGCCAATGATAGAGCGTTCCGCTGCCCGAGTCCTCGGCAGACCGAAGTTCAGCAAACATGAACCGAACAGTGCAGCGACGGCGTTCGCCGTCGAAAAGGGGCGTGCATCTCCATGTTCTTGGTGCTGGCAGGCTCCCGTCTCAAGCCGACGGAGGAGGAGGAATTCTAGTACTCTAGTGCCTCTTTCTGCAGGCGGAAAGAATTTCGAGCGGTGAAGAGGTGCGGGGCACTGAAAGGACAACTGAAACCGCGAAGAAAAGTTCTGGGAACCTGAAAGAGCTTCAAGCCACGGAGAAAGGTCACTGAGAGAAATGGACAGTTTGCTCCATTCGACTGTTTTCTTGCCACACAAGGCGGAAACACGTGGTTTTTGAAGATTTCACCAATTACGTGGCTGCAAAAAGGTCTCGCCCGTTCACAATGGTTTGTTTTATTTTGTGCTGTACACAAGCCATAACAACACAATACACTCGCGTTGTATGGCAAGGACCGAAGTAAAGGCTCTAAGGAAAATCCTTTCAGTGTGCGGTCTTTTAAGTAAGTGAACAGGTGAGAACCACGGCCACTAGATAATGCAGTTTCATCGAGCGGCCGCATTTGTACCAACCGCCGCCTCCACAATCATGGTTGAACAACAGCGAGCTAACGGGGTCACAATTTCTGTGTGGCACTGAGGCATCAATTTAGGATTTCGATGTGGTCTGTCTATGTGTCTGAAATTTGCTTGACCTGAAATAAATAATTGGAAATGTCTTACGGCCGCAAGTGAGTTTCGAATCCAGGGCGGCGGCGCGGACAGATCAGTTTTGCTGGACACTGCATTAGACAACTGCAGGGTTCGTACAGACTCAAAAGGGGCAAATTCAAGGATATTCAAGGAATTTCAAAGCCCAATTGGAGTATTTTCAAGGACTCAACACAATGATGCATGCAGCTGTTTTCAATATCAGGTACCAATTTTACTGCACAAAGTTGAAAAAAAAACATTTCAAGGAACAACTTGTGTTGCACTAACCCAACACAATATATGTTCCGTCTTGAAAAACACCCTGCAGTGCATTGCCCCAATGTCGAACAGCAATCCATTCTGCAAAGCTGCTAATGGCAACTTCAGGGGAGCTCCTGCCGCTTTTCCTGAATCGTCTGGTTGAGGCTACACAGTTCATCAGTCTTGCTTTGTGCAGCCTTCCTCAGACTATTCGATCTGACCACGTACTACAGATCATTAGCTGCTTCTGCCTTTTCAACATACGTATCCGCTGAAGCCTGGTGGTCAGCAGTTGTTGCCTCGAGTTTCTTTCTTTTTTTTTCATTGCGTCGATCTCTTCGCCGATGCAGCGCATGATTCCCTGACATCATCACATTGCTTCTTTTTTACTGCTTCCAGATATGCAGCATACTGCTGCCGGGCAGCTGATACAACCGTACTCAGCTCTTTTGTAATAGGGTAGGGTGCCTCGATGCCAGCGCCGGGTGGAGACAACTTAAGCGACGCCGCCATATTGAATCACAACTAGCCTCTCCCATGTACCGCGAAATGCTTGACTGATAGCCCAGTGTAGCTCTCGCTGCAAAAGGCCGTTCAAGTTAAAGCACTTTAAAGCACGCCGAGAGCATGAACGGCGCCGTTACAAACGCTAGCGCCGCTGATCCCGTGTGATTTAATATGGCGGCGCCGCTGAAGTTGTCTCCACCCCGGTGGCGCTGGCATCGAGGCACCCTAGTAATAGGGACTTTAAGAACGCCCCCTACCTTTTCCACAGCGTCGCATACAATACGTTGCGAAGTGTACGACAGGTCCTTCAGGTTTTCTACAGCAACCTGGCGGTTCACGCTAAACCCTCGCTCCACAGTGGTCTGTCCGTGGCTGAGCATGAGCAAAAGCTTGACAACCTTCCACAGTTCCCCATATGATTAATTAAACTTCATCAGCTCAGACAAGAACTCGTCCAACCTGCTTACGTTCTTCTCAAACATTCGCAGATTATGGATCTCTTCCTGCAGGAACTCGGTGTACTCCCCCAGTACAGGGCCTCTTTGGTGCTCAGACATTCTGCCCGCTGTAATGAGGGCATCCAACACTATTCTGAAGCCGGCCAGGCACTCATCTGGTTTTAGTACACATTTGTCGTTTTGTCGTGGGTCCAGAGAGGACAAACTCCTAACGATTGGGAATCTCGATCAGTGGACTTTTTTCAAGCACATTTTTTGTTACACTGATCAAGAATTGTTTGCATTCCATGCGGAACTAGAACACGTCCTTCTGGATTGCTTTAGTTTCCCTGACAGCCTGTTCAGCGGCATGGCCTAAATCCACCTTTTCAAGTGGAGTATGGTTCTTGGTGCTTTCAATGTCCTCCATCAGCAGACCAGTGACTCCTTTTGCTGAAGACCGAGCACTTCAGAAACTTCGTCAGTAGCTTCCTGAAAAGAGTTTACAATGTCCCTTGCAAGAAATAACGCCATTTGGTACTCATTGAGGAATGGCTTGAGGGTCATGGCCACACCCAGTGCAAACTGAAGCTTTGCTAGCAGTAAGACATCACTGGCAAACTCACACAAGTTGTGAAATGAGCCGCAACAAGTCGGGTGCAGAGCCTACGGCACTGTATAGTGCCGTCAACCACCATACTGACTAGTGTTAATAATTGGTTTTTGGGGAAAGGAAATGGCGCAGTATCTGTCTCATATATTGTTGGACACCTGAACCGCGCCGTAAGGGAAGGGATAACGGAGGGAGTGAAAGAAGAAAGGAAGAGAGGTGCCGTAGTGGAGGGCTCCGGAATAATTTCGGCCACATGGGGATCTTTAACGTGCACTGACATCGCACAGCACACGGGCGCCTTAGCGTTTTTCCTCCATAAAAACGCAGCCGCCGCGGTCGGGTTCGAACCCGGGAACTCCGGATCAGTAGTCGAGCGCCCTAACCACTGAGCCACCGCGGCGGGTATACTGACTAGTGTTCTAAATGGTTTTGTAGTAGCAAAAGCGGCGCTCTCCCCGTAAGGCTTTTGGCTCGTGACGCCGTTGGAGCAGGACGCTTTTTTCGGAGCTCCAGTGACTACGTCCGAAGCTAAGTGCTTTTTGGTATTTGCGCTTGTAGTACATGTTGTAGGGGCGGAAGTTTTAAACCGTGTTAAGGGTATAGGAAGGCTAGCGGAAGTGTGTGTGCCGAAGGTTTTTGAAGCGAAAAGTTTCACTACGCTAGTCAACACCGCGCTTCGCGCGAGCCGGCGTATGTCGTAGCACGAGTGACGCCACGCACGGTGCAGTCTCTCTCTCTCGCTCCCTAGTCACTAGTGCGCATGCGCCACTAGCAGCACTAAGCCACAGGCGTTCCGTCGCAGCGCCGCGCCTTTCCTCAAAATCCAACTTTCGATTTTCAGTTTTCTCTCCTCTTTCTCTCCCTCCTTTATCCCTTCCTTTACGGCGTGGATCGGGTATCCACCGAGATATGTGAGACGGTTACTGTGCCATTTCCTTTCCTCAAAAGCCAAACAAAGCAAGTGAGCCAATGGCGTTCATAGAGTTCATTGGTGTTGACAACTTCGCAAAGACCGTTGATTTTTAGGAAAGGAAAAGCGCACAACCGACTCCGTGGGCCACTGGAGACCTCAATCTCGCTTTCGCGTGGTATATCCTGGATGAGTTGGGCTAATCCACATTAATTTTTGTGTAGGAATTTTGGCGGGCTTTTACGTTGCGTACTGCCGAAGGTTTTTCGGTGGGAATTTTGGCGGGCTTTTACGTTTCGCAGTGCCGAAGGTTTTTGTATAGGAATTTTGGTGGGCTTTTACGTTGCGTAGTGCCGAAGGTTTTTGTGTAGGAATTTTGGTAGGCTTTTACGTTGCGTAGTCGGCCGGACGATGGGTCGGCAAGCTAGGAAAGTCAAAGTGGACAGGGACGGGGAGTTAGTGCAGTGCCAGGAGTGCGACCGTTGGTGCTATTTAGACGAGACCAAGTTCAGGAGCTTAGCCGAGGCTGTTGAGGCTAGCTTCGCGTGAAATAATAATAATTGGTTTTGGAGGAAGGGAAATGACGCAGTATCTGTCTCATATATCGTTGGACACCTGAACCGCGCCGTAAGGGAAGGGGTAAAGGAGGGAGTGAAAGAAGAAAGGAAGAATAGGTGCCGTAGTGGAGGGCTCCGGAATAATTTCGGCCACCTGGGGATCTTTAACGTGCACTGACATCGCACAGCACACGGGCGCCTTAGCGTTTTTCCTCCATAAAAACGCAGCCGCCGCGGTCGGGTTCGAACCCGGGTACTCCGGATCACTAGTCGAACGCTCTAACCACTGAGCCACCACGGCGGGGCTCGCTATGTAAGCGTTTTGAGGAGGCCGTTCAGGCGTTGAAAGGGGAATGGGAAGCTAGGATTAAGGAACTCAAAGGGGACCTGAAGGTGGAACGAGAGGAACGGATTAAGCTAGAAACTCAGGTCGTCGAGTCGCTTAAGAGGGAGGGGGCTAATGCCGACCCGTTGGAGCGAATTGTGGGCGAGCTGAAAGAGGAACAGAAAAAGCGGGCCCAGCTAGAAGAGCAGGTAGATGCGCTCAGATCGCGGCCGGCAGGGCACCCCGGTTCGGAGCAGTGTCAGGTGTGGGATGAAGCTCGTCGATTCAACAGTGCTGTAGCCCAGCAGGCTTTGAGTGGGGAAGACAGAGAGGTAAAAACGGGCACGGAGACTCGCGACAGTAGCGTAAGGCGGCGGGGGAGACAGCTGGTGCGATCCGGGGGGCAACAGTCGCAGTTAGGAAGCGAACGGTTAGAGCGCAGGAGGGTTCTGGTAGTCGGTGACTCGAACGTAGCGAGGGTTGAGAAAGGCGTTTTAACGACATCGAAGGTGGACAGGCGGGTGCAGGTGGAGGCCCAATCAGGGAAGTGCATGGTATATGCAATGGACAAAGCCCAGGAGGTGGTAGGGGACAACATGGATGGCGAACACCTTGTCGTTATCCATGCTGGTCTCAACGATGTGTTGAAGGGGAGGAGCCAGAACCTCGAGAAGCAGTTAGACGTGGAGATGCGTAGGATTAGAGAGGCCTCTGAGAGTGTGCATGTGACCATACGCACAATCCCAGAGGTCCAGAGGCAGGCCAGTGAAAAAGAAAGGAGGGTCCTTGAGGCTAACCATGTAATTAGGTTAATAAGTCGACGACTACTGCAGTGCACAGCCGCGTTAGCAGACAACGATAACCGTCAGTCCGTGTATTACATGCATGACGTCGTGCTACTGTTGAACTTCGCTCCAAGTAGCGCGGTTTTCGTGGACCATATTCGTAATAAAGCATTTCCGTTACGGCTGGTGTGCTGGGTGGTTGTCACTTCCTCGCGGATGCGAGACAGTAAGTGGCTCCGCAGGAGAGTGCTCAGAGTGAAGCTGATTACTTACCACCAACGAGACCTAGAGCATTTTCATATCCGCATATCGAGCGTGGAGCGCACCACAATTTTTTATGAGAGGCTGACATAATTGTGAACTTCGTGTAGTATTAACGCGTTTCCATAAGCGCGTTCTAACCATAACATCGAGGAATCCTTCGAACCAGTTTCATGCCAGCTCGTGAAGACTGCTTTATGCGTGGTACTGCTACCATGATAGTTAGCATTTCTGTGTCTATTTTTGTCGCCTTTCTGTGCTTAACAAACCAGTAGGAAATATTTTAGGTTTCTAAGCACCGCTATAACAGCTTGTAAACAAATGCGTACGATGTGCGTGCATGTACACAACCAACACGACAACAATCTGCGAGCATTAAACCTTGCCGTTTTAGATAATAACAATAAAAAACATTCAGCAAAGCTTTCAGGCGGTGCGAAGACAAGCATTCAGGCGACCCATCCTTTGTCTCGAAGAGGGAGAGCTGAGCGGCTCTCTGCGACATGAAACCCGATCATGTTTTCACGCCTCAAGGGATCAAATTAGGGCTCTCACATGTGATTTGAAGCTTTGGCGAAACCATAGTGTCGTCTTCCCGTCAGAACCGAACCATCGGGCGCAGTTGCCGTCGCGAACAGGCGCGCGCCCAGCAGTCAGGAGGCGTGTAATGGCGGCGTGGTCACGTGATCAAAGATGGCAGCCCCATGATCCGGCGCTGTAAAGCCTGTATAGATGACATCGCACGAAGACCGACGGGCTTAGCAAGTGACTGCGGCATTCAAGCTCCGCAACCGAGCAGTTCGGAAAAGACGGGCGAGGAAATGAGACGAGAATGTGAGGAGAATGAAATGGAGCTCGCTACTATATGCCTATAGCAAGCACAGAAGCGTCGTTCGGCCAATGTGCACAAATTCGACCACATTTAATACACCGCCGTTCTGTGTGCATTTCATGAGCACTGCAGCATGCGTGGGTTTTGGCCCCCAGCAGCGGGTTTTTTTTTTTCTTCCGACTTTCTACAACCATTTATTTAACATCTGAGGAGAAAACATCGTTTGCATGTTCATCATCGACTGTCAGCGTTGGTATCTTCAGCAGCTTCACTTAAGTTTATTTCACTTCGCCAGCCCACCCTTCGCAGAGTACTGCTATAATAGCACAGATCGGAAAATTTAATTTTCATAATTTTTTCATTTCCTGTGTAATCTAACTTGTGTTCTAGCGTGAACAGATCCTGGCGAAAGCGATAATGAGGCGGAAGAAGGACATAGCTCACGTACAATATATAGCAACGAATAAACAGCGCACAAATACCGGTCTCTTGGTCGCTGTCTTAACTTTGTGCGTACAGCTAAGGAGATTTCTTAGTATAAACCGACAATCCTGTGGGGCACCGTATACAACACCCAAAAGTTTGGTGTGCCATGGCGCTGAAAAAAAAAAGGCGAGGCGCTATAAGAGGCGCTAAAGTAGCATTTGACTCACGAATGATGCTGCTGCTACAGCTGCTGCTGACGACGACGGCTATGATGATGATGATGATCAACAAAGCGCAATCTTTCTATTTTACGGCGCCAGCTGTTAATGGGAAGGGTCCTGAAAAAAAAAAGCGTGCTTGTCGCGTCATCGAAGTCGCCAAAAAGAGTCCTCGCGCTAACTTTCCCAAAGCAAACAGAGCGAAGGTTCCCGGGAAAGGCATGTTGGTGTAGAAATAATAATAATAATAATTGGTTTTGGGGAAAGGAAATGGCGCAGTATCTGTCTCATATATCATTGGACACCTGAACCGCGCCGTAAGGGAAGGGATAACGGAGGGAGTGAAAGAAGAAAGGAAGAAAGGTGCCGTAGTGGAGGGCTCCGGAATAATTTCGGCCACATGGGGATCTTTAACGTGCACTGACATCGCACAGCACACGGGCGCCTTAGCGTTTTTCCTCCATAAAAACACAACCGCCGCGGTCGGGTGTAGAAAATTGATTTTGTGGAAGGGAAAGGCGTATTAACTACCTCAGGTCGCGGTGGACACCTCAACCGCGCCATTAAGGAAGGGAGAAAGGTGGGAGTGAAAGAAGGAAGAGTTGCCGCATTTACGGGCTCCGGATGGTATTCGGGCACCTTTTGCGTTTTGACTTTATCGAAACGCGGGCGCCGAGGCCGGGTTCGAACCCGGGAACTCCGGCTCGCATGTTTGTGTTCGCAGTCATTTCGCGTCAGTGCAGCCGAGATTGACTGTGCGAAGGGGATGCCATCGCGTTGAAACATCCATTATTGGTTGCGAGGAACTGGATGTTGTCGCGACTGGTCGTTCCACTGCAGTCACGACTGCTGTAATGTTGTGCTCGTCAGAGTAGAGCGGTATAGAGCGGCCGAATTCCCTGGCAGTCAGCGCTTTGTGCACACGTGGGCATACGATTTTGGAAAGCGCTAACTGCAGCATAGGAACGGGCACACGGACACGCACGTTGGAGCGCTACTACCAACTCGTGTGTTAATTCGTCGTGTGTCCGTTCCTGTGCCCGTTATGGGCCTGTCACACTAGGCCAACAGTCGGCCGATTCGGTCCGCCAAAACCATGTCGTCATGATGTCTGGCTCTATGTCACACTGCGCCGACGAAAACACTGGGGGTTTACATAAGCCCGACAAAAGTCGGGTTAAGTCGGCTGTCGGGCAGAAAACCGGTTGTCGGGCTCATGTATACGCTAGGGGTTCGAGCTAAGTGATCGCCGAGTCGAGCTGGGCCAGCCCGGCTGCACGGGGTGGGTTGACTCGTCCCGGCGTTGGCCAGAACCGGTTTAAAGGACCATGTTACGCTGCCGCATCGGCTTAGCGCCTCCTCTCCTGCCTCCTCTCTGGTCTGGCGGCGCTGCGCAAGCCTGGGCGCACCTCCACTTCTAGCATCCGCGCGTGGTCTGCTTGCTCGACGCTAGGGGTAGCGGCGATCTCTGCCCGACAGAAAATGGGTTCATATAAACGCTGTCGCGTCGGGTCGTCATCCCGACATCTGGCGCGGCCCTACTCGACCCGCCGCTGTCGGGCTCATGTAAACAAGGCTACAGTCGGCCGACTGTCGGCGTCGGCGCCATGTCTCCCAAAAGACGGCAGTTGGCCGATGGTCCGCCAACTCCCATGTCACACTAGCGAGACAGCTTGCGAGACCTCCCGCCGACTTGGCCCTTTCTCGTTCTCACTCTTTTGTCATTTCCTGCTATGCAAAATTCATGGGCCGGGACGCTTCATTTTTAACTCTTTTAAATAAATCCCACCATAGTAAAACAAACTCTTTAACAATTGTGATTATGAACCTAGGTTGAGGGCAGCCCAGTACTGAGCGGCACACGCCGCTTCTGACACACGTGCAGGGCAGCAGAAAAAAGCCGACATCGGAACAAATGAAAAGGGCTTTATATACAATGTTTCCGTGGCAGTACAAAAGTTTGGCACGGAGGCCGACAGCATTACGGCTTCTCGAAACGGGGTCGCTAGAACGACGGGCTCGCTGCCTCTCGCCCTCTCGTCGACGGTTGCAGCGTTGCACCACCCGCTTTACCCGATCCGCCGGCTAGGAGGGTAACTCATCAGCGACGGTCCGCGCTGGTTCCTGGCAAGCCTGCATAAATCTGATGGGCTAGTTGCCGCCGGGCGCTGGGCCGATCAGATCTACGCCTGTCTTCAACAGGATGCCAGTGGAATGCACTTGTGTTGAAAAAGCTGTCATAACAGCATCACTGCTGTGAGGTGGTCGTCACGGTAAAGCCGCCGAGGTTCACTGGCAGTTGCTGCGGCGTCCACGCAAGGGCAGGACAGCCAAAGAAAGTCGATGTCGGAGCAAAGGAAAAGGAGCTGTGCGAAGGGTCCATAAATTAAACAAAGTTAAGACATCAGCGCTGGGGACACGAAAGAGCAGCACAGGTCAAAACAGCATGCATCGAAACAGCGCACAAAAACAGCACAGGGAACAAACAGCACGCATCAAAACAGCACGCTGGACGAAACGGCACAGCGAAAGAACAGCACGACGACAGAAGTGCACAGGGAAAAAACGTCACGATGACAGAACAGCACATCGGAGTACGGTGCACCGCTGCTGGAGGGGTGAACACACATAGCCATAACCGCAAACGGCAGATCACAACACATACGGCAGCGACCGTTGCAGTTAGCGAGTGCTCGTTTGGCTGCTTCATTAAGAAACAGGGCAGGCTCATTCATTAACGAACAACGTTGCTTGTATGGTGCATATGGCAGAACTAGTGGTTTTGTAACCCTTGCTTATCTATTTCTGTATTATGTAAGTTTATTATCTAGTTTCTGTATTATGTAAGAAGAGTCTGGGAAACTTAGAGATAAAATGACCCGGGCATCTGCTCTGCGATCACATGTCCCGGCTAGTTTATCTTGTCTTATTTGCTAGCACTGCTTGCTTTGCTTGGATGCTTTTCATGCATTACGTGGCGCCGCACGCAGGCGCTTCTTTTTTCAACTGCTAGACAGCATGCACCGAGTCTCGCTTGATTTCGCTCTTCGACATGTCATAGCCCTCGCCCGCTCTTCGGCGGCCGTAGCTAACATTCGCGGCGATGAAGATTTCCAAAGCATAGCGAGAGAGGCTACCAATCAGAACGGGTAGAGCGAGAGGCTGCTGCGATGGCCGAGTGCTCCATATGGCATCGAAAAGCTTAGCGCGTCGCTGGTTCAAATTCAAATTGATGTAGTATCTTTTTTTTTTGCTTGCTACGGTTCTGACGCAAAAGTTCTGAAAACCTGTGTTTGTTAGGTGTTTCTTGTGGTTCCTGAGCAAAAGTGTCAAATTTGTCGAAAATTGATGTTTCAGTAAAGTAGGCTTCCAAGCGAAAAAAGTACGTTTGGTCAAATGCTACACAAATTGACGTTTCGAGATAATTCTCTTTAGAGTGAAAAATAGAGCTTCACTATAAAATTACTCAGAAAATGCACGCCGATGCATGAATTTTCGGGTGAGCTGTGTAGCCAATTTCGCTAAGGAAAGTAGCCGCCGGTCAGCCTCACACAACCGCTGTGCAGCGTTCTGGTTAAAAACCAAACAACCTGAAAATGTCGGCTCGGCCAATCCTGCCATCGTTAGAAGTAAGCATCGCATGCTGGATATTTTCAGTTTATGAAAGTCCTATAGCTCGCTTCAAACGAAATTACTGAATATTCAATTGGCGACAGTGAGAGTTTTGAATAAGAACTTTTGTTACACCCAGAGCCCTACGTCTGGCGTATTTACAGGAATTCAGCACCATGGTGGTCAACCCGCAGAATCGATGCCTCCAGAACAACTTATTCAGCGTAATTGATTCCATTACCCGCCATAAAAAAGTGGAAATTTGAGATCGCGAATATTACCCGACCCTGTTCCTTACTGAGTCTATGAAACGAGCACTCGCTGACTGCAACGGTCGCTGCCGTACGGGTTGTGATATACCGGTTATGGCTATGATAGTTCACCCCTACAGCAGCGCTGCACCGTACTCTGATGTGCTGTTCTGTCTTCGTACCATTTTTTTTCCTGTGCACTTCTGGCGTCGTGCTGTTCTTTCGCTGTGCTGTTTTGTCCGACGTGCTGTTTTGCCCTGTGCTGTTTTTCACCCCTGAGCTGTTTTGTCGCTGTGCCATTTTTTACCTGTGCGGTTGTGTCGCTGTGGTGTTTTTTGTGTCCCGTTGTGCACAGTCGGACACAAATTAGGTCTGCAGAGAAGCTCCACTCACACTCAGGACTGCCGCACAGAATTCCTCCACGTCGAAAAAGTAGTCCGTTGTTGAAACTTGTCTTGCTACCTAAACAAGAAGCTTATCACAATAAAAAAGGGTAAGTTCCTGAATTTTGATGTCTGGCTTGTTTAATGTAGTGAAACAATAAAAAGCTTATTGCGTTCACTGTTGCGATCGGCCAGCGGAGTAATACAGGACACGGCGGACCATGGCCCACTGTTAGCAACTGCGGTTTTTTAAAGTTGTGTCTTACTTCAGTTTTTGTTATTCTAGAGGGATTCAAGTGTTCTAAGCGCTTGTCTGTATACACGAAATGACATATCTGACGTAACAGTTTGTGGTAATTTATTCCACAGCTTTGTAGCAAAAACAGAAAACAAAAGAATGGTGTGGTTAGCGTGTCGAGTGAAATTGATCGTAGCCCATGTGCACTGGGTGCATATGTTCCTGGGTGAAGTTGATCTCGTTCTCAGCCATTGGCAGGAGTACTTGTGGAATGTTTCGCCGATGTCAACGCCATTGTGTTAGATCATAGCAACACAGTTAGTGCTTGGAAAATTTGCAGAGCTAGGCGAGCCAAGATGGTCGTGAAGTACGCTGAACTTTCCGTGGCGCCATTTAGTCTCTTGGTCGCGAGGAATGCCGCGTTTATGGAGCCAAATATCCGCAGAGGGATGCCCGACGGGGACTCGGTGGCGACTGTATTGTGGTCGGCGCGTTGCCAACAAAGGGACCCGTCCTGACCCCGCCTCCCCTTACAGCGGATGTATGTGTTCTTCGCGCTGTCAAGGGAACCCGTATTGAAGAAGCTTAGGCAGGTACGGTGGTCAACATGTGTGTGGACAAGGGCGTCCGCAGGATTTTTTGCAAGGGGGGCACACGCTGGTTGTTGGCACCGGAGGGAAGGGGGGGGGGGGGGGGGCAGCGGTATGTTCGCAGCAAAAAGGCACTATTTGCGGAGTAAATTTATTTATTTATTTATTTATTTATAAATAAGTAATGTACACACATGAAAGAAAAATTACAAACAGCAAAATAATGCGTGGCTTGGAGAGATCCATAGAAGTTTATTAACGAGCAAACAATTAAAATATTTAAAAAATGCAAAAAGATGCTATCACTTCGTGGAGAAGAGTGCTCAGTCTTGCTGCATGCGGGTTCTCGTCTCACTCGAATTGATGACGATTAAACAGCACAATATGTTCACAAACACGCAACTACAGTCACTCTCCTTGTCAGTCTTCATTGAACAGCAACTGCAGACGCCTGGGATTTTTCTGGATGAATTGCGTGATGACATGGGTGAAAAAGTCATTTCTGTGCTTCTTTACACGCTCTCGGTGCACAGTCATCATACAAAGGTCGTCCAGCCTGTCGTTGTCATCGTTGAGCGTAGCCAGGTTTTCACTTTCCTCATTGTACTGAGGGAGCTTTCGACCGTACAGGTAGTAACTGGCAAAGCCAGAGCCACCTCAATGGCTTTTGGAACACCGGGGAAGAATGTCTTGGCCTGAAGTAGAAGCTCGCAGTAAGTTATTTCTAATGGATTCCCAGTTTTGTTGCACCACATCTCATACAAAGAGGTGGCCTCTTCCTTGAAGTTGTCGATGCCGTAAAAGCATTGGAGTTCTTCGGCGAGGGCAGCGAACTCAATTTTTGCTGGATGCAGCTGGAGAAGTTTGAAGCTCCTCTCATTGCTTTCAGAAAAGCGGCGAGCTAAAGAAGCAGTGAGAGAGTCCAAGTACGGCACATATACTGCCACACGGTAGTATTCCTCCGGCGACTGAATCCCGTAGTTGTCTCGGTGGGCCCGACTAGAGACTTGTCTTGGTACAGATATCACCACATTTTAGCGATTGGCTGCCTCTCTTGCTGCATTCATGATGTCAGAGAACTCCTCTGCAGCGTTTGTCTGGTGGCCGCGAAAAATACGTTGCAGCTCAGTGATGTGGTCATGCACAGAATGGAAGTCCATGGATACACGTTGCAGAACGTTCGTAACTGGTTCGAGCCGAGCGCTGTACTTCGCTACAATGTGCAAGCAGACGATGAAAGATTAGCTTGTTGTTGCGCAGTAGAGGATGTGAGCTCGTCTAGTTGCAGCGTTCGAGCATGATTCCGTTGACGCGAGCTCCTTGAGTGCTTCGACTATGGCCGCGTAATGCTGAGATAAGATCATAATAGACTTGTATTTTGCAGACCATCTTGTCTCACACAGTATCGGAATGTTGGGCACCAATTTTCTCCGGAGCACGCCCTCGCGGAAGACGTTTATGGTTTGTTTGATTATCCCAACTGTGTTTCTAATTTCAGAGAGGTTCAAATCGTTGATGACAAGATTTAGTTTGTGATTTGCGCAGGGGAATAATAGTGCCTTCGGGAACTGTTTCTGTATTATTTTGTTCACTCCAGTTTCTGTTCCAGCCATTGTAGAGCATCCATCGTACCCCTGTCCAACGAGGTTCGGAAGAATCAGCCCGGCATTCGTAAAAAGCTTCAAGACTGCAGCGGCGATGCAAGTGGAGTTTAATTGCTCCAGCTCTACAGATCCCAAAAACTGCTGTCGAACGCACCACACTTCGGCTCCCGCCTTGTCAATAAAGCGAACGCCTATAGACATCTGCTCTTTTCCTGAAATATCTGCAGTTTCGTCAGCAAGAACGAAAAAATCAAACGCTACATGTGTTAACTTCGGCAACTATCTGCTCTCTCAGGATGTCGCCACAGATTGTGATGATCTCATTCTGGACGCGGACAGAAGTGTACTTAGCATTGCTAGCAGAAGCAACGAAGTGCTCCTGAAGTCGAGTATCTCCAGCTTCTACATGGAAGTCAAGGAGATCATTGAAGACTCCACTATCGGACTGCTTGCCGCGAATTGGCAAGTCATGCGTCGCACAAAAGACATTGGCGGAAACTATTGGAAATAGTTTCTCACGATTCATTTCAACTTGCTCGTGCAGTGCTCTGTTCAGCTGCTGTACAACGGGTAGCTGCTTGCCTTTCATCACATCCATAAAGTTCTATGAGGCCGTCATTGCCTCCTGGTGGTGGGATTTTACGTGATCCCTGCACGCCTCGTGCATTTTTGTGTAGTTACTGAAAGCGCGCACGATAAAACTACCTTGAGTACCCTGGTGAACACGCGGAGGAAAAGTGACGCAAAAACGACAAAGGGCGCCTTTCGCTGTCGCTAAGTACGCAAGCCAAGAGGCGTAATCTCCCAGCCATTTGTGGCGAAAAGGCCTCTTTCCAGGTGTTACATCCTTCTTAAAGTCGTATGTAACATTTGGCGACCATGGCTCAGTAAGAAGACTAACTTCAAAAAGTCCAGGATGCCAGTGAGTTTAGCTTTGCCTAGAAACTCTCCTAAGTCATATTCTTGAGGCAAGTTAGTTGTTTTCTTGCTGTTGTCTCCGGACTGCAATCCCAAGCAAGGAGAAAGGGAATCGTCTCGACTTACTGCGTGACCGGAGCTCGCTGTTCGTGTAGTTCCTTCCATGGAGTCGACGACATCGGCTACTGTCCGGTGATGAAAGCTTGCATCGCTCTGGTCAAATCCGGACTTCAATCCTAAGAAAGGAGAAAGGGAATCATCTCGGCCTGCTGCGTCACTGGAGCTCACTGTTGGCGGTGTCCATTCCATGGAGTCGACGACACGAGCTACTGTCCGGTGATGTAAGCTTTCATCACTCTGGTCAAATACTACACCGTTGAAAAGTCACACCAGAATCTTCAGGGGCGCAGTTGGATAACGCTTCGTCAGACAACCGTTGACGCTTGAAGAAGCGTCGGATGTCCATCATTCGGGACCGCGCGAGACAAAGCTGGCTATGGAGTTCCTCGTGGTTGATAGTGTTAGAAAATATATACACATTGATTGGAAAAACAGTTTAACGCGTATGCTGAAAACAAAAAAAATGGCTATATATACAACGAAAACTTATTTACAGGATAAATGCACGCTCGCAGCTTCATACACCTCGCTCGATCTTGCTCGCGCATCCGCACAGTCGAGCAACCGCACACACACTGCTCGCCGCTCGTCGCTCTCTCGTCCGCTTTCTCGGTTGTTCTCAGCTCCGTTGACAACCGGCCACTTAAAAACACCGAAGCACAAACAAACAAAGAGGCACGCACACATACAAGGGCTTACTTGCCGCAACGTCCCCGAGTGGGCACTTTAGGGGTGAAAGGAACGCTGCGAGACTTCCGACGGGAAGGGACACTCGCCACTCCGGTTGTAAAATTTGTTTTGTTTGTTTTTATGGGGTTTAGAGTCCCAAAACGACTCGGGCTATGAGGGACGCAGTAGTAAACTCCGGATAATGTCGTCTTCCTGGGTCTCTCTACCGTGCACTGACATCGCACAGTACATGGGCGCCTTCTGCATTTCGCCTCCATCGAAACGCGACCGCATCGGCCGGGATCGAACCCGCGTACTCGGGCTCAGCAGTCGAGAGCACTGCCCGCTGAACCACCGCGCCGAGGCTCCGGTCGAAAAATGTAAAGGAGGCACTCACAGAAGGCTCCCGACAGGAGAGGGCTCGGATGCCTTTTCAGGAAAGAGGGATCTTGTATTTGGTCACGGTGTACGAACATACTGCACCGTGTATTTGGTTCTACTTTTCTTTGTGTTACTGGCCGGGCGCTGGGTTTGAGGCTGAAGTGTGGCGGCCGCTTCGAAAGAAGGATTTGCTCGTTGTCGGTCCCCTTGGCTCCCTGTTAAGTCGCTGACTCGCTGGTCATTAAGAGGTCCTGGAGTTTGCCAGCGCCCATTCTCGAAGAGTGCCGGCTATGTTTTATGGCCGTCATTTCCCCTCGTTTGCCGTTTCATATGCTTTTACTCGTTCTCTCCGAAGCCCAACTGCGGCGTTCCCTTATGCTTGTTTTTATTAGAGTACGGAAAAAACGCGCGGGCCGCCATTTTTGGTGTTTCTCTCGAACACTTTTCATATATGAGAAAAACGTTGCCTCCTTTCCTTTTCACCGGCAAATCATACTGCAGGCGGTGGTGAAGCATTTATTTGAATATTGCAGAGAGGTTGCGTGGGGAGCAATCCCTAGTGGGCCGCTCCCCTTACAGTACTAGGTGGAGTCCCTTATTCAGGGACCCCATTGATCTGGGCCGCCACTCGAGCTCGCTGAACTAGGGCTTGTTGGGCCGGTATGTCCAGGCAGCTGAGCAGGGCCGCCTCCCAGTCCTCTCGGGTAGGGGAAGGGGCGGAAGAGAAGGGCTGTGTTGACATGCCCAGACCATGTGGAACATGTCAGCCACCTCCCCACAGAAAGAGAGGCCAGAGACAGAAGTGTCGAAATGTTTGAGCACTGCCGGGCACAGTAGAGTGTTAGTAAAAAGTCTAAGCAGTATTCTCTTGTCCGCTTTCCCTAGCCCCTTGAGAGGAACCGGGTGCTGACGGTGCGAGTCCCGGTAATAAGCGGAGATATCTTTGAAAGTTAACAGAGGATAGGAGTCCTGGTCCAGATCGGTAGGGTCTACGTCGGAGGCCCGGTTAGTGAGTGCGCGGGCGACCGAGTTGGCGGCCTCATTCCCTGGTAGGCACTGGTGGCCTGGAGTCCAAATGAGAAATCGGGTCGTGGGGTCCTGATCCCGAGCTGCTCTCCGAAGTACTCGTTGCGCTGTTGGCGTTATCCAGCCCAGTTCATAATGCTGGCAAGCCCCTCGCGAGTCAGTACTGCAGCCGTTTTCATGGCAATGTGGCTCTCTGGGTGTTTACACTTTATAAATTGGTCCGAACGCTTGACAATGGTTTTTATAACCAGAAAATGAAGCAAAGCATAGACTCCTACGAATTACACTCTTCCATTAATAAAAAAGCTTATTTAATTGACTCTTTTTTGATAGGTAGCTATACACAAAATTTGGTGCGGTTGCATTTATCTGGGACCAAAATAATTATGTGGTCCTATCTTAATTCGTTGAAATGGATCGCATAATGACACTACTGGCCTCGGCTTTCAGTGCACTACAAGCGTACAAGCTTTCTGAGGGGCGGATTTATATAGGCTTGGATTGAGTGGCGGGGTGGTGGAAATTTCATCATTTCGGTAAGGAGTGTCTACAAGCAAATGTGACGCCACGGGAAGGTGTCACACTTTTCTTACAAAGTGTGGCGGTCTAGACTTTACTAAATGTAGCAGGCAATTTATGAGAAAGCGGAAGTTCTCGCGATAATGCTGCGTAGATCTCGAAGTTCAATATAGAAAACCTCAAGCGTTCCTCTCAGAATTGCTCGCTATCTTCAGCCTGTCATTCTTTCACTGCCGTGCCGTCACCAGCAAGATTACGTCATAGTGTGCAGAGTGCAAAGTTTGCTCGCAATCCTGAATTGCGCTTCTACAGATATGAAGAACCTGAGTGTGCTGATCAACTTTTTATCTTGAGCGAAAAATTATTGTCCAAATTTCCAGGGGGGTGCACCCGCCCCTCTTGGGCCCCCATCCGGACGCCCATGTGTGTGGAGCTAAAAGGGTTGCCGAGCTTAAGACCCCGTAGAATATCTGATACGGGTCCCAATTGGACTTATTTTTGGAAATGTGGCGGAATGCTTGAAGGTTGCATCACTTTCGCCACCGGTTGGCTCGGTATTGCACTGCCTCCGGGATCGGCCTGGGTCATTACACCGCGCGTCTTTTCTATCCTGTCTTTCTATCCCATCTTTGCACTCTCCTACTGTCTGCACGTGGTAGCGATTGTGGCTCGGCTTGAGCCAGTGGACAGGCCTGTGCGCTTTCTTCCTGGCAACAACAGAGAGAGAGAGCTTCGGGGCATGTGGGAGAGGCACTTCGTAGAATCAAGTGACCATTTTTTTAATTAGTTTTTTTTGGGGAAAGGAAATGCGCAGTATCTGTCTCATATATCGTTGGACACCTGAACCGCGCCGTAAGGGAAGGGATAAAGGAGGGAGTGAAAGCAGAAAGGAAGGAAGAGGTGCCGTAGTGGAGGGCTCCGGAATAATTTCGACCACCTGGGGATCTTTAACGTGCACTGACATCGCACAGTCACACGGGCGCCTTAGCGTTTTTCCTCCATAAAAACGCAGCCGCCGCGGTCGGGTTCGAACCCGGGAACTCCGGATCAGTAGTCGAGCGCCCTAACCACTGAGCCACCGCGGCGGGGCAAGTGACCATGAAGTACTTATTTTCTTGACGACTGTTTTCTTTTCTGTAGAGAACCGAAAATTTTGAGTGGTCGTTTCCTCGGCATACGTTTGTCTCGCATGCACGTGTACGAAAGAGACAACAAATGTCAAGGTTAGGAATGTAGTAACGTCTGTGCGGTGGTGAATGGTAGTGGTGTTTGTGCTGTTAGTGTGTTCGGTTGCAACCTCTTCTTTCCCAAGTGTTTGGCTTCCTTTCCCCGACCATTGTTTAGTCGATATTCTTTTCCCAATCTGTGATTAGTTCGCAGAAACCCTTACTTTACTTTCCCTAACCATTCATTGGCGAGGAGGCTCGCTTGTTATTGGTTGCTGTCCCCGCTAAAGGCGGAGACAGAGGGGATAAAAGTAAGTGCTCTGGGTTGAACCCGGGATGAATTCGTCTGATCAACTGGCTAGTCATTTTGTAAACAGTATTCTCCTTGGTCGTTTCTTCTTGTTTTATTTATGTTGTAGATAAATAGTTAACCTTCTCCTTTCCTCGAGTAACGTGATTGTTTGCGAGTTAAAACCATCAAGTCATCAAGAAGCCCCGATTTCATCACCAACAAGGTGTTTCCTCTCACCGCCACGTGAAAGGGAAACTCAACTGTCGTTCCATTTTGAGCGCCGGGTGATAGATGCTTTCGCGCCGTCAGTGCGCGCCTGCTGATTGGTCCCGACGCAGTAGGCGTGCGCCTACCTCGTCTACACGTGGTGTCATCTGGCGTCCTCATGGCAATTTTTATGTGGAGCGCCGCATACCGTGCGCCCCCTGACTGCCGCTGCTTGGTGTTACAATTCCCTTTGGAATGCCATGAGTGTGTGCCTTCGCAACGTCGTTATTGTAGGTGATGATTGGAAACCCTGCGTAGTTGGCCCAGCTGAAATCGACGTTATCGTGGACTCACGAAGTAGGAAACGAGAATTTTTTAACCTTGTTCAAATAGCCCCTTCTGCACTTATGCAGGTCCTAGAAATGCCGCTTTGGACGGACAAAACTTGCGGACAAAGAGCGACGAAAATGTAACCGTTAAATGCATTCCTGCACTAAAATCCGCGGTGGAAAAACGGCCCGAAACGACACATGGTCGAGCAAAGCAAAAACCTCCCAGCGAAGTCGGGATTGAGTCTAAACGTCCACATAATAGACTACAGCTTATTAACCTTTTTTTTTTCGTTGAGCGAAAACAGACTTAGCCTAGCGGAGACTTAATTTTAGCGTTGACGTATACCGGTTTACCGCCGCTGCGCATACACAGTGGTCCTGCCTGACCCCACCCGTAACACTGCGCGTGTGCAGAAGGCGTCCGGTAAACCGGTATGCGTGTAATTGTCTAAAATCTAAAAGCGCACTCGTGACTTTGCATCCACACCGGTCTTAGGCTAAGTATAGATATTATTCAGTGGCATCGAAGGAAAGTGAGACATCCCACATGCACTCATTTCTCGTCAGTCATATTTTCAGGGCACATATGCGAATACTGGGAAATAATTTTTAAACTAAATCGGTTCGACCCCACTGACATAAGCGCATTTTTTTTTCATGAGCTTGCTCAACTTTAAGGACAAACAGCTGTTTGGAAGTAGCAATTCAAACAAAATTTCAAACAGTGGCCAAACAACAACAAAATTTATTAATTCCACTTGGTTGTTGGGAAAAGCTGAACTATCTTCATCTGGGCCCAGACTAGGCATATTTTGCATAAATATTCGTCAAAGTACTTCGCATGGACGTAAACTAGATATATACGTTTGAAATGGAGGTCTATGCGCGTAAATTTACAGCTGTTACCTGAGCTTATTTTAGTATTACGGAACTGTGGTTTTCAATTAACAGAGCGCTGTAGATGAACCTACTCATACAAGATGAATAAAAGGTCACAACATCCATTTAAATACATTTACTGAGCAACAGTCTACCACTAGCCTTCTTGAGGACACCATTCTTAGGGGGGTATATAAGCATAAGTGAAGGGTGACCTGTTTGAATCAGGTGATGTGATGTGTGAAGTGTTTGTTTTATAGAGTCTAGCAGTGCTCTTAAAAGATTTATGCTATAAAATGGCGTGATGGTGTGTTACGTACAATTCAATATTCGAACTGCAATTCAAATTAACAAAAATATGGCCTAAGTATCCAAGCATAAACGTTCTGTGCAGGTCTGTGTACTTTATGCCCCACCCCCCCCCCCCCCCCCTATTCCCTGATCGATGTCATAAATACCCAACTATATAAAATTATGATTTCATCTTCACGTAGATTCAATCACATTTATTTCCTATCATGTTTAGGCCACAAAGACTGCTCATGTATCTAATGTGTTGTAAACCCATAAACACCTCTCATACGCCTGAGCTGGAATATGTATAGTATGCACTATACCTCAGCATCGCCACTAATTTTAGTGCTGTAGGTACGTAGATTCCTGGAAAACGAGAATAAAATAGATGTCTGCTGGAGATGTCTTATATCCAGTGTAAATATCTCATGGGACATCCATCAAATGTTTTGTGGTTTGCTGGGGTATGACGGATGCCGTACTGGAGGGCTCCAGATTAATTTCAACCATCCGGGGTTCTTTAACGGGGGCGGACATTGCATAGGATACGACCGTATTTTTTTTTTTCAGTTATCACCGAACGAAATGCGGCCGACGCGGCCGGGATCGAACCCGCAACAGCCACCGCGGAGGGTCAAAGAGATGCGTTTTCTTCGCCTTTCCGTGTGACACATGACGCACCACATTCCTGGAACGGGGAAGCGGGGGGGGGGGGGGGGGGGGGGGGGGGGGTTGAGGACAAATCTTTTCGAAGAAGCGTTGGACAGAGAGGACCGAGGCTTCTTGGCCTGCCTTGCAATCATACTATAAAATGAAATAGCACATGGCCTTTTTGGTGCATATTTCTGTGCAGGTGATCTGGTGGCCACAAGAAAAGGGCGCAGACCGGCCACTAGACCAAGAAGCGAGGAAGAGAGAACAAGGAAACATATTTCAGGTACCTCGCCTGATTTCAGGAAACGAAAACGAGATGGACCAGACCGGCCAGGGCGAGGGGGGGGGGGGGGTGAAAGAACCAGATGGGTCTGGAGAGGTGAGCGGGACTGATCCTGTCAAGTCCCAAGATAGAGAATGTGGTTTGGTAAGGAAAGGGAGAAATCTACGCATGTAACTTCACCGCAGGCTGCGCCAGGCTGCAGGAATAAAGGGATATGGGGGATTAAAAGAAGAGTAAGGTACAGGCGATGAGGGAGATGAATTAGCATTGTAGCGCGTGGTTGACCGGGGAGAAGGGATTGATGGGCGGAGGGCGAGGGGGGTGGGAAGGCGATAGGCTAAGAGGGGGGGGGGGTGGAAGAAGTGAGGGGGCTGGATGGATAGAAAGAGTAGAAAAGGGGGTCTGCAAGGGCCTCCGGAGGGAGGGGAAGGAAAACAGCCGCGGCAGGAGTGGAAAGACCCCGACGTACTGGTCTGAATTCCTGAGGAGGCAGTCAGTCAAGCAGCTAATTTTGGGGTGAAAGGAGAACGTGATGCCCAGTCGCGAAGACATGGAGCTAGCTCCCTCCCGCCTCCCTCACCTTTTGCAGACACGCAAGAATTCCTTTCCCAAATAACGAAGCTTACAAAAACCGCGTGCAATGCCGCTTATTTATCATGTCCATGGAGGGGGAAAAAAAATATCCTCCGTGATCATGCCAGTCGTTTCACTTGAAGATAGTCCGAACTGAAAACAAGAACGTTAGGAGGAGTGAAACGAAACACAGCAGACCGAACACAGTGACTGATAGTCCTCGTGCGAAATCTTTCGCGTACTGCCTCGCGAAGGTTGACATACAAGCGAGCGCCATGCCGAAGGGGTTCGCTTCTCAGCTGTTTACCGGAGTTCCCAAGTGTATCTAGCAATCCAAAGCTTGGGAGGATTGAAGACTCGATGCCATTTATCGCTCTAGAGATTACGGTCGCCGAGTATGCATAACCAGGCACGCAGAAGGCGTCGCAAGCAAACCCCCTTGGACTGTATATTTTTGACGAGGGGTGTATATCAAGCTGGAGAGCGCGCGACACGCACGTTTATCCTGTGAAGGATGCCAGTTTTTCTTGCGAAAACATGTGCGAGCGTGTACGCGAACGCACTTTACAGATTTCTCAACAGACTGTCGGCAGAAAAAAACGGCTGCAGCTACGTTCGAACAGATATACCGGTCTCCGCCAGCGTTTTTATCCGAAGCGCTGCCAAACGTTTTTTTTTTTTTCCTGCAGAAATCTTTATGCAATTTCAATATGCTGCTCCAAATTCTACCGAACTGGGACGTAAGAGATCAGGGCTGCAGCCAAATGGGGCAACAATATGTGGATTCATTCACAAATGTGCCAACCACGGTAAGCACCGGCGCCCTAGAAAAAGAAATGATAGGGTGAGGTCTGAAGGCTCGGGATACAAGATATCATCGTGGCACCTTCATAACCACGTTTTTTTAGCTCTCACACCACTTTCACTCTGCTCGCGTGCACACTTTACTTACAGCCGCATGCACTGCAAGCGCTTAACAGTAACAGTGGAACAAAGGATAGGCAAGGAGAATAATGCACAGGTGCATGTCACTGATGTACCAACCACGATTCTATCATTGCATATGTACAAATGAGAGAGAAAGACAAAGAAGGGGACACAGTGCGTGGCATAAGAAAATCGTGGCACTGCTAGGGAAGAGAGTCACTCGAAAATGCCCTATGCTCCAAGGCGTTTATACCACTACAAAAATCAAATAGGAAACAACCAGAATGTGCACGCCTAAAATGAAATAAACAGAGTATCAAGATGTATGTTAAGAAAATGGAATCTAAATACGTCGTAATATTTGTTACCAAGAGCTTCTGAAGCGAAGATGACATGTTCCCCACCAGCCGCTAAGCCATAGGGAAGAACAGGCAACAGCTTTGAGCCAGGCAGAGTTCATAATGCGAAAGTTTTATTGCATGTCTCAGCTTTGCGAATCCATTCTGCTCTTATAAGGAAAAAAGCTTGAGACCTCGCTCTGGTAAGTAAGAAAAAAAAGCTGTATTTATTTTTTGTTGTCGGATGGTGGAGTGAAAGTGGGGATATTAAAGGAGCAGGGACATCTCAATATAATAGGGACTTTCACGCAGCTTGGTTAGGAGTATGGGGACATTTTAGATGCAAGAGTCGTCGGGTGGCCGTTGGGAGCGGCACCTGCTCACTTGCTGCGACGTCAAGGTGGAGGTGAGTTGTGTGCTGTTCAACTGGTCAGTTGTGTTGGATTTCGTCATGCCATATTGTCGGTTCTGCCTTCCAGTGTTCAGACAGACATTTTGCTAAACGCTTGGCGATTATAGATAATTGAAAACAAAGGTTTCCTGCCAAATCAGGTTTGGACCCTTGGCAAACATGAACTCAAGATGGCGTCGTCGTCAGCGCATAGCCTCTGATCTTTTTGCTTTGTTGATGGGTGCAAAAAAAAAAAGCTCTCTGTACCTACGCTTGACCAGCATATTGCTAGGTTTCTGCTAGAAAATTAATGTTGGTGTTAATTCTCACCTCGAGGAACTGGTGTTCTGTTTTCTGAACGCGGAAGCGACTACCGATCGTTCACCGCGCGGGCTTCTCTTGTGGAACATGACGTTTCCTCCCTCTGTGAACTGCTCGTGCTTGTATTTGCGCGTGGGCTTAATGTAAAGCTCAGACATGGACCTTGTTCCAGGAAGAAGTAGGACTTGGTCAGTACGGCGCTCGTCAAAGACGTTTGTCTTGTAGTAACTTGGCTAGGGTGGCTAACTTGGCTGGCGCCTTTTATGGGCCCGCGGATTAGGCTTAAAGGGTCGATCTGGCGCCATGGTGTCAGTTAGTATTGACGTGACGGTTGGCACTATCATTTCTGAAAAGCTCACATAAATGTAGTAATGAGAATTGTCGTCATGCTTTTCGACGAATGAGATCACTCTCGCTGTGCGGATTGTGGCGAAGTATGAATCTTGCGGCTGGCGTATTTGCCGAGTGTTCGACCCGCCTAGTGGCTTTGGCCATGTTTGTTGCCTTATGCTGCTCTTGTGTTTTTATGTGCGCACGTATGTCCGCGCACGCGCATATATTGGCGAAAATTTATCTTTGTTTACGGCAACTGTTGTGGTAAAATTTGCTGTGGATGTTCGATTCAATTTTTGCCACCTTGCAGCCACCATGTGACGTCTAGAAAAAAGAAAAAAAATTTTAATATAAGGACCTAGGCGCGCATGAGCAAGCATTTCATAGCGCGGATTGAAGCTGTAAAACCGCCGGTAAGTTTTAATTTACATGAAACCTAGATGTGCGCGCTAAATTACCTAAAGCAAAGCATCAATTTTTCAAACGAGCAGTATGCAAAAATTCTTGCAAAGAAAAAAGAGACTACTGTTTGTTTTTTCAATTTCCTCATTTCAGGAGCAACTCAAATAAGTTGGTAGCCAACTTTTCTTGAAGAGTGGCCATGGAACTAAACAAGGAGCGATATGCGGGTGTTTTGCTGGCAATTGTGATTGGTTTTGAGATCAAAACTGCTGATGGCGCCGACCATGGAAACAAACTCAGGGACGTCGATCTTCATCGGTACATGTGGCAGTGCGCTGGTGATTGCATACGCTTCAGTTTCTCATAGGGTTCTGTGTGTGACCGGAGACGTGCGTTCAGTTGGCTAGAAAGGTGTACTTCGTTCCAGAAGTCACGACCGTTGCACCTTGGCCAATAGGAGGGAATCGTTCAAGGCGTGTGGAGTGTGCAGCCGCTTGGTCTGCTAGCAGATGTTTTCAGCTGTGAGAGTGTGCTGTCAGAACTGGATCCGTCCGTTGCAAAAATCCACCTGTGAAAAAGCACTAGTGCTGTGTCTCATTTGTGCTACGTGGCTCCATGAAAACTGTGGTGTGCCGCTGTGTATAGTGAATCAATCGCGTCTCTTTGTGCGGCTCCTGAAATAAACGTGATGTGCCGTAGCGTGGTGAATCGTTGCGTCGCATTGCGTTGCACCTGAAAATAAAGTGATGTGATGTGCTGCAGTGTAGTGAGTCAACTGCGCCACACTGAGTGGCTCCTGAAAAAAGCAGGAGGCCATGCGTTGCACCGTGGTGGATCAATCGCTTCGCATTTTGCAGTTGCAGAATCAAGCGTGAGGTGATGATCTGCAGTGTGGCGAACCAATCGCGTAGCATTGCGTGGCTCCAGAAAATTAGCACAGGTGTGCCTCGGTGTGTCAAGTCGTCTCCCAAAGCTACTTCGAAAGTGAGTCGGATAAAATGAATTGGTGTAGTGAAATTGTGCCTCGTGTGAAGTGTCAAAGCTTATGATAAAATAAACTGTGGTAGCGAGTCAGGTGAAGTGAACCGGTGTGATTATTTGTGCCTCGTGTGAAGTGCCAAAGCGTATCGTGAAATGAACCGTGGTTATGAGGCTGGTGAAGTGAACATGTGTGGTGATTTGTGCCTCCTGTGAAGCGTCAAAGTGTGTGGTACAATGAACCACGGTTGTGAGCCAGGTGAAGTGAACCAGTGTGGTGTTTTGTGCCTCGTGTGAAGTGCCAAAGCATATTGTGAAATGAACTGTGGTCGTGAGGCTGGTGAAGTGAACATATGTGGTGATTTGTGCCTCCTGTGAAGTGTCAAAGTGTGTGGTAGAATGAACCACAGTCGTGAGCCAGGTGAAGTGAACCGGTGTGGTGATTTGTGCCTCGTGTGAAGTGCCAAAGCGTATCATGAAATGAACTGTGGTCGTGAGACTGGTGAAGTGAACATATGTGGTGATTTGTGCCTCCTGTGAAGTGTCAGTGTGTGGTAGAATGAACCACGGTCGTGAGCCAGGTGAAGTGGACCGGTGTGGTGATTTGTGCCTCGTGTGAAGTGCCAAAGCGTATCATGAAATGAACCGTGGTCGTGAGGCTGGTGAAGTGAACGTGTGGTGATTTGTGCCTCCTGTGAAGTGTCGAAGCGTGTGGTAGAATGAGCCACAGTCGTGAGCCAAGTGAAGTGAACCGGTGTGGTGATTTGTGCCTCCTGTGAAGCATCAAAGTGTGTGGTAGAATGAGCCACGGTTGTGAGCCAGGTGAAGTGAACCAGTGTGGTGGTTTGTGCCTCGTGTGAAGTGCCAAAGCATATTGTGAAATGAACTGTGGTCGTGAGGCTGGTGAAGTGAACATATGTGGTGATTTGTGCCTCCTGTGAAGTGTCAAAGTGTGTGGTAGAATGAACCACAGTCGTGAGCCAGGTGAAGTGAACCGGTGTGGTGATTTGTGCCTCGTGTGAAGTGCCAAAGCGTATCATGAAATGAACCGTGGTCGTGAGACTGGTGAAGTGAACATATGTGGTGATTTGTGCCTCCTGTGAAGTGTCAAAGTGTGTGGTAGAATGAACCACAGTCGTGAGCCAGGTGAAGTGAACCGGTGTGGTGATTTGTGCCTCATGTGAAGTGCCAAAGCGTATCATGAAATGAACCGTGGTCGTGAGTCTGGTGAAGTGAACGTGTGGTGATTTGTGCCTCCTGTGAAGTGTCAAAGCGTGTGGTAGAATGAGCCACAGTCGTGAGCCAAGTGAAGTGAACCGGTGTGGTGGTTTGTGCCTCGTGTGAAGTATCAAAACGTATAGAGAAGTGATTCGTGGTCATGAATTGGTTGCATCGCTCAGCATCGGTGACCATCTGACGTGCATGCACCGGTCTTGCGACGCTATGTGGTGCGTTTTTAAGCAAAACGTCAAGCAAAGTTGATGGTGTCGCGAGGCTGTGGAAAGGTGTTTTACATGAGTGCATCAATCGACGTGATGGTTTTGCATAAGTCGTCAAAGAATGTGCTTGTATTGGCGTGGTGAATCAGCGTTGTCGTGTTAAGTGCTTCAGAATGTGACGGGAAATGCCTCTTGCAGGGAAGGCGATGTCGTGTTTGTGAATCGCTTGTGGTTTTGTTACTTTCGATTTTGCAACGCTTCGACCGCCACTGATCTTTGAAGTGCCATCGTTGGAAGTCAAGCAGCTTTCAGTATTTAGTCCACCGTGCTTCTGTTGGCCTGCTTTGCAAGTATAGCCTGTGAACATTCGTGTGTGTGCCTGCAGTGTGTGCGTGATTTGTGTGTATGTGAACGGCTTCATCTTTCATCATTGCTGTCAGGAGGAGCATATCTGGCAGAGCCTGGTGAACGCCTCCAGAAATGATCCCTACCTGTTTTTTGTGAAATTGCCGTGTGAAGGTTTCCAGTGCAAAGGAAACAAACAGCATGGTAGAGTGCTGCAAGCTGCCTCCCATGATGTGTGCACCAAGGTGCCAGAGGCGTGATTGCATATACTGTTGAAGGCGTCGGTAAGCTGTGACCCACATGGCAACACCGTTCAGTGTCTGCGCTCTGTGCCCTTGTGACGTCTGCGAATGTGAGGGCCGAATGAAGAAGCGTGAAGTTGTGTGAGGTGTTTGGTGCAAGAAAGTGTGTTCCTTAAACGTGAAGTGCATCTTCGAGAAATCGAGCCTGGTACTGCACTGTGAAATGAAGACATCGTACAAATGAGTCGACACGAAATATGCTGTGGTGTTAGTGTGCCCTACGGAAAGAAAGTTGTGTCGTGCCCTACTGAAGAGAGGTACGCAGTGTGTGCAAAAATGGAAAGTGTTCTCTTGAAAGGGGAGTGGTGCACGGCGAATAGTGCGCGTGTGTGAGTATATGTGCGTGAGAAATGTGAGCGGCACATCCTGCAAAAGCAACGTGAAAGTGGCGAAATGTGGCTGTGAGAAGTGCACCTTTGGTGTTTCTTTGAATGGCGTGGCATTGCAGTCCGTAGTGGCAAGCATGGTGGAGTGCACGTAGATATTGCGTGGTGGCCTTGCGTGAGGGAGCGAGAGGTGTGTGTAAAGGCAGTGGCGACCCGTTATGCCATCATCACCATCAACCAGAAATGTTCTGTGCAAAGTCGGGCAGACTTCAATGCATTTCATCGGTGAAAGTGCATGTCGTGGTGCAGTGGTGTGTTACGTGTCAGTGGTGGAGCCAGAAATGCGAAGTGTGATAGAGGGGCAGAGTTAAGTGCATTTCCTCGTTGAAAGAGTGCAGTGACAACCAGTTATGCCATCAACCAGAAATGTGCTGTGCGACAGTTGGGTATACTTCAGTGCATTTGATTGGTGAAAGTGCATGTCGTGGTGCAATCGTGTGTTTTGTGGCAGTGGTGAATGCAAAAATGTGAAGTGTGATAGCCGGGCAGAATTTAGTGCATTTCCTCGGTGCTAGTGCAAGTCGTGGCGCAGTGGAATGGTCTGTGTGTGTTGGGGTGGGGGTGAGGGGGGGGGCATTATGTAGTTACTGGTGCGGCAAATGAATGTGGTGTGGTGGCTTCTTTGTGGTGCTGTGACTCATGGCATTAGGTTAATTAACGCGTTTAATAACGAAGTCGTAGGTCTGAAGAAGCGAAGACATAAATAGCAGTATTGTGAATGCATTAAGTCGGACATCGCTGACTGTATCGAAGAATTTCTTGGCGGGTGCGTGTTAACAGTGGAGACGTGGCAAGTACTATCAAGAAAGTTGTTCTCATCAATAGATCAAGGTAAGAAGTCGGGTAAGTATATGGGGATGCGGACTAGATTTCGAAGAATGACAATAAAAGGTAGAACAATCGAATGCGTGTCGTTTTACCTTCGTTCCGTGGAACAAGAGGAAGCTTGCTATGCTTGGTAAGAAGTGGTAAGTGTTTGGCAGTTTGTATACTTTCGGTGTACTACCTTGTCTGAGTGGATCAGATGCTGCTTGCGGCACGGACTTGTGGCAAATGAGAAAAACAGTTGGTAAATAATGGCTGCGCTAGCTGACGTATTTTTGTTAAAAGCTCTCGCATGCAAATTGCCCGCGACATATGAGCGGGCAATGGGGTCCCACAGTTCTCACGGCGGCCGAGGCGGGTGCTGATTGGGTCGTTGCCAACTGCCGTAGGGCTTGGTGCTAGGGCCATGTACCACAAATTCCTCGCGCTTTGCCCAGAGCAGAGCGATGACCGTGGGTTTGTGGCAGGACCCAGTCGCTGTACGCGGCCGGGAGGAGAGCAATAGAAAATTCGGCGAGCTTCTACGTTGAGTCCGGACTTTCGTCAGGGCTAGTTGGTGCATAGGTAATTTACGAAAACCGTAGCGCAAAATAACGTAGACAATTGTGTGTTCCCTCTTAATTCTGTTCGTTCTTTCATGCTGCGATTTCCGTCAATTGTCTGCTACGAAGTTCCCAATATTCCTAGCATTTCCAGGCTATGTGGGTGGCGGCAGCCGGACTTAGGAAGCGACGCACATGCCTTCGTTGGGGTCATTGTTGAAAACCTTGTGTCTTAATGACTGGGTTAGCGCAGTGTACCAATTGGTAGCGAGCTAGCCCTCTGTGGCTCCTCCGGCATAGGAGGATTAGGGTGCGCCTGCTCTTCAGCGCATTTCTGTCGGTCGTCGCGGAAGCGCTGAAGGGCTTGTGGAGTCGCTTTTTCACGATTTCCTTGAAGGCTGAGGGTTCCACCGGGCAGGTGTGTGTACCAGCTAAACTGGGAAGAGCGTTCGGCGTGGATGCTATTTTGTGCGCTGCTGCTCACGCCTCGCTGTTGGCCCACTCACTGCCTTCAAGGTACCCAGGAAATCGTCGGTGTAACGTTTATATTATGGTTGAGTTCCTGAAATATTGCTAATAAATCACCGGAACCAGTCAAGCGGAAGGCGTGGATTTTGCGAGCGACAAGAAACATTAAGTACGTCAGCTGCACACTCCAAATTTAGTTTGTCCTAGTGGGGTGGAACGTATACAGCTTCAGAAGTTAGCAATTAAGTGTGGAAATCTGGCTATATACGTGCGCATAATTCTTTTGCCTTAATTGAACATCGAGCCGAACGTTACGAACCAGCACGATGGCTCATAGACCCCACACATTTTAACCAAGTTGTTGCCCGTAGCAACGCGCTTCATGCATGACCTAAGCGGCGATGTGCAAACCTCTCGCATTTGAACTACATTTAGCTGTTTGTGCGGATAAATAAAAGCGGTCGTGCAAGCCAAGCGTGCAAGCAAACTCTACAAACCTTGCAACCGTATGCCATCTCAGTATTTATGCAATCTGTCATATTTGCGTAGCATGACGTTTTGCGATCTCGTACCCGAGTGTAGAATGTTTAAAAAAAAGTACTGTTACCACAATGTAGCGCAAGATTCAGCGACAGCTGGTGTAGCGTGGTCAAGTGATGCACCCTTGCACTGGCAGGCAGCTGTTCCAAACAAAGCCACCCGTAGGCTTATGTAGCCCAGGTTGACCGTGATATAGAGTGGGTGCGTTAATGGGTGGACGTCATTAACGCACCCACCGGTTACGCCGACGGCGACGCACAAACCAAGGACGGGCGCCGAACAGCTTTCGCTGTAAAAATGTTTACGGTCGTTGCACCCTGGTTGCACCGTCTCATAAAAAGCAATGCACAACCAGTCAGCTATCAAGTATGTCCGCATTCAATTGAAGTAACGCAGTTGGATTAAGTGCGACTTGCACTGCGCCATGCTAGCATCTACAAAAAACATGTCTCGGAACAATTTAGCACTCAGCAAACCAGAGCCGCAGTGCATTAATTCTATCTGAGGTAAACATTTTCTGCCAGTGCTTGCATTTATAACAAAAAGTTACATTTGACTGACTTTTTGGCCACTTTTACGGGTAACTGACCGTAGCCAGAGCAAGGGCATTCAAAGTGCGTTTCAATTGAATACACAACTGACTTGAAAGAATGTCACTAGGATGTAACTTCGCGCCCCAATCGCGACCTAACTTGCCTGAGTGCTACGATAGCGCCGTTCTCATTGAGACTTTGAACAGGGGCTTGTAAAATTATTTCAAGGGTCGTTATATGTGTGAGTTTTCGCAAAAAACTTTGTTTAAAGTGCAATGCTTCACGCAATATTTTGTGAAAATAGTAACAACTTTCTACGACCTAGTGCATTCTATTGGGTTCATCATTTTTTGTAAAAGTGCTTGCATTTACTACAAAAAGTGATGTTTGACTCGCTTAGAGCCTCTATTATACGCAATTGACCGCACCCAGTACAAGAGCACTCCGAGCGTACAAATGGTGTTGCGAAAGTCCTCAATCGAACACGTAACTAGTTTTCAAAAGCCTCACTAGTTTACTTGGCGCCACGTTCACCGCCCAACTGACCTGAACGCTATAGTAGCGCCGCACGCTTGGGTAATCATTTTGTTCCAAACTAATTTCATGTAAAAAGAATATACAAGCACTCAGTTAAAGTAGAAAAATTAGACGTCGTAGTTTGTGCAGATAACTAATTTTCTGAAAGTGACAACCTGATGCATTCTGTCCGGTGTACTCTTTCTTTAGAAGTGCTTGTAATTATTACAAGAAGTGACATTTTATTTGTAATTTAGTCACTTTGAAACATAACTGACCGCACTCAGTGCAAGAGGAATTCTAGCACACCACTGGTGCAGAAAAAGTGTACCGACGCGATGAGTTTGCAAGTTTGAAAAGACGACACCCGCGTCGCTGCAATTGTTGCAAAACTGGGCTGAATGCTATTGGTATGGTGGCGTTGCACTGATTGCCTTCCGCGACGGCCTAAGCTGCCTTTAAAGAAACGCCCAGTGCGAGTGCTCTTGCTCGCAACTGCATCAGTTGGAGTAGACCTGGCATTCGTTTCGTCATTTGCTATTGAACAATGATGGCAAAAGTCTGACAGACGCGATGAATTTAAGAGCTTGAGTGCAAGCTCCACGAACGGCGAACATTTCATCTCTGCTTTCAGGCCTATGAATAGCTTTTGATTCGAAATCGGATATTTTTTCGGGGTTGCGCATTGAGCATCAGGAAAGCAGTAGACCGAGAAGGGGGCCGCCGGCCAGCGCGATAACTCCTGCGCTGTTTCGGAACATGTCTATGTTCCACCTAGTAAATACACATGCATGTCTTCTAACTTACGGTGTCGAGCGCGTCGTTCCCGGCGATAAGAACCCAGTGTCAATTGCGCCCATTTTCAAAGCCTTGCACCGTTCGACGCCTTCATTACCTCGCAGGATCCGTAAATCAGTAACAAACATGCACGCCAGGACACTTTACGCAGTCAGTTGGTTAGATATGTTTTTTTTTTTTTTCACCACTACTGGATAGTAAGTCCTATATGGCGATCACTCATAAAATTTGAGCTCGACGCGACTACCGGCCGTTTCATTGTTCTGATTAATGGCAGCCTGAAGTACTCAGAATTTAAAGTTCTTGGATGCTTGAAGCTTGTTTTTTCAAGATGCAAGTTGCACTGGGTAAGTTTGCTCCAAATGTTATTTACACTATATTCAGCCAATCCACTCTTGAACAAAGCGCATTCATGAGTCGCGGCTGAAGAAATTGTGGTGGCTGACTTGCAGCTGTAGGTGTAGAATTTCTGAATGGGATAGCTGACGGTCTGGACAGCATCTTGGCTGTTCCAAAATTGCTTTAATGTTTGTTCACCTTAGCTTGTTCACGCTTCTTTTTTTGCTTTTTTAAAAGAAACAACGTTTAAGAACGTTTACCTTAAATAAGTTCTAAGTATAATCTTTATGTTGTATAAAAAATAAACAATTAAGGTACATCTTGATGTATCCTGAGGGTGATACATTAGATATTTATATGATTAATTCTTATAACAACACAGAAGAAATCAGTGGTGCTTCACGCAGGATGTGCAGCAGGCAGGAAAAATAATTTGTTCTGCTTGCCTCGCGGTTTTACAGGCGCAGTTTTACATGTTTTAGCGCGACTGGGTAAATGTGTAGCGTGCCAGAAGGTTCCGACCGGAGTTAAAGGGCTTGTGTCGCGATGTTTCTATTTTGTCCGCTGCACCATTCATCCGAGTCAGATGAAAGCTGCTTATAGAATTTTTTAGATACGCTCTAATTTTCTCTGCTGTGCACCATTCAGTGCATCTGGCTTAAGTGTTGTTTGTGCGGTTTATTGGATAGAATAACAAAGACGTTTTGATGTCGTTTCTGTTCATTTACATGGAGCAGGATCAGTTGACGCCCACAACAAGCTTAAAACGTGTAGCAGGTTTATTCGTGCTCAGTGCACAGTGCAAGTTTGATGTGGGAAGACAGTGCTCCTTCTTTGCTGAACAAAATACTCAATTCGCGGGTACGAAACATGGGGGCTAGGTGTTGTATCGTGGATGTCTTTAGTACGGATTACGAACTTACTGCATTCAGATGGGTTACGTATTACTGAACTCATTTCTCGACGAATTTTCTGACGATGTCATGACGGATTCTGCATCGTATTTTGCCCCCGATAGACATTAAATTTCCATCGTGCACATGCAGATGTCGACACATCTCCTCTTAGGACTGATGGAAACCGTTTGAGATAGATCGCGCGACGGCTTCCACCGTGCTAGTGCCAGATGCACACAAGTCCAGCGAGCAACATGGCGGCGCCTAGGAAGCGCTTAGTGGAGAACTTTTTACCGATTTAAGACGTCGGATAGCTGGGATTAGATCTACCCTGCCCGTTCCTGAGCTGTTGTTTCGAATAGCTGTGTTAAAGCGACGTCTTTTATCCATTTTTGTGCTACCTGGAGTACTACTTTCGGCTCGAGTGAGGGTGAGAGAGAAAGCCTGCAGCACCTAGCATTAGTCGTCGATCGATGCGGTGAAAAGAGATAAAATCAAAATCATGGCGGTATCGGCGGCAGACGGGCGGCTCGGCTCTTGCTTTGGAAGCTGCAGCGCTATTTTTCCTGACAGGGTCCCGACCGGCCCCAGTCGGCGCAACGCGTCACAAATACGCTCTGGCGTCAAGCGGTGCCCACGCCGCAAATACGTTTCATGTGGTTGCTATTTCAAACCATTCTGTAAAACGACCGTTGCCGGCAGGAGCGCGAGGACAAAAGACGTGACAGCGCACATAAAGGTGGCCACACGCAAGAAACAAATACCACGATATCGTCGAATGGCTCAAACGTCCCGGATCCAGAGCAGGCCTTCTGAGGACGTCCACAGAAAGGGGTATTATGACTGATCCTCCCAAAATGTTAGCTGGGTCTATTCTGGGACCCGCCGCGGTGGCTCAGTGGTTAGGGCGCTCGGCTACTGATCCGGAGTTCCCGGGTTCGAACCCGACCGCGGCGGCTGCGTTTTTATGGAGGAAAAACGCTAAGGCCCCCGTGTGCTGTGCGATGTCAGTGCACGTTAAAGATCCCCAGGGGGTCGAAATTATTCCGGAGCCCTCCCCAACGGCACCTCTCTCTTCCTTTCTTCTTTCACTCCCTCCTTTATCCCTTCCATTACCTTACGGCGCGGTTCAGGTGTCCAACGATATGTGAGACAGATACTGCGCCATTTCCTCTCCCCAAAACCAATTATTATTATTATTATTATTATTATTATTATTATTATTATTATTATTATTATTATTATTATTATTATTATTATTATTATTATCATCTGTTCTGGATCACGAAGTCTTGTTTTGACGGTAGCGTTTGAGTGCATACTAGCAGAGCCAAATGAAACGCGAACAGGATAACTGTTGCGCGAAACCAAAAACACAAAAGCTGGTGAAGAAATGCAGGTACGATACATTAGCACTTCCACGACCCAGCAAACGATGTATCTCCCCAGGTGCGCCCAGAAAGGATGGAATGTCCCAGTCCCAGTAAAACATTTATCGAACATTTCCAGGCCGTAGAGGCAGGACACAGAAACACAAGCAAAAGGGAAGTGCGCCCACTAATGTCATAGAAACGTTTTTTTCGAGGGTGTTAAGCAGAAACAAAAACAAATAATAGCATTTTGGTCCCAGAAAGGTAACTGGGAGCACGTTTTTGGGACCAATGCTTTTCAACAAAAAATACATATTGACTCCTCGCTCCCTTTTCTCTCTCCCTCGCGCCAAAAGCTACGGGGAGAGAAGGTTTTTCTCTTGCACTCGCCGTTTTGAGAGACCAAACAGTTTTGTTCGAACAGCCGAAGGAAGCGCATTTCACCCCGCATCCCTCTCGTGGGCCGTCGGCTCCATGCTGCAGGCAGGCGACGGCGGTCTGCCTTTTCATCGCACCGCCGGGAGCGGCGGTCACCAACGTGCCAGTCTTCTATAGTGTTTCCAACTTCAACACGGTTCGGCGGTCCCTGCAGGCATCTACAACTACCAGCAGTTCTCGTTGCGCCGCTGTCTATCAGAGGCGCAGTGATGGCCCCCCATCGCTCGCGCGGCTTCCTCGCTGCGCTCGCCCGGCTTCCTCGCTGGACGGAAGCCATCTTGCGCACACGTATTATCGCAGCCCCTACCCTCTAGCGCACAAGCCCCAGCGCGCGGCACCTCTTGCTCTCATCACTGGGCTGTCGTGAACTTCGTAGCTACGGATTCATGGCAGCTTTCCAGCGCACCTCGGCGTGCCCACATAATTCCTTTTGGAACTGATGCAGCGGCGCGCGGCGCATCGCAAGTCTTGCGCAGCTTCACGGCCCTACACCATAATGGCGCTCTTACAGGAACGACGCGGCAGCGGATTTCAAGGCAATGGGCGACTCCTAGCGCGCACTCTGCATCCCTCAGCGCCTCCGACGACTGCGGCGTGTGGTTGGTGGCAGCGTGGCCGTCCACTGCGGTCATAGGCGGGAGAGATCTTCGGAAGCCCACCAGACTCTTGCTGCGAATGCCCGTGGATTAACCGGCTCTACCTACATTGCCGTCCTGTCGCAGCGGTATAGTTTGTGTTGTGTTCGCGTCGCTGACTTTCAACCCACCCTCACCGGATTACTTGTGCCTTGATCCCGTTGATCTCGCCTTCCACGCCGTATTGTGCCGCACGGGTGGTCTGCTGTACCATGGGTGAAGTTCTGAAAGGCGCAAAAGACACACACACAGGAAAAAAGGGGGATGACTTTTTTTAAAGGCGCAAAAGAAACACACACAGGAAAAAAGGGGGATGACTGTGTCATCCCCCTTTTTTTTCTGTGTGTGTGTCTTTTGCGCCTTTCAGAACTTCAATCATGAACCAACTAGCCCCAAAGCAAGTTCTGTACCATGGGTGCGGCGCGCCAGGGTTCTTACTTTAAGACCTAAAGTGTGGGGAGGCGCAAGCCTTTAGCACGGTGTTGCTGCTTATGTTGCTGATGTGTGGTTAAGATGTTGATTAAGTACACAATTGTTTGTAAGTCTTAAATGGCGGAGGAACTGGAAGGCGTTTGGGAGGCATCCGTCTGATTCGAAGACTCCGCAAACACTTTCCAGCGTCCGAGACAAGAATAACTACATATGCGTTGGCAGGAACTAGCGTAAAAGTGGCGCCTACTGGGATTCACAGATAGTCTCCATGAGGCGACAAACCCAGGCTTGGATGGGTAGGGAACTGTCAGTGGAACTGTCTGCTCGGGCTCAAGTCTGCAACATTTTTTTATTTGCAAAACTTGCCTATGTGTTGCAGGTTCTCCACTGTGCGAGGAAGAAAGCGCAGGTGATGCACAGAATATTTGCTACATTCGTATGGCGTTCCCAATGGGAACCCATGCGTCGCGATAACCTATTTCTTTCTCTAGAGTCTGGCGGAATAGTCCTTGTCGACTTAATCGTGCATCAGCTTGTTTCGCGTTTTTGCTCTTTCAAATCGTCAAACCACCATTTTTTACTAGCTGTGCTTATTAGTCGTCTCAGTGCTCATTTGCCTTTCCTATTCGCACCGACTGGACACACTCGTGAGGGGCCTTTATGGGGATTCCTTAAGGAAGCTGCTGACACCTTCAATTTTCTCGCTGTGCGCTTTTCTTTAGACTACCTGTATAGCCTCTCCAGAAGGCAGATGACTCAGGCATAGAGTATTTGTTCCCTGTACCTTTGTATCGGCAACCTTTTCTGGAGTTCCTTGACACCGGTGTTTTAAAACGTGTTAGGCGAATGTGCATTTCTTCTGCCGCAGAAACAATCTTTAAACTGCACATATCCACGCTGCATATCCACCACAACATCCTCCAACAGAGTGAAAAGATGAAAGAAGTTATCCCTGATCCCCCACGTGTTGTGTATAGGCGCGCAAGGAACATCCGGGATATGATAACATCGTCTACAATCGGCAACCGTAGCTTCAGAGGATCCGCGCCATGCAATAAACCTAGGTGCAAACTCTGTCCGATGATGACAACAACAACCAGTCCTAAAAGCACAGCGTCATCCTTCTCATTTAAGATAAAAGGTAACTTTTCATGCGACAGCGCTAATGTTGTCTACCTCCTGGAATGTGGCACCTGTAAAGCTCAGTACGTAGGGCAGACAGTTACACCATTCAGAATTCGCATCAACAACAACAGATCACATGTGCGGACACAGCCAAATCTCCCACTTTCAAAACACATCAACAACCTTGGGCACCCATTCGATAACTTTACAGCTATTGTACTCCAATCGGGGTTCAAAACAAATTATGACCGCGAGAGCTGTGAATCGTACCTGATTCACAAATTTAACACAGTCTCGAGCGGCATTAACGAAACAGTAAGCCGGCTATCATGCTTACATACTCAATAGATGTAACAAATAGTTATCCCAGACTCCTAGAATAATAATTATCACAGACTATCAAAAATAATTATCCCAGACTCATAGAACGGGCGGCAGCATGCATAACAAGCATAGTTTCCGACGTGTTTTCCTTTTTTCACTTGCATTGTCCCCAGTTTTTTCACTTGCATTTTTTTTCACTTGTATTGTCCCACATTTACTGCTATTTTATTTCCCCTTTTTATTATTATTCTAATCATGTATTGTCGCGCATTGTATTATATTGTCACCCATTTGCTGTTATCCCCCCTCATTTTTTTGCTGTCATGTCGGTCTTCGCTTCATACATTGATGAATTGTTTACTCTGAATGGTCATTTGTCTAGCGGTAGATTGTACTTCCGACTCATTGCAGTTCGTTTCTGGTGTTGGATTTATTGTTAGCCTTGTCTTTTGTCTGTATCTGTATGCGTGTGTACGGAGTGCCCTTCTAAGGATTGATTAGGAACTTGTATTATTTGATTTCTCTCGTGTTGCCACAACCCTCGTCTGAATGGATATTTCCAAGTCTTGTACAATGGCTCTTCTTTCCTTTTTTCCCCTAATTTTCTTTCTTTTTCTTATTCTTTTTGTCACTGTGTTTTTTTTTCTTTTTTTCTCTTCTTTTTTTAGAGGCCTCGTTAGCATTCCTCTTTACCCCCCTCCCTTCCCCCCTACCAGTTCCTCTGGAATGTTGCCTTCTGCATGTACAGGGGTCAAGCCCTTCACACTTGTCACCAAAATACGCCCTTCACCCCTTTCCAAAGCAGCCCTGAGGTGGTGGAAAAGAATCCCCCCTTTTTTCTTTTTTCCTCTTTTTTTCTTTTTTCTTAATGTCCTATTTTGTACTCTCTCCTGTTGCCACCACCCTTCTCTGAATGCATATTACCAAGCCTTGTACAATGGCTCTTCTTTCCTTTTTTCACTACTATCTTTTCTTCTTTTTTCGTCTTTTTTTTTCTTTATTAGAGGCCTCCTGTGCATTCCTCTTTACTCCCCCTCCTTCCCCCCCCCCCCCTACCAGTTTCTCTGGAATGTAGCTTCCTCCTTGTACAGGGGTGGAGCCCTTCACGCTTGTCACCAAAATGCTGAGGAGCGACACCTCCAGGGCCTTTCCAAAGCAGCCCTGAGGTGGTGGGAAAGAATCTCCCCCTTTTTTATATTTTTTTATATTTTTATTATCTTAATCTTATTGTTCTTTTGTTATTTAAAAAAAAATTCGGCCTCTCCGGAATACCTGCACCGATTCTCTCTCTTCCTTTGTTAAAAAAAAGTTCTTCCTGGTCTCTTCCCTCCCCCCCTAGTGTTCTGAACTCGTGCTTTGCTGTAAACTTGTAAACATTGTACCTCGCGCATTCTCTATAAAAACTGCGTGTTTCAAACGCTGTACTACACTAGAAAAAGGCTGGTCCTCCAGCCGAAACGTCGTGAATTAAATCCTGTTATGTTTCTTCAATTTTTGGTGATTTTATATTAAATTGACCAAATCAGCTGCCAGAAATCACTTTTGGTGTATATATATATATATATATATATATATATATATATATATATATATATATATATATATATATATATATATATATATATATATATATATATAGTAGCTGACAAGGTATGGGAAATCGGGGCTCGCTTGACAAACACACGAAGGAAGCCAACAGAGTCACCGATACCAGTGATCCTCCCACTGATCAGCACTATAAATTAAAAAAAAGAAACATTCTCCTATGTACCTTGGTGTCAGTGACTGTCGGCTTCCTTCGTGTGTACTTTATATAGTATATATAGTTGGCTTCTTCGGCTAGTTGCGTGCACTGGAGGGCTTGCTTTGCCTGCACACTTTCGAAAGCGCGTGTATTTTCGCACGACGTAGCCAAATTTTGTCGAGCCACAGCGGCGAGGGTAATCAGGCTTTCGGAATTCTAAAAACTGATATGGCTATTACTAACGACAGGCTACAAATATCTAATTGCAACTAGGCGCCTAACTCTACTAGTTAAAAAGTTAAGTATTAAAATTTAGTTAACTAGCTTACTACTTAAGACGATTCACCGGTTTTCCGATGTCCGCCAACACTGGCAATACTATGTCGCAAAAGCCATATTTTTACCCCAAAAAGCTTATTTTTAAAAATTTTCGAAAGTGTTCACTTAAACAACCGTGTGTGTGTATATATATAACACGCCTGGGCAGGTGAGCAGCCAGCCACAAAACCGGCTTCAGACAAACACACAACGGCTAAATGCGGGGAATGGCCACTGTAAGAGCTAGCGCACTTAAATAAAGGTTACATGCTGGTACTGTGCTCCGCCGACAAATACATCGCCCGGCCTTCCCGTGCAGCTTGTTCAGTATTCTGGGTATGCGGATCTAATCCAACCAGCGAAGGACCAGACCACACGTTAAGTCTTCTCACAAGCTCAGCTGAAGATGTCACAATAAAGATCAGGAGGATCTACAACAGGAGACCATGCATAAAGGAAGAGGACGCAGTCAAACTAGTCCGCGCCCTGATAGTAAGCCAGATCACCTACAGCCTCTCGTATCAGTAAAGACTGCTCAAAGAACGAGAGCAAATAGAGGCGATACTGAAGGAAGCATACAAGACGGCTCTGGGACAGTCGACCAACACCTCCAATGAAAAATTGGGGGCACTGGGGATAAGCAACACATCCTAGGAACATAAAGAGGCGCAGCTGGTAGCTCAGGACCTCAGACTATGCAGATGTCTTCGGGGCACGCAGTACTAAAAACCCGTCGGATACGGGGACGCTGTCAGGAAAATCCAGGGAGCAACTACACTGGCGGCGCACGTAAGGAAGACCTACGCAGTAGTGGCAGCCCCAAGGCACTAGAACTAGGCCAGAGCGAGAGCACTAAACAGGAGATTTGGCGGGCGAAGAAACTCGAGACACGTGGACGCCTCATACAAAGCGCAACATAGGGCTGTCGCCAACTTAGTAGACGGGTGTTATAAGCGAAGTGAACAGTGCGTTGATATGCGGGGATAACTTCTCGAAGCCGAAGAGGTGACGCTCTATAGCCATCTCAGAGGGCAACATGAACTATCAAGCATGCAGAAGGTATAGTCACGTCCTGGAGCGCGGCAGGCGTACAGCAAAGCTTCTCGAAACACAGAATAATATGGACTCCTGCGCACGAAGTGGTCGCTGGCAACGTCAAGGCGGATGCCGTCGCTAGAGGTTATGCTAACCGAGCGGGGGATGAAGGCAAGGACGCCGGGAGCATCCCTCGAACCTACGGGGACACATTAGAACACTACGATAACCTCCTGCGCATAAAAGCAGTGAGGAGTCGGTGGCCTACTCTAAGCTACGCTTACTAAGTAAAATCCATTCCTCCTATGTCCACAGTCCCCTATGCGGGGAGACACCCACCCTTTATTAGTCTCTATCACACCTCATAGACTTGCCAAACGCAAACGGCAGTGGTAAACAAAACGAATATCAACACGGATCAGTGGTATACGTTGCGCTGTCCAGCCTTGAAGTCGACGATCGGCTTCATCTGTGTGGTAAAACGAGCTCGCCGGGTAGCAGAAGCCGCTGGCTCCCTGGGCCTGAGATGCGTATACCGCAAGACTTGGAAAATCTTCACCTCCTTTAGAGCAATAAATATTTTTTCGATCAATCAATCAATCCCCCTCGCTCTGCTTTGTTGATTGCTCTTGTTGGCGCCCTCGCTCTCCCTCCACAGCCGGGCTCGAGCGGAATGAACGCGCCGCCGTCGGCAAACCGGCATTGCACTCCACGTAGTACGTATACTCTCCTTCTCCTGCTTCATCTCGCAACGTCTTTGCGGTTTTTCTCGCAATTAGAGGGTGTCGCTGACGAACGGCAACCGCTCACAACTGATGTCACGTGGGCGATATGACGTCGTGAGGCAGGATTCGCGCGATAAACCGACAGCAGACGTTGCCGTGAGGTCCAGGAATAGTAATTATTAAAAAAAAATTACTGGCTGGCTTTTGAGAATTTGTACGTGGCATGAACGCTCAATAGCCTTTACTCTACATAATTCATGCATTTTGTACCCACCTTCAAACCGTTTCATGGGACCTTTAGCGCAATACGGTTTTCTGCAAAACTAACTTTTTGACCAAAAAAGGACCTACCTAAATGTCCTTAAGTCCAATAAACACCCCATGGGGATACAAAAAAGTATGGCCAGGAAGATATGTAAGGATATCCGCAGGATCCTGGAGATCCAATGAAATCAAAGTTTATTAATCGCCTGGATGGAAGGGAGGTGCAAGAAAAAGCTGGCCCACAGCACCAAGTTTGGCACAGCTGCAGAATCTTTAAAAACGCACTCACGAGAACACAGGCAAGCTTGAACTCAATATCGGTAAAAAGACCGAAACACAAAAGAAAAGGCACTCAATGATCGTAAATGAATCATTCTTATGTATATCCATTCACACGTTATCGCACTGCCATACCTGTGAAAGAAAGACAATTTTCAAAATAATTACAGTTATGATCCATATATGCGTGTATCCTTGCAAAATCTCACATCGATGCCAATGTTATCATTGAGGGTAGTTGTTCTTGCCTTGGGCTTTTGTTAAACAGTACAGTGAAACTCATACATCCATATCGGTAATGCTGCGGAGGGATCACCCAACTGCATCTCAAACCTGCATTCCTCGAAATATAAAGCGGCTAGAACGTTTTTGAGTCACGCAATAAACTGTAACAGGGCTGTATTTGTCACCGCTCACATCAAAATATGTTCGTGACTAAATTTGAATATATTAAAATTTGGCCTGTGCAAATAAATACAAATACTGCAAGGCTAAGCTCTAGCTTACCATATTTTTTATTCAGCTGGTGCGGAAGATTACATTGCAAACAAACACGTGTCTTCAGCATGACATCTGCAGAAACTCGGAAAGCCTGGTTCAGCGGCAGTTGCAGAAGGTCCAGATGTCACAGATTCGTCTCGCTGCCGCTTACGCCTGTCCATCCATACGACGGACGGCGTGCCATACAACCCGACGTCACTGTCCCCACCTCGTCAGCGCACGGCGCAGGATTCGCTGGCAAAAAAAAAAAAAAGCGGAAGCTTTTTCGTTTGTTTATGGCGTCGGTTTGCTGCGTTTCTAGAAGTACAACTCTCTGGTGCGGCAGCATAAGTATTTTCGTTTTTTTTTTACTAGGGTGGGAGCGCTTTTGTGTCAACAAATCTCGGGGCATGGGCAAATGAAGGGCAGATGTACACGGAGAAGCACGAACAGTCTCTCATAGCAAAATGGCGCAGAGATGTAGAAATAATGAAACATAGGGCATTGGGGGGGGGGGGGGGGGGGGTACAACAGGTATGAAGTACTGAGAGGTATTTGGAAAGGAATAATGGTGCCGGGGCTTACTTTCGGGAATGCGGTTCTGTGCTTAAGTCGAGTTTAGAAGTAAATCAGAGAGCTGTTGGAAGATTAGCACTAGGTGCCCGCGGGAAAACCACAAACGAGGCAGTACAGGGGGATATGGGCTGGGCATCGTTCGAGGCGCGGGAAGCTCAGAGTAAAATACTGTACGAAGAACGCCTGAGGAAATTGGACGATAACAGGTGGGCAGCTATGGTATTTAATTACCTATATAGAAAAAGCGTTGACTCACAATGGCGGAAAAGAACTAGGAAGCTGCCCAGTAATTTTTCCAGACATGAGGAAGGAGAAAGAAAGAGCATTAAACGACAGGTTAAAAACGCGGAAGGTAAAAAATTGGATAGATTTAATGGAAAAGAAGTATAGTGCAGAACTATATCGATACTGGAAAAGGCAGATCAGGAAGGAAGCGTTTTATGACAACTCAAGAGGCAGTGCCCTACTCTTTGAAGCTAGGTCAGGGTGTCTTCGAACGCGCAGCTACAAAGAGAAATTTAACGAAGATGACACATGTGCTGTGTGTGGTAAATTTGTAGAAACGATAGAACACCTCATTCTAAAATGTGATGGTATCCATCCCGATGTCGATGCAGGCGCAGTCACTCTTCCTGAGGCCCTAGGGTTTAGAGATTAGAAAGGTCATGTAAATAAATCTCCGGTGTAAATTAGCAAAACGCGGTTGGAAGATTGGTGGCTCAAAAGCAGAGAGGTGACGTATGGTTATAAGTGTAGGAAGACATATTTAAAGAAAATGGCGAATTTTAATAATTTATAATGCAGTTAAACAAAAATAAAGGGGAAAAAAAGCTGAGCATGGTGGCAACCGCCATTACCCCGTTTCAAAGGGGACGCTCCTACATTCCATCCATCCATCAATCCATCCACGGTAGTCGCTGAAAAATCGCGTGCTGCCGTCTCATGCCTCGCATGGACAGTATCGAAGACAAACGTATCTTCTGTATCAGGTATCGCTTTGCAAAAATGAAAGTAGCGGTGTATCTGTATTGAAAATACATTTATTGAGTGACGTGGATTTTAACGATACTCGGTAATAAAAAATACTGAGAACCGAAAAAGAACACCTCTACTGCAGGAAACTAAACAACTTTTACTCACGACTTAAAAAAAAATGGGACGGCTCAAAACGCGGCTTTTGTCGTTCGTTATTCGTGGAAACCCTAGGGCCCAAGTGAGTTTCTTTTTTTTTGTTCGTTTTTCCCGAGCAGCGCGAAGCCACGCCGAAGCCTTCTTCCGCGGCTCCCGTGTGGAGTAGTGGAGGGGTGTCACCTCACCCCTTGTAGGGCACCCGGGTGGCACTGTCCTTTTTTGTGGCGCCTTGTTTGGCCGGGCTTTAGTTTGGCTCGCTTCAAGCAGGAGGCATCTTTGCTTGGAAGGGAGACGGTGCCTTGCTTCTTTCGCCGGAAAGTGTCTTCACGCATGAAGGTACGCTGGCTTTTACACATCACGGCTCCCCGTCCTAACCGGAAAACACCAATAAACCATGCAACACTATTTATTGTTGCGTGTATGGTTGTCAGAACAACAGCAGGAATGCCGCCGGAACGCGGTCACAAATCAAACTTTACCGCTGTGAGGGCAGGTAGGCACCGACTTGAAGAAAACATCGCAGAAGCATTATTTTAATGTTGCTGTTTAACTATCTCGTGAAACCAGTGTTGGTCTCCACTACCCTTAGTTTTAAACACTGCTTTCATGGTCTGTTTCGTGCTCATCGTTGGACTTAATGACGACCTCCGCCATGCGCAAGGCAGATCCGTACACGATTCGTGCTTGTGGTGGTTCCCAAACACTGCTAGTGCAGCCGCGAGCTTACACCAACTCCAGCACTGGGCGTTGCTAGTTGGCGTTCCAAGCCCGTAGTAATTCGCGGGTTTGTGCGCAGCTAAATGAAATGAAATGGAATTATGCATGCGATAACAAAGCGATACGCAAAAGAATGAGACTCGGCTCCAACGTAAGGCTTTTCATTCCGGCCGCACACTTCCCAAAAATGTCCGAAAGCCCCGCTGCACTGAAAAGATATTCCCGCACGTCACAGTGTCCCGCCTTGAATAATTTGCGGACGCGCGCGAAACTATTCTTTTTAAAATACGCATCAACACACTCGATAGGCTGAAAGCCACAGAGCAGCACGTGCTGAGGTGTTTGCCAACTTATGCCGGATGTGCTTTAGAATAATGCACATGCATATATATACTCTCTCATTAAGTACAGTCACTCGTTTTGACCATGCGCGTAGGAGAAAACAAGTGTCAGAGCTTGTGAACACAGCCGGTGGCCACCTGGCCCGGTGCCTCAGGGCCCTAAGACCCGTGCGGCAGACGGGGTGAGAGTCGGCTCGTCAGGAGCAAGTTTTTTCTTTTTTTTTAAGCGCCTTCACAGCGACAGCTTTCAGCTCCCCTGATAAGAGGCTATCCATGTTGCTGATGGGGCGGAAGTCGGACCTTGAGCGCATTAGCTTTTTCTTGCAACAGCACTTATAATGGGCATTCCCCGCATTTAGCCGTTGTATTTGCTTGCCTGTTTGTGAAGCCTGCTTTGCGGCAGGGTGTCCACTTGCCCACCGGTTTGTGGGCAACACACACACACACACACACACACACACACACACACACACACACACACACACACACACACACACACACACACACACACACACACACACACACACACACACACACACACACACACACACACACACACACACACACACACACACACACACACACACACACACACACACACACACACACACACACACACACATGTGCACGCACGCACATGAAAGGAAGCCAACGGCTTCCTTCATATGTTTGTCCAACGAGCCCCTCATTTCATTTGCCTTATATATATATTCTTTAAGTAATTTTCTTTAAAAACTAATTAATTGGCACTAGATATTAAAAAAAAGAAACATTCCCCTATGCGCCTTGATTTCGGTGACTGTTGGGTTCCTTTATATATATATATATATATATATATATATATATATATATATATATATATATATATATATATATATATATATATATATATATATATATATATATATATATATATATATTGTGAGCCACTGCTTGAACAAAGCGTCTGTATTCCAGAACACCCTGGCAACCTGCGCGCGATCCTCAGAGCAGAGGTGAGCGATGACAATGATGGGTATATACAGGAGGAAGATGGTGCAAGTTCGCGCTCACACAAATCCCCCGGCAAGAAAGCGGCTGCCCTGGTCACTGTTTAGGCAGAGCAGGGGCGACGGGCTCTATGCGCGAGACGTGAACGACACAGGGACCTCGGAACTTCATTTTGAGTGTCAGTGTGTTTGTGTCTGTGTGTGTGTGGGGGGGGGGGGGGGGGGGGGTACAGCGGGAGTACAGCCTCGGGAGCACTGCGAAAGATCGGCGGCATTGCGGGAAACCGGAGCACACCCCTCTGTGCTGTGCAGCAGCTGGCCAGAGCTGTCATACACGAGGAGCTCCAGGACCATTTCCTCGTGTGGACCGATGGCTCAATGGCCCGCGACAGCTGCTCCTTTGCAGTGGCTGCACAGCCAGCAATACGCAACCTTCCTGGGCTCCTCCACCACGGCGGAGTTGATGGGGATCCGGCTGGGGCTGGACCTGCTGCTCACCCTCGTCCCTCCGCCGTCCAGGAGTGCTCTGCTGTGTCAGTCGCCTGCAATATAACGGCCGGGGTACCCCACTAGTGCGCGACATTCGCTCGCGCATCGAGCGCCTCGCGCGGAGAGGATGCGCCATGCGTGCACAGTGGGTGCCCGGTCACTGCGGCATCGCCGGCAACGAGGAAGTTGACCTCGCGACCGCCGCACATCAGCTACATCCCAGCGATCTGCCCCTTGCGCTGGAGGGCGTGCTTGCGGTCATCTGCAGGACCATATCTCCGAAGGCAGCACCCCGACCCACGCATCGCAGGAGGTGAGGCATCGACAGCATCACAGGCTGCCGCGCTCTACGCGGTCGCAACGCGCAATGATCCTCCGCGCGCGCATTGGCTGCGTGTGTTCCGGGGAACGACGGGAGCGTCACGGAATCGTGTGACGGATGCGGTGCAGTGGAAACACTGGAGCACTTGCTCCTTCGCTGTGCCGCGTTCGCCGATGCTCGTAACGACATGCTCGCGGCCTACAGGGCGCTGGGTATACTACCAGACTCCCTCAAGACGCTATTGTGGCTGGCAGCGCGCGCACCCGTGAACGAACCTTGGTGAGCCTCTGTGCATTCTTCGAACAGACGGGCTGGACGTCCCGCCCTTCTCCGCCAGGTAATTACGCGCAGTGACCGAAGGCTCCTCGAGTGCTACCTTGGACAATTAACAGCTGGACGCCCCACTCCAGCTGTAGTGAATATAGTGCCGTGCGGGTGTTTTTATTGCTTCATCAGGAACTAATCACGTGCGCAACTTGTACATATTTGTTATTGTGTAAATATTTTTGTGTATATTACCTCTACCCCCTGTCCTCTCACACTCTTTCCATTCTGCCTGCTATGCATTATTTGCGCTGCCCCATGCACTCAGGTGCTCCAGTATCCATGGCATATGCCGGGGCTGGCAAAAATATTTTCCTTCCTTTTTATTATTATGTTAATAAACAACTTACTACTGCTACTACTGAGGTGATCGAGTTGACCACAATGGCCCATGCAAGTAGCAAACTTCGCCCAGAGGTGTAGACGGAGAGGCGGGAGCAGAGAAGACGGTGGTACTGATTACTGAGGAAGGTTGACGGCCATAAAATAGGAAGAAAAGGCTGTAGGCAGTTGTGCGATTAACCTGAGGAATTATAGACATAGGTGACAAAATGCGAAACGTTGCCCCAGTTCTCATGCTCAGGACTGACGTACATGGATATCATGTCGGACAACGTGCGGTGAAAACGCTCGATGAGGCCATTGTTCTGAGGATGTTAGCTGAGGAATGTCTTGTGGACGCTGTTGGCGGCGAGAAGTACTTCTTCAAGGAGATGGGAAAGAAATTTCCACGGTCGCTAATCAGGGTACGTGGAGCACCACGGCACAAGACTATCACACGCACGAAAAAGTCGGCGACTTCAGAGGCGGCACCGGAGTGAAGAGGGGCTGTTTCAGCGTACCGCGTCAGATGCTGAATGGCGGCGACAACCCAACGGTGGCTGGCTGGCGTGAGAGGCAAGGGGCCAAACAAGTCGACAGCGACAGTCAAAAGACACAGATGGGCAAGGAAGAGTGTAGGGGGCCAGCAGGGAGAGATGTTGAGTGCTTACGATGCTGGCAAGACGCACAGGATATGTATTTGGCGACGCTGGTAGAAAGCCCGGGCCAGAAGTACATACACACATACATGCATACATATTTATTTGTCACAATTACAAGTTGAAATAAGTGTGCCCGCGGAAGCGCAAGTGCGCTTGTGGGCGGGTCACGGCAATCAAACGAAGTACAGGCTCAGTATTGACGAAAAAACATAGTTTCCTGTATGTAGAAACAAAACAAATACTACACAACAAAGCTTATTGCAATAAGACACATAATATTCCTAAATACAAAAAAAGAACAATATCACTAATGCACACTGCCAAATTAAGACACTTATTTACACAGGTTCAAAAACAACTTAAACAACCTAGATTCACATGGGATGGCAAACTCAAGTATTTAGAGCATTCTTTTAATGCAAGCTTACAGGGCCTTTGACATATTAAGCCAGGACTTTATTCTACATTTTACCTCTTTAAGGGATTGTAATGATAGCATTTCAGTTGGAAGCTGGTTAAAATGAAATGGGATGTAGAACATTCGGCACCTTTTCCCGTAGTTAGTATATACCTTGGAAAGTTTGAACGGATTTATTTTTCCTAATACCTTGAGCTTGTTTTCAGGGTGTTTAAATTTATTTGAGAAATAGTTTCTGGTAATTACTACATGCGTGAATAGATCTTCAATGCAGAACATATCAGCAACGAGCATCTGTTTGGTGCTTTCAAGGGCCTCCATTGACGTGCCATACAAAACGTTAGCGGAAATTCTGCTCAGTATTCTATCGATTTGACTGATTCTTGACGATGCACACGAACCATAAATAGTGACGCCATACCTTAAAACGGACTCCCCTAGGGCCTTAAACACCAGTTGACGCAGCCTGACAGAAGTATTGAATTTTATCCTGTACAGATGCATAGAAATTACACAGAGACGTTTGATGAGATGCTCAACATGGGCTGTCCAGGTCATGGTGGCATCAAAATGAATGCCCAGATATTTGACTGTTTCAGAGAAGGGTAAAGGAACACACTGGCAACTAAAGCAAACATTACCATGCAGAATAACAGATTCATTTAATATAACTTTTTTATGTGGATTTCTGAAACAAACCAAAGTTGTTTTTTGCTTATTTATGTAAATCTGATTACCTGAAAACCAGTGGCACACTTGTTTAACATCCGACTGTAGCAGCTCTGCAGCCCTATTGTATGACTCGTGCGAAACAAGCAACGCCGTGTCATCGGCGTATTGGTAGAGCAATGAATTCAGACCAAGATGTGCTAAATCATTGACATAAATATTAAAAAGGAAAGGTCCTAAAACGGAACCTTGTGGCACGCCATATAGAATTGGTTTGAAATGGCTGAAGTCATCTTTGATTCTCACAACCTGAGCACGATTGGAGAGGTAGCTATTGAAAAAAAGCTGATAAGGCCCACGAAATCCAAGTGAAGTCAAGAATGGCAGTTTGTGGCTGCGAGGTCTGAAATGTACCCTAAATGGGAACGCTACAAAAGATTAGTTTATGGCCGGAGATTTCATCACGTATTTCTATTTTAGTTCTATCGAGTGAAATATGGTGGCCGAAATATCAGGTCAGGTGCGTTAGTCGAGTCTTAATTTGTAGAAGGGTTGAAATGCGGGCCAGTTGGTTCATAGTAACTTGGAAAGTTACTCAAAAAAGTCGCAAAGTCTCAGGAAAAGTCTCAAGAAAAGTCTCAGTTGACAGTCCAGGCATTGTGGCGTGTACACTCCTTCTCTTGTCCATTGTCTTTTGTGACTGGTTTTTTTCAAGTTCTTAATTTGTACACGTGTTAGATAAATTTATAATCTGAATGAGATTAAACTGCAGCATAGGGCATCTAGAAGGGTATCTGAAGAAGCAGAGGAATGTTGCATTTTGTGCCAGTTGATATCGGCAAGGTTTGTGCAGCAACAAGATTACTCTGAAGAAAATGCCATGACCTGAAGGCAGAATCCTAGCTTGGAAACTAGGCAGCCAATGAGCTCAAACGCACAGTACTTGCTACATATGTTCTCCACTCAACTATTTGATGCCCCACGTGGTGAGCTTTAGTGCGAACTGCACCGGTAGTGGCGATGAGGTTTGTTGATCACCGAGTTAACCAAGGGTGTTGCGCAAACGTGTTCTACAGACGTTGGAACCATCCTAAGCGAAATTCTGGCAACCTTTATGTACAATCTAAAGGGCTACTAAATTTCGCTAAATACGATTCAATTTGGTGCACAATTACAAAATTTTGTTCATTTTTCTCAGGATGACACAGCAAATCTTGTCTTGAGCAGAATGGCGCAGAAGTCGAAGCACTGCACGTTGCCAAGGAGTCGCATACCACGGGGAGGACCTGCCCCTACTTCCTTCCCCCCTCTCCCACCCGCCTCCTAGCTGGTTCTCTTGGAATTGTTTCTTTATTAGACAAGTACCACTCAACATGCCCCCACTGCTCTGCTCATTACAAGAAATTACCTGGAACTCCTCTTGACATTCATTTCCTTGCTGCTATGGCAGTGACTCGATTGGCCTCAATTCAAGCATTTAGGTTGGCAGGATTGGCACAAAACTGATAAACAAATATATTGGTGTTCACGTGCATGCATACTCGGGTGAAAAAAATCATTCGGTCCAACTGAGAAATTCCCATTTGTGTTTTTGGAACCAAGTGGAAGCTTCAGTTGGAATGCCCACTTGGGTCCTTGCTGTGTATTTATAACCAACTGGTTCCAGTTTTATATGACTGAAACCAATTGGAATCAGTTAGATCTAACTGGTTCCAAATACACAACTGGAACAATTTGGAGCCTATAAGAACTGTTGATTAACTGTTGACTCCCAACTGGAGAGGTAGCATCGCAGTGGGCCACAGGCAAGCATGAATGGCACATAAAACATAGGAACACTAAAAGCCTGAAGGTGGCATAAGGCCAGATTGTGCAGTACATGTCCACTAAAATACCTTTTCTCCCCTTTGGGCTTAGATACTACATTCATTGGGCCCTCCTCCTGAAGCCAGTGGCGCTGGTCCGTTCAGTGAAGTTATTGTATTTAATCATGACTGCAGAGATAGTGGAAATTATGTAAACAATTCAGCAGATTAAGCTCCCAATATCTTTTTTTCCCAGCACCTCATTATTTCTCTGTTCTGTGCTTGTACAAAACAATATGCAGATCTCAGCCATGAAAATCATTGGATTCCAATTTGGCTTTCCAGTTGGAAGCCTGAAGGCCATCCACTCGGGAGGTCTAATTGGACAATCCAATTGCAGCCGCCTGGAAACTCCTGTTGGAATGCCCTGCTGTGCACTTCAGCTGGACCTCCTAACTGGAAGTAAGGAAACCAATTGGGCTACCAAATTGAATTCATGAGTCCAACTAGCTGAGAGTCCATTTAATTCCAATTCAATGCCTAGTTGAGCTGGACCTAATGGTTTTTTGTTTTTGTTTTACCTGGGTAACAGATGCAATAGACTCACAGGTTGGCTAGTAGTGTTTATTCATATGCTTGGCAAACATCATAAGGCATATTCATCTTCCAGCATTTGCATCATAATTAACATGCGCAACTATATAAAAATATGAACTGTGGAGTACAAATGTCAAGAAGACAGCGCGTAAAAATGAAGGCAGAATACAAAGGCACTCACATACTTACAATGGAAGCCAGCACAAACAGACCAGCCAACACTTAGTGTTGCCTATCTTTTTGAAATGGCAGCCTCTGGCAGCAATGCCCTTTCTCACTTTGGCAACAAGGCTGACAAGTTTCACACACTAGGACCATAACAAGCCTGTGTTATCATTAAACATGTATGCATGATGAAAGCCTACACCTCTCCATGCACATTAAGTGCAAAGTCAGCACTCACATAGGCAGAAAAACAAGTGCTACAGCTTAGTTGACAAGATGACACAGCACATGTTATTGCATGTTTGCTAAAAGCTCTTAAATTTGCACAGCTCCAAAGTATATGCCTTGGTAGTTCATACACACAAAAAAAAATATGCACTATGCAGCTTTTATGACTGGCCAAATGTATGCTACTTTCTTTGGCTAGAGCTTCTGGTTGCTTCATAAACAAAGGACGGAACTGACTTTGAAGGACATACCATCCTTGCTGTTGTTCCGCAGCAAGGTATTTGGTTGCTAGACTAACTTGACTATAGTTGTAACATCGCGTCTGAGCTGCTATACATGTCCTCTCTATGCTTAGTCCCTTGTTTGTGCATGGGCAGCTCGTGCATACATCGGGCACTCAAAAAGCTTTTGACGTAGCAAAGGCAAGAAATGGCACACCTATATATATATAAAAAAAGAAAATTCATTGCAAAGGTCTGCAAATGCAAACCAAAGCTTGCTGGCCTAAGCTAGAAGTGTGAACAGGAACAGCATATGAAATAGACATCACAATAACTTACTTCCGCCCACAGCCATTCATTCACTTTAAAAGTGCACAAGATTTACAGCACTTTGGTTTTTCCGTCGACTAGACATTTTTCGAGGTATTCAGTCCTGGCAGAGCACCAAGAAAATTGCTTACTGACAACAAAATATCCATAAGTAACACATGCATTACAGATTTAACAATAACAGTGCTTTCAAGAACAAAACTGAGTGCTTTTGTGGTGGCTGCTATGTGCCGAAAGCATTCACTTTCTAACTGCTAGCCATTGATAAGGTGAGCGCTATACAGTTGGATTCAAGCCTATCTAATCTTATTAACATGGAATATAAATGAGGAACAATGATTCTCTTTTCAGCAGATGATGCCATGAAAGCTTGTTGTATAGTGTGACACAGGGGTCATGTCATCATTCATTCAACTGCTTGAATTTGGAGAACTTGTGAATGGTAGACCATTATCCAAACCTTCATAATGCAGACTGTATTAACTGAAGATATAAATATTTTACGTATATACAGCAGTTTCGCGAAAATGTGTACTCCAAATGAATGTCTCTAGGCGGTTGCCGAAATGGCATTATGGTTCAGAATTTGATCTGGCACATCAATAACATAGTATGAATTGAAAGTGCTGTGATCACAGGATTGATCCCATTGCAGTTAATGCTCAAACGCCGATTATTCAGCAAACTGTATGCATCCATCCAAGAAGTATTCATCTGGAAAATCTCAACAGGCACCTAAATCAAAAATGATCCAAACTTCATACAAACCATGAGTAAAATTAACTATAGTATAGAGCATAGTTTTTCTTTCAGTAGAAGTATTTTGCCCAAGTGTTACATTCTGTTTGCCATTAAAAATGGGAGAAGCCATTTTGAAAGGCATGCAAGCATTACACATGCATGAAAAAAAGTTAGGTTTGTTGATTTAGTTTGAGCATGTATACATGGTTGGCCAACATGTTACAGAGTGGACAGTGTCCAGAGCTAAAAATCAACTGACATTTTCGCCCCCAAAAGGGTGCTCAGAAGTTTGAGCCAACAGTTGGGTATTTTCAGTTCCAACCAGCAATTAAGCTGGCCATGTGAAAGAACAAGCAAACAAGGCATTATCATGACAGTGCAGCTTATCAACAAGTGCAAAGATGGCTCATAGCTGTGCTATACTAGTGCCAACAAAAAACTGAAAGGAAACTAGCTAAAATTTTAGTGAATGATGGCACACTGACGATGGAAGCCATTCAGAGAGTTTTTCTTTCGAACAGAAAGCATGTCCATGTGTAACCTGCACATACATAGCTTCAGTTGAAAATAAAAAAATTATAGTGGAATAATCATGAATGGTGCTATAATCAGATGCTGTGCACAGGGGAACTGTATGACAGGGAACGTATGATTAATTTCCAGGTGCCAATGCTCTTTTTGCATATGGAGTGGCTTTACAAGGAAAAAAGAAAGAGTGCTTATGTACCACTCAGCAGTAATTTTTTCTTGCAGGGATTGATATGTAGACACTAGATTAATTGATTTTTAAATACAGGTTACTATCTTTTTCCCTACATAAGCCCATAGGAGCAATATACTGGTTGCTGAATGGGCCATTGAGATGGCAATTTGATCTGGCAAAATGTCTCCTTTGACGAAGTAGTATGACGAGTGCAAAAGCTCAATGCCACGGCTTCAGCTTGAACTCCAGCATCAGTGCCGCTGACCAATGAGAGATTCAAAGACATAAAGCAGGAATTTAAACCACTTGAACAGTTCCCATTAAAGCTGCCCAGCATTGTAGCCGGCATCTCCAGCCATGCCCCAGGTGTGCATAAGATGTTCAGTCATCTGGCACGGGCGGTGGGGGTATGTCAGGGATGCTGAGCCGCACCTGCTGTTTGTTGGATGGCGTTGGGGGTGGTGCGCCAGCAGCCCCCCATTTGGGGATGTCGTAGTAGTGCCTGCCATCGTCGGGCTCTGGGCAGGCTGGTGGAGGTGGCGCAATGCGTCGCAAAGCAGCCACTGGGAAGTCGTAGTCAAGAAGAGGGTTGTGTCGTTGATCAACAGGCCGTGGCACTTGCGGAATGTCATAGTATATGCCTGCTGATGGGTTTGTCGCTGGCTTAGCTGGGGGAACAATGAGAAAAGACATGGGAGCAATCACTGTAAATGTTGTAGCAAAGAAAGCTGGGTAAGTTGGCACAGGTTCATGCAATTGAAGGCTGAAGGGAAGAAATGGGATGAGACAAGCGCTGTGCTGGGTGGACAAAGGCCGTAACTCACTTGGCAAAGAAATTGTCCTGGCCTTAGACACACAAGGGTAAAAAACTGACACAAAACCAGATCGTTAAGGTTAAAGTTAGAACAAAGAGAAGAGCCCACTCTACAGGAAAAACGTTGATTAGCGAAGAAAGCAAGGCAAATTTGTACAGATTCATGGTAGACAACAGTGCGGTGGACAGCACGAACTTGAAGAAAAGAAACTGGATGGGACATGTGCTGCTCAGTTCCATTTGATTCCCTTGAAGTCCGCGTTGTCCACCGGGTTTTGTTGTCTACCATGACTAAGTCCTCCAGCTTCCTGTGATTGATTGCACGAAAAATCGTGGATTTTGGCATTTTTCGCGGAATTACGCATTAGCAGCTACACAGTCTTTTTTTTTTGGTAACGCTGGATTCTTGGAAGTTAGTGGGATTAATAAAATGATGGGAATGTGATAAATTTAATCACCTGAATTTTCTTAAAACATAGAATGTAGTAACAAGCTAAGTTGTGTTGGTGCTTTGACACACTTCCCCTATCCGCCCAAGCAAGTTAGTGTGTCACTTAAGCAAGGTAGCTGGCACGTCAAGTGCTACGGTTGTGGCAGGAGCGCACCACACGCTTTTATGAGATGTGTCACGATACTGGCAACTGTCGAAAGCACTATCACCATGTTTGCACAAATATTATAATGCGAGTGCTATTTTTCTTGGGTCATCTGTTTCAGAAAGCCCCACACATTATAGCTGAAACCAAATTACATGAATGTAGAGCAAATTTTTCTTCACTGTTCAATACACCCACAGCAAGCTCACCCACTAGGCTAGCGACTTGTGATAAAAAGCAGCTTCTTGACGGCCTCGGGCCATCGAAGTGAAGCGCACGGCCACTGCTGTGTGAAAGGCCACATGTATTAACGCACGGGAGGCTTTCTGCAGAATGTAACAGATTCTTTGATGATGATTATGGATTTTTATGGCGCAAGGGCAGCTATGGCCAAAGAGCGCCATGTCACAAGGTATTTTTTCTTTTTCTCAAGGTGGGGTCAGAGACCCATTTCCCAAGCATTTCACCCTAAATAAGCCGAGCACCAGACCAGGGGAAAGCTTGTACCCATTGTATCACCGGTGGGTACCCGGCGGCACTGGGGATCGAACCCCGCACCTCCCGCATACGAGGCGGATGCTCAACCACTTGGCCACCGCTGCGGTCGTAACAGATTCTTTGTTCTGCAAAAAGTTAGGTGCCTAACCATGACTTTTCAGTGTTCTGAACAGTTCCAGTTCATACATCATCACAAGGTATTCATCAAGTGAAGAATTAGGAAAAAGAAAAGGGTTCTGTAGATGCAGCTAAGAGAAGTGGGGGAGGGTAGGAGTGTTTGAATCCTGCGGTCTAGCAGAGACTAAATGATGTTTGCCACCAGTAGTGAAAAAAATTGGAGAAGAGAGAACACAGAAAAAAAAAGAGCGTGCTCAGTTACCTTTCAAATGGATATTGATCTGCTGTCTTATGCTATGCACCTCTTGGCATGAACGCAGCATGACTTGCCCCACAGAATGCACAATGGCTATAGAGCTTCCACACCTATTCCAACAATGTTGAAGGTGACACCCTCTACCTGTCCAGGCCAATATGCTGTTCATGGTCTAAGCAAGTTGTATGCATCTTGGCATTAACCATGCATTAATGCTTATTCATGTCTTAGTAGTGCAATGGTTACACCTATTCCTCTCCTAAAAACAGCCCTCACTGCACTGAAGTAGGCAGGCATATATATACAAACAGAGAAAATAGTTTATCAACATGTTGTAGAAAGCAACAAATCATGAGAGGAGTAGCTTTCCTATTCTTTGCATACCTCCTGTGCTCAAATTGCCATGTAGGGAACTGCTGGATGGTACACTATTCGTGCTGACTTCTGGTATAGTGGGCCCGGTAAGGTCTCCGGCCTGGAAAAAAAGAGTAAGATACAATATGTATGCTTTTACTGCAGCAGAGAAAGGCACACTTAAGCTTGTAGGTATTTATATTTCCTTCTACTTCTAGTCATTCAACTCCCCACAAAACTCTATGATGCTGACATGGACAGCTGTGCCCAAGTAAAGTTAAAAGTGAACTTAAAATCATTATCTTCAAAAGCTGCTCAGGCAATGCATAGGAATAGACCAATGAAAAAAAATGTTGGCAGAGACACTTAAGACTGCATGGCTCTATGTAGCCAATGTCGCAATGCCCCTGCGCCGCTTCTGATCTGTGCGCAAACTTCGTGAAGGCATGCACCGCCGTACTGCGGCCTGCGCTCAACTTAAAGGGTATGACACGATAGCTAATGGGCTAATGCCCATATATGCAGAATTGGTCTTTCTCTACTGAACATTCTAGATCCCTTGGACTTCTCATATCACTCCTGGCACAGTGGAGCAGTGGTTCAGCAGTGTGCCACTGCCCTGGGATTGCAGGTGCTGCCACCGGTGGAATTCGTGCGATTCAAAGCAACCTCGCGTGACCGATCATTTAACCGCCACCTGCTAGGTTGCATAAGGATGCCATCTTTTATGGGTACCATCGAGTATTAGCACGCACGCACGAATGCACGTGTGCGTGCACGCACACACACACACAGGCGGATTTTCGCTTAATGGGGCAAGTAAGGCCTTAATTAATAAACAAAGACACTCAATCATTGTATTAGGCTTGAGTGGATAATTTTATTTCAGTGTTCTTTCTGCGCTTGTGAATCAGCTCATAATGCAACTCATCTTTTCACAAATGCTGCCACAGACCAGCCAATAACAAAATGAATGGCAAGAAAAACAGCAGCCACAGTGCTTGTCTCCCAGAGCTTTAACCTTCCCGGCATCTCAACTTTTCTTACTTTTCTGCAGCAGCAGTTAATTCTGTGGCCACATGGATAACAATTTTGCCCTCCAACACAAATATAAAGCACATATTTTCTTCAAACAGTTTTAAAATCAATGCAAATATTTTGCAAATGCCAACAGAGAAGAGGAACAGCTTAAAGGGTGAACCCCTGCAAGCTTAACTGAAAATGGGCTTGCAAGTGATTATCAAATAGAGCTTCAGGCATACAAAAATATCAGCAGCTACTTAGCGACACAAAGTCCGCTTTCACATTCTGAGATAGGAAACATACGTACAAACTTTACAAACATGTATATGTGCCCTGTCTAGCTATGCTACAGCACGTGCTCTAACACTAAGCAGTGTGCAATGCCAGCTCAGCCCGAAGTACGCTTTATGGCAGTAATTTTTTCTTGTTAGATGCATGACAGATTAATCTCAGAAGCCTTCCGTGTCTACTCAAGTCAACTGATTATACCAAGCTTATGGAGGGACCCTTTGCTATCAAGTGCCCCTTTAATTGCTTTAAAGCAACATGCTATGATCATGCACAACAGTGCATATTGCGTCACTGCCACGACTGTATTGTCTCACAAAAGTGTGACAGTATACCTCTTGGAGTGCCTCTTAGAGTTCCCACTCTAAGGCACTTGGGCCTCTTGGAGTGGACTGCATTCTCTTTATGTGCATAGGGAATTTCAGTGATATCACTCAGCGTAGTGTATCTGTAGGGCCCTTTATTTTTAGTAAAACCTGAACTTCCCCAATTTTTGTGCCCCAACAAGTTCTTTCAGAAAGTGAGTTAAATCCAATTTTTACCTGAAAAGCTGCATTCCTGATTGTGTAGATTAGAAGTACAACCACTTGATGGTGCTGTTGAGCGGAAGGTATGGTGTGGACAGTAAAAGAGAGAGGTCCTTCCTGTTGACATTGTAAACACTGACTAGAAAATGTTGTAAACATTCTATTTCCCTGGTTATATTCCCCTGGTTTACTCCAGATTATGCTTGAAAAGTTCCCATTTGATGCCAGGCCTTAGAGCAAAGTTCCTGGCACAATTTATTGACATTGTTGGATCAGCAGCTGCCCCACATTAACAGTGCCCTGCTTTAATGTAGTGATTAATTTGATATGGCAACTACCTTATTTACTCGTGCATAAGCCACACCAAAATTTAAAAAAAATATTTAAAAAGTGGGGGTGCGGCGTGTTATCTGTGAATTCTTTCTTTGGGGGGGGGGGGGGGGGGGGGGGGGGGGGGCGGTCGGCTTCACGGCAATGCGCGACGGCCTACCCTGTGTAGTCTGCCATCCCCATCGTCATCAATGCTTGTCAAGCCGATGCCAACGAAAGGCCATAGAGTTTCTTACTATTTAATAGCAAGAAACTCTGTGTGAAAGGCATAGCCAAATCCACATTCATAGTCTGTTTATTCTTCCCCACACCATTGGCCACGTTTTCTTCAGCTAGCATTGTTGAGCTTATAATGTCAGGTGCTGTTTTGTGTACTACACCCCAGTTTGCGCTGTTTGCCTGCTTTGTTTAGGCGCCGTGAGTTATGCCCTGACACCGACGGGACGCGTGCAAAGGCCCGATATTCTATTGCTGTGCCAGTGGATCTTGGATGCGTGGAAAGCGATACCGGCCAACTTGGTGCGTAAAAGCTTTATCTCAGCAATGGAGGTTTGTTCACAAATGTTTTAAAAACTTCTCTAAATATATGTTTTTTATGCAACATTTTAAAAATTTATCTGACAAGAAGTTTACTTGGGAACGTTTTGGCGATGTTTTTTAACAGCAATTTGTTCCAAGCATATCTTTGCATGTATGTCCAAGTGTCAAACAGTCGGTAGATGTGAACTAACGCCGCAGTGAACCGAAGTTCAATGATATGAATTTTTATGCATCTTTTATTTTGGTGATTAGTGACGACTGAGCTAGTCATGTACATGACTTATTAACATAGGAGGATTGCGCACGGCCATTAGGGTAGCAGGAACGTCCACACAACGAACGTTGCAAATGGCACCCTTCTTCGAAGTCAATATACAATAAGAGTAATAAGAGCAACATAGAGTGTGCGTTGGACGTACTGTAAGTAGTAGAGTGCGAGACAATTTCTACGACTATGCTGGTTTCAAGCTCCACGTACGCCGCTGGCAGAAATTGATGAACTGATGAAACTACGGCAGAGACTGATGAAGCTGGTTTTCTTGCCTCATTTGCATGTGCATTTATGCTGCAAAAGGTAGTAGCGGCCTGTCCTTTGCAATTCGAGCTATACTGCACATAACTGAGCTAACAAAATCTGCTGCTCTAAAAGAAGCATGAGCATTATAAACCTAATGAAATCCCACTGGTTGATTTTAGAGGGTTCTAAATATATATAGCATACTGATCTTGAATCTATAGGTTTCATATACAGTCAATCCCGGATATATAGAATTATTGCCTATATCGAACAGTTGAAAAATCCTCTTGGGAATCCCATGCAAAAGTATAGCACTATTGTTCGCGTATATAGAACTCCCATGCACCGGCATATCGATGTATCAAACTCCGTGCCGAGCTGCGCCCCGGCAAGTGTGCTTCTCCCACCATACTCCACCCTTGCAAGTGCGCTTCTCCTCACGAAGCTCTCGCGATGTTCCCGCGATCTCACGCGCGCCGCCCCTTACTCTGAGAAAGGGGTGTGTGGATAAAAGGCACGTGACGAGGAGCACTTGGAGTGCGATTGGGTGTGAAAGGGAAGTGGGAGGAAGAAACCACGCTGACCGCAGGCACCCGTTTCCTGTGTTTTGGTTGGCTGACACCGCTGGCGCAGCAAGACGAACGAGGTCAGTGCAGCTTGGGCTTGTGGTAGTGCGGAGACTGTACAAGGACGCAGTTACCGGGATGCGCTTCCCCCCTTCTCTCCCTCCTCCCCGTATGAGAGTCCCCCCCCCCCCCCCCCCCCCCCAATAACCAGGTGCGTCTTTCGATTCGCTTTGTTCCTTTTATTCACGAGGCCAACGCGAAGGCTTGAGACTTGTGTGGTGCAGTGCGTTTTTCTTTCCGCGTTTAGCATGTGTTCCGGAGCCATGACCGCGAAAAAACGCGAAAATTTGGATTTTTCAGCAAAGGCGGTGGAGGCTGGCGAGAAAAAGTCGTCGGTCGCCGCGGCATTCGGAATTCCCCGCAACACCATGAGTACGATCCTCAAGAACAACGCCATTGTTAAGCTGAAGGCAGTGCAGTCCAGTCGCCTTGGAGCGTGTCGTGTGCGCATCCCAACCTCTGACAAGGTCGAGAAGGCATTGTACGCTTGGTTTTTGGAGACACGTGCCAAGAACATACCTGTTGATGGCCAAATGCTCATGGAGAAGGCCAAATGGTTTGCTGTGGCCTTCGGAGAAGAAAGCTTCACTAGTGGCACTGGTTGGCGGCAGCGATTTAAGAGTCACTACAGCATCGTCGGAAAGACCCTTTCGGGCGAAAGCGAGGCGACTAGCACAAGTCACATAGAGAAGTGGTTGTCCGAAGAGTGGCCAAATATTTCCGACAGCTTTTCGCCGTCGCAAATATTCAACGCAGATGAGACACCACTCTTTTGGCAAATGCTGCCAAACAAGACTCTGCATCTGAAGGGCACTGCATGCCATGGTGGAAAGAACAGCAAAGTGCGCGTATCGATTTTGCTTGCTGCAAATATGGATGGGTCATGCAAACTACGGCCGTTTGTTATCGGAAAGAGCAGGTCGCCACGCTGCTTTAAGAACGTGAAAGGCCTCCTGGTTCGATATGCATCAAATAAGAAAGCTTGGATGACATGCAGTTTTTTCGTTGAGTGGCTGCAGACGTGGGATGCCGAACTGGAGAAGCCTGGCCACAAAGTTTGTCTTCTTCTTGACAATTGTTCGGCCCATCATGTCGTCTGCCCATTAAAGAAGATCACCCTCAAGTTTCTGCCACCAATCACAACGGCAAAACTTCAGCCTCTCAACCAAGGCATTGTGAAAGCGTTTAAGGTTGGGTACTGATGACGACTGGTGCAGAGGCTCCTAATGAACCTTCGATTAGGAATCAAACTCAAGGTGGACCTCCTCGGAGCCATTCAAATGCTGGCTGGTGCTTGGAATGACGTGAAGAGAAGTACAACTGTGAACTGCTTCCGCAAAGCAGGCTTTGTGGTAGCTGCAGACGACGGATGTCTTGACAGTGAAGACAATGACGCTGGATGCCTGGACAGCGAATTTCGTGAGCTCCCGGCATTCCCAGGCGCCATCCCAGGTGGCGTGACAGCACGCGATTTCGTCAGCGCTGACGACGGCGTGCAAGCTGTAGAGGATCACGCTGATGCGGAGATTGTGGCTAACATCATGGGTGACGAGGACGCAGACTCGAGCAGTGACGAAGGTTCCGACGAAGAGGACCAACCACCATGCACTGCAGCTGAACTTGCATCAGCTTTCAGCGTCATTCACCACTGTTGTGGCACAATGGAAGGAGCTGGCCTTTCACATTTGGGCACTGTCAGCAAGCTTGAGGACAGCTTAATGAACTCGATGGTGCAGAAGAAAAAGCAAGCAAAGGTCACAGATTTTTTTTCTTCCGAAATAAAGTGTTCTGGTCATCGCGCTGTGTTTTTTTTTTTTTATGCGCCTTTGAGGCACAGATTGGTGAGTTCCCGTTAGTCACGACATCGGGAAACTGCCTTGAGATGTGTGGAGTTGTTAGAGAAGCTTTTGACGTGCAAATTTTATATTTTGAATTATCGATATATCGAACTATTTCGCGATCCCCTTCGAGTTCGATATATCTGGGATCGGCTGTATGCAGAAATTTCCAAAAAATAAAAATGTCTAAATATGTTCTTAACACGTTCTTACGAAGAAATTTTCTAGATATTTTTTGGCAGAGCATTAGCAGGCATATAACACCTCTTTTTGTCTCAATATCTAGAGAACATCTGAAAATAGATTTCTTCTAGACATTACCGTATACTTTTGTAGACGTTAGTTACATGTTGCGTAGCCCTTCTTGTGTTTCATGGGCTGTGGGTGCACATCGTACTTCTGAGAGTGCTTATGTCGTTTTTCACATTGTTTCACCTAAGCTTTTGCATATGTATTCGTAACATTTTATTGCCTACAGTGGTTTAAAATTTTGTATATTTATTTGTTGCATTCCCAAGATCTAAAATCCTGTTCTGGATATATATATATATATATCTATCTTTTGGATTTCACAACATCGCTAAACCCTTAATTTCTGGAGTTAATCTTTTGATTTTAATGGGGTTTATCATCTCAATGCAACTCAGACTGTAAGGGGCGCCATAATGCAAGATTCCAGATAATTTCGACCACCTGGGGTTCTTTAATGTGCACTGACATATATCGCACAGTACGCGGGCCTCTAGCATTTTGCCTCCATTGAAATGCGATCGCCGCAACTTGCATCAAACCCGAGTCATTTGGGTCAGCAGCTGAGCCCCACCGTGGCGGCCTTTCTAGAGGTGAGTATTTACGAAAAGAAAAATACGACCAAAATATTTCATTTAATTGGTGCTTCATGAAAGTCCTCTAACTTTGGAAGATACTAAGTAAGAAACCATCGTCTTTTTGTATGCTGAGAGCTATGCTTCGCTGAGGGGAATACACAAAGTAAAGCAGTGTCAATCCTGCAGGATGTAAAGCATTAACATCTGATATGTATAGTAAGTTAACATTTTTCGCAATTCTAACTGACCATTCACATAGTGGATGTCAATGGATATAAGTTATACAGCTAATTTCATTATCTGGGTCAATCAGACACTTGTTTCTCAAACTGCAAAGGCACTTAATTAATCTCAATAAGTTGAACTGCGCAGCCGGATGTTGCAGTGCCTTTCCTTTGGGACTGCAACACAGTCATGGTTGCTCGGAATCGGTGATCAGCCCAACCTGAAAGCAATTCAAACTAAATGTAGCAGAGGTGATGCAGTGGTGGTGTCAAGGCTTTCAATGCATTGAAATCCTCAGAGAAGCAGGCATTGACTCAGAATGGCATTGCGGTCAGTGCGTGTCTGCAATGTGGCTGGGCTGACACGAACGCACTGGGCATGGAGGAATGCGCAGGGCCACCACGGTCAGTCTCGAGGGAGGCGGGTGCTCTCCCCTCGAGACCGGCTGCAACTGAGCGTCCAGTTAACGCGGCGAGTGCCACGAGACGGCGCTGGCGATGTGATCGCTGCAGGCACCACCATACCAGCGCACGGAGCCCATATGCAGGGGCGGGTTATACGCAAGTAAATACGATATATGATTTCAAATGGTTGCTGATGAAAAGAATATGCAAGGGGAGCAGGTGGGCACTGAAATGGTGTGAATGAGTAATGTAATGGATGGAAAATAAGAAATAAAATATGAAAAGAAAGATATCATATGCAGATTTAAGTTCATTGTTTTCCAGTGCAACAGCACATGGCCAAAGAAAGGAAGAGGGACAAGAAGAAGGATAAAAAACTAAGTGCTGGAAAACTATGAGCTTAAATCTATAATACGAACTAGCCAAAGAACTAACTGTACTGATGTCATTTGCAGTTAATATATCATTTAATTATTTGTAAATACACAGTTTGTGAACATGCCCTTCATTCAGAGAGCAGGCACAGTATGGAAACTATGCCCTCTTAGTGACCAGTTATAGCTGCATGCACAAGAAGCCAATAGCATACTGAAAGAATGCTACTGTTGCCACTTTATGCACTGATGTCAGTGCACACTCTCTTGTATTGTTATATGATTGTCCACATGTGTCTACACTGAAGCTTTTGCGTACATTTCTCAGAGAAGAACTTTTATGGTCACTCACTAAAACATATATGTCACTAACTTTGAAAAGACACAAGGAAAGTGCTCTTTCATGGAGATATAAGGACCTCTGAAAGGCTATTCTAGAAATTTATATTATTCAAGAACTCTTAAGCACCCTTAAGAACTCTTAAGAATCCTGACAAGAAGGGCTACGCAACGTGTAACAAACGTCAACAAAAATATACGGTAATGTCTACAAGAAATCCATTTTCAGATGTTCTGTAGACAATGGGGCAAAAAGAGGTGTTATATGCCTGCTAATGCTCCGCCAATAAACATCTAGTAAACTTCGTCGTAAGAACTTGTGAAGAACATATTTAGACATTTTTATTTTTGGAAATGGCTACTTATATGAGGCCTATAAACTCAAGATCAATATGCTCTATACATATTTAGAACCTTCTAGAATCAACCAGTGGGATTTCATTAGGTTTTAGTGCTCATGCTTTTTTGAGAGCTGAAGATTTTGTGTGCTCAGTTATGTGCAGTATAACTCGAACTGCAAAGGACAGGCCGCTACCCTTTCCAGCATAAATACACATGCAAATGAGGCAAGAAAACCCGCTTCATCAGTCTCTGCCATAGTTTCATCAGTTCATCAGTTTCTGCCAGCGGTGTGCGTGGAGCTTAATTGAATGAAACCAGCATAGTCATAGAAATTGTCTCGCGCTCTACTACGTACGATACACCGGACGCGCACTCTATATATTGCTCTTATTACTCTTATTGTGTATTGACTTCGAAGAAGGATGCTGTTTGCAACGTTTGTTGCATGGACATTCGATCCTGCTGCCCTAACGGCCGTGCGCAATTATTCTATGTTAATTGATGTTGAGTCATGTACATGACTAGCTCAGTCGTCACTAATCACCGAAAGAAAAGATGCATAAAAATTCATATGATTAGACATAGGTTCACTGCGGCGTTAGTTGACATCTACTGACTGTTTGTGTCAAGTACTTGGACATTCATGCAAAGATATACGTTCGGAACAAATTGCTGTCAAGAAACCTCGCTAAAACGTTCCCGAGTAAACTTCTCGTCAGAGAAATGTTTTAAATGTTTGTGAATAAACCTCTTTTGTCACTATGTTTTTCAAACGTTTGTGAATAAACCTCTTTTATCAGTATGTTTTTAAAACTTTTGTGGATAAACCTCCATTGCTGAGATGTTTTTTAAACGTTTCAGTCTAGAGTTAGCCGTTGCTATATGTATGGAGTTGTTTGAAGACGTTTTATAGAAGTTATGTGTTTTGTGGGGTATACATGCTGCTGCCAAACTATCTCAAATAATACAGCGCTGATGGCACTGAATCACAAGACAATGAAGTCTTTATAAAACATGACAAGTAGAACACGGCATAAAAGGGAAGGCATGATTATTTTTAACAAACAGATCGAGTCTGCCTTACTTCTGAAAGATCCAAGCTTGTTTACATGAAAATTGTGATGCTGTGGCCTAGTTAGATAGCTTAAGGCCTTAAAGATTTGGTGATGCACATTCTAGTTAGATACTGCATGCTGAAATGGTCCTCCAGAGTGCTTTGTGAACGGCATGTGTTTCACTTAGGCTTTCCGAATGCTGTTTGCTGCATCACTTGAAGTGTACAGTATATAATACATCAAACTAAACCCCAATTTTAGCTGGCTTTTGCAAACTATTAATATTGGGGTTAATATCCTGTTCAATGGGAAATACCAGTTTCATAGAGTTGTTTTCATACATACATACAGCTGGGGCCATTCACAGAACACACAATAATGAAAATGGATTTTTGATTGTTTGAGAGACTTGGCGGGACTATCATGTGCTAAGCACAGCTGTGGTGGGTGGCTCAAAACATGGAGTGTGGCACTCACCAGAGAATGGAGGGGCGCATTGCGATCGGTGGGACCGCTGCCTGGTGCAAAAGCATAGTACTGGTGCATTGCCGTCTTCGGGTTGCGTGGCGCTGGCAGGCGTGGTGGCCTTGGTGGTGGCCGGCCTTCCTCGCATGAGTCTGAGTGTGCCCCACTGTCATACGCGCTCATCGAGCTAAACGTACTCAGCCGGTCACTCGAGCTGGAGCCTGCAAAAGGGGGAAAGAATTCGATGAGAGAAGGCTTGCAGGTCAGCTTGATTTATTTAATTTCTGGCCTGCTACTAAACACTTGGGAAAGGAAAGAAAAAATGAAAGAAACAGGAGGGCAATGATGACGATAAGCACAAAGATGATGGAGCTGATATGCAAGAGCTAAGGCCTTTCTCAGAGTCACAATTGCACAGATGGCTAGTGTGGAGAAGGTTCATGATGGCCACTATCAGTTGTTCAGCACATGGTTAGTTTGGGTAAAAGCCAGAGTGGCTGCTTCTCACAGGTTCAAATTGTGCAGGTATGCAGAATCTACAATAACTGACATTCCTCCACATGATGGGCACATAAACATTCAGTTGCCTCAGTTAGGCAACAACAATCACAGTCAGAATTATCTGTACGGCCAATAGAATGCAGCCAGGCAATGGAGTCCATACATTGCTTTAATGTAGAATCTGGGCCTCAGGAAGCTTTCAAATTTTTGGCCACCCAGCATGTCACTGCAGATTCCACAAGATAGTGTTGTCATGCATTAAGATGCAAGCTGAACAAAGCTCATGCGCATATGGTACAACACATAATGTTTAAGCTGCTTGCAAGACAATCTATCAGTACCAGTGCATGACAAAGCAATGTCATTAGCGCAAGAGGCTAGCAACTAACTGTCTACCAGTTAAGCAAGTGGTTGAGGAAGCGTACAGTGCATTCTCACAATTGCTTGAATTACAGACAGGCAGTTTTCCACTGCCCTTAAACGACGTAAGGAACATGCAAAGCATATATGCAAAAAGAACAAAAGCCCTCCTTGCCCTGTTCTGGTGTTGTTTTTTATGAAAACAAAACCGACTTTATAGAGGGTGACCTGCTCAATCTGGCATGTTCTATAGCAGCATATGTCCCAAATAATATCACACGACTGCAGCATGGGGGCCACCCATCCTGGTGGCCCCCATACAAAATACTTCAAATTTAGTGGAGTTTTGGCCAATCCAGGTTTTTGTGATCATTGATAAAGTAATTAAAGAAGCGTCTTCAAACCTCCCGCAAAGCAACCCCACCCCACTCCTTTGCCGAATCTTCATGGCCAACAAACGAGATGGCACCACCGGTGCAATCGCTGAGATAACGGCTAGTTTTGTTTCGTCGTTGCCATAGACAATGAGGGATATCCGACTTTTTTTGATCGATTCAGGCAAGTATCCCAAACAAATGTAGCATAGAACAATTCTGCCAACCCAACACCATTTTTGTGCAAAACTTCAGCTCAAACAAATCACCAGTTTAGCTGGGAGAAGTATTCTATGGCATGCGTTTAATTACGGAACACGCTGTATACGAAAATAACTGAAGCCTAATTAGCTAAATTCTTACAGGTCATTAAGACACTTTCTTTCAACATTTCTTGGTTTTGACTTAAATGGAGCCATAGCCAAAGGCCTACCATCTGGAGCTATGCTAATTATACTCTTCTTGAGGTACATCATCATATAAAAATGTTCATATATGTCCAAGCACAATAATTGCGAAACATAGTTAGGTGACATTATGGTTCACAAAATTTGTAATGTTCTACTCAGCCAAAAAAAATAGCATGGCTCCACAGTTTAGTCATTTCTGAATTCAATGGTATAAACCCAGTTAAAAAAACAATTGACTCCAATTAGGACATTTCTAGTTGGTAACAATGGCAATTTTCAATCGTAAATTAGTACACAATTGGACCAGTTGGACCAACTGGGCCAACTCGAATAACAGTTCCCATTAGGACCCATGCAAGAAATTATTGCATCCAGGAAACTTTCACAAAGTCTACCACCCAACTAGTTAAGCTGCACAAAGTACACAATGTAAGAGACATTAAGGTGCAAAAGAAAAACTGAACTGTGAGGACAGCGGGCTGAGATGTTTTACCTCATACCAAGTTTTTAAATGGATTTAATCTTTTTCAGAAATCAAACAAATCGTACATTACACTCAAGAAACAGCTAGTACAGTCACACACCTAACATAAGCTTAACGCATATCCATGTGTACAATATACTTTTGCATCTGCTTTTATATCCAATATGTACGTGGGACTCCCATAATGGGGCTAGTGACACTTAAGCATAGTTGTTTAATTCATTTTCAATGACAGAGATAGCATAAATGATGTGTACAATTTAGCAGATTAGGCTGCAGATAGTTCTTATTATAACCTAATTAGTATTGCCATGTTTCTCAAATATGCAGTTGTTCACATGAATATATTGGGTGCAGTTTTTAGACCAACTGGATGCAATTGGCAAGACCAGTTGGGCTCACCAGTTGGTGAAGACTGATTCAACTGAGCATCCAATGTAAACGTGAATTATCAGACTACTGCTGTGTCTGAATGGCACTCTATTTAGACTAATTGTAGCAACAATTCCAATTGGAATTAGTTAGAAACTCAATTGGCCCAGTTGGGAGTCCATTTCGACTGTCCAATTGGGACACCATTCCAACTGGAACCAGTTGGAAACTCAATTGGTCCAATTTACAGTCCATTTGGACTATGCAGTAGGAACACCATTCCAAGTGGAACCAGTTGGAAACACATTCAGTCCGATTAGAACCAACTGAAACCAGTTGGAAACCTAATCGGTTCAAATTGTTTTTTTTTTTTTACTGGGAAATTAATTGAAATTGCACCATAAAAACATAATAAAAACTTCTGTAAAGCTAGACATGGCAAAAAACATGAAGCTGAGAAAATTGCATTTGAAGTGCACGCGCCAGCCATTCGGAGGGCGTCGTAGAGGCCTGAAAAAACAGCGTAATGTGGATGTTACAAAAAAATTTCAAAGCAGTGAGTAATACCAGGATGTGGGGGAATTTGGGGCCCAGTTTTCAAACAAAACCAAGATGATGGCCGTTGGGGATGCAGTCAGGGGAAGCAATGGGAATGAAGTTATGCTGCAGTTCGCTCCGAAATCGTCATTTCCTCTCTTTATAGGTGCGAAATTTATAATTTTTAGTAATTAGAGGTCAAATTAGGCCTTGAAACTTTTTAGGCAGGTAAATTAGTGTGTAAAGATCCCAAATAAGCCATTTTTGCAAAATCAAAATTTTCACATTGTTTGATCATGTCAAGACCCACGTATTCCCTTAACAATGCAGCCAAAAAATTATGAACAAGGCTAGGGCTGTCTGCAAAATAAGCATATATCTCCTGACAGAGCTAGTGAACCGTAACTGCAATACTATGTTTCAAGGAACAACATTTTTAATCTCCTTCATTGCCTAATCAAGTTTTTGTTGTTATATAGTACATATATACTGACATTTGAAACAAACATTAATAGCAGTAATTACAGAAAAAAAAAAATAAAGCAGGCAGTACCAATGACCACAACCCCGTTTCGTGGACTCACTTGGCCCAAATGTCTCATTCCTGTTTTTTCATGCATTTCAAAATCCGATAGTCTTTTGTGTTCCGTGCGCAGGTCTAGAATAAGTGGTGCTTTGGTGCTTGGTTCCAATATATGCACTCAAATGAACGCTGTTGAATGCAAGCACACTTGCAAAACTTTGATAGATTCTTTGGTGATCTGTTTCAGCTGGCAAGTTAATAGTATCTAAAAAAACAAAATCCATGCAGAAGAAGCTGTTGATGCGCACATTTTAATACAGGCATACAGGCGTTGCCTTCCAGATGTAGAGCATTTTACATCAGACATATGCTGGAAATCGTAAAAATATGACATGGCACGGTGAATGGCTTCATGCTCCAAAGCTTGATACTTGTAGTTGTCTTCCTTGAAATAAAGGCTCCAGACTTCACTCCAACCACCCACAATCCACGAAATTTTTCCTGGTTCTGTACACCGCTATGAGCTATCAGCAAAAACCACAGGTAACACCTGAGGAAGCACTGCTCATTCTGAACAAGTGCCAGCGTCCTGAGCGCATTTTTCTCGTGCCTCGAAACTATTTGTATTTGTTTATTAGCTTGCTTTCTTTTTGCTGAGAGACCTAACTGGACCATTGCTTTCATGTGACATTCACAGGAAAGCCCGTGAAAAAAAAATTCTCATGGCTGACCGGATGCTTGACTTTCGAGTGACACAGAGCAGTAAAAAATTTTGTTTCTTTGACTATGCTTCACTATTGAATTGCAAGCTTGGAAACGAATTCAGAGGCTTATCACATGTAGTACACTCTTGATAGCCTACCTCAACGAACCAAACACTGGTAAACAGAGGCGTAAGGGGATGTGAGCAGACAGATGGTGGTGTAGAGGAAAGTTGAAGGGCCAGAGGCTGCAATGGCAGCTGAGTGAACTAAGGAACAGCTACAACAAGTAAAACAAATCCTTAGCACTGGCACAGCTCCTGATAAGCAGGATGCTCTCTCTGAAGCCGGTCATGATTAAAAACGATTATAGTTGAATATAAAATAGGGTGCAACCAAAGCAAATGAGTTGCGTTAACACCTTTTGCCGGGCTAAAAAAAAAAAAGCAAATGAGCAAGAGAACTGAAGAAACAGCTTGCATTAAGATGTTTGATGTCTACTAAAAACCACAGTAGTGATCTTACTTCCACTGCTGGATGTTGAGACGGCACTAAGTGTGCTGACACGTCGACAGCCCTCAGTGGAGTCATCTTGTTTCTGGAAGAAATAAAGTATTGAACATGAGATAGAGACAGAGAGAGTCATATTTTGGACGCCAAGCTGAACTTTTGTAAAAAGCATATAAGGTTCAAAAAACAAAACGAAACTGACACCAGCAGCAACCCTATGCAACAGAGTGCTTCTGAGACTTCCGCTTTTAACAGGCTGTCTTACCTACAACAAGTGTTGCCCTTAAGGGTCACACCTTCAGCGTGCTATAAAAACACTAATACTTATATATATTGCCGCGAATCTTTGCAGTGTTTGTTCTTTCTTCGAACATTGCGCCTCTGTTGACTTTGCTACCCTGCTGCCTTTATATTGCCACGAAGCTTTGCAGTGCTTGTTTGTTCATTCTTTAAAGCTGCTGGCACGCCACTTTATCGCTTTGTTTGCGACGCAAGATGCGACTAGATTTATCTCGATTAATCGCAGCCAAGCAGAGCTGATTCTACATTGTTCCAGAATGTTCCAGTAACTTTGCAGGCTTTATCTCGAAAGTTTGCTATCAGCTTTAAATTGAGCACGGCCAACAGCGGCGGGCAATCTGTTCGACAACCGCCGAGCACGCTTGTTGCTACGCCGCCGCCAAGTGATTCAGTTCATTGTGGGCGCAAGTCAGCCCAAATAAAGAGTTTTGTTTAGACACCAGTTTTGCAACCTTTCTGTTCTCCGGACTGCAGTCACCACTTCGTGACATCTGGTGGAGTTGCTGGGTACCTTCCATGTTCCGGGCGCCCCCTTCAAGTCGTGACGCCAGCCCTCAGCGCTTCGCGCCCGAGGACGAGCCAGCAGCTCAGCAAGCCAGCAGACGTCTCCAGGGAGACGAGCCTGAGTTCGGGACTGTGCAGGACCAGCCCAGACAGCGAAAGGACGCTGCTACAAGCACCGCTACTTCTCCAAAGATGTCGACCCCGATCATACTGCAGCAGCCGCAGGTGCCGCCAACTTTCAATGGATCCTCAGGCGAAGACCCCGAAGAATGGTTGGACCAATATGAGCGCGTGGCATCATTCAACAATTGGGATGATGCGTCGAAATTCCAGCACGTCTTTTTCGCACTGGAGAGCTCAGCACGCACGTGGTATGAAAACCGCGAGTCTTCCCTAACAACATGGGAGCTATTCAAGAAGGAACTCATGAAGGTATTCACCAGTGTCGTGAGGAAAGAAAGAGCTGTACGACTCCTCGAGTCCAGGATCCAGCTTCCGAATGAGCCCGTCCGCGGTTACGTGGAAGAAATAAAGCGCCTCTTTCGTCGCGCCGACACCGGGATGACCGAGAAAAAGAAAGTGACTGTCAAAGGACATACCTATCCTGCGTCCTTTGTTTAGCTACCGCAATGCTCCCGCAAAGTGATCTTAGGCATAGATTTCCTTAATGAGCATCAGGCGATCATTCACCTGCGATCCAAGCTAATCATGCTTTCGACGGACAAGGCCATCCCTTCGATGAAAACTCTGGAAAATCACGTTTCTCTGAGTGTCCTGGAGGAAGATGTGAGCGTCCCACCCTGTTCAACCGTTATCATGACAGTAGGCGCCATGAAAGCCATTAACGCTGAAGGAATCATCGAGGGGAACATGCAGTTGCTTCTAGACCAAAGAATCAGCATCGCAAGAAGCATCGCACATTTATTTCCGCAATGGCCAGGCCGAAATACTGCTGGCTAACTTCAGCGAAGAATACCGGCACATTAACAGAGGAACGACGATTGCTTTCTTCGACAAAATATCCGACGTACGAGACTCCTTCGCCCTCTCCGGCCCCTCCGTGGTGCGGCAGACAGTCGGGGCCAGTAATACTTGTCTTGAATGCGGCGGAGGGTGCGAGTAAACCCGAGATGTTCAGCTGTCAGCTCGTCGTGTGAAGCCTGTAGAACTTCTTCGCGGAGACAAGCAGGTACAACAAGGAGGTAGGGTGTTTTGTTCGCTGCGAAGTTCTTCTTCATGAGGACATCGTTCTGACATCGTTCTGTCTCAGAACGATGCAATCAAGACCAAGAGCTAAGAGCATTCCAGAATTCACACGCTCCTCAATATAGCCATATTACAGAAAGGGTGTTTTTCAATATTTAATTCAGGACTGTGATTCACTACCTAGAAGAAACTAATTAAACTTAATGGATTACAAGATATCTATGCTGGGCATGCACATTAGAATGCTTACTTGGAGCACATGGGAGAAAAGCCAAATAAAACTATTTCACCGCAAGTTACATTATGCCACCACTGCTGCAGAAGATGCTACTAGTTGTAGCATTAAGTGGATGTGTGAAATTGGAAGTTTCAACTAAGGGAACTGCATTGAAAATCTTAGTCACTGACTTTTTTCATGCACCTATAAAAATCATCTAATGTTTCTTGCATTTGTTTCTGAAAAGAAACTTATCACAGCATGCAAGCCAGAAAGAATGCTGCCCAGCAGGTACACTAAGTTAAAATGCATGGCGGCCAATATTGTCATCTTTCTCAATGTTGCCCCAAACCTTATCATATTGGTTGCTAAATTTAGCTAAATTAAAAAAAAAAAATTGAAGCCATGAATACTGGAGCAGGGTCAACAGTATATGCTTCATATGTGAAAGACAACAGAGAAAAAAATAAAGGTCTGCAGAGTGTCAACTTATGAAGTGATGACTCATTCAATGAATCAACTTAGTTTCGCTGCTTCAAAACTTGTAAGGATGCTGTGTAGGACTCACCTTGTTAGCCATGTTAGGAAGTGTGGTGTGCTGAATATCACGTCCCCGACTTCCACGTCTGTTCCCTTTACCCGTTATGATTTGCCTCAGGTCACTGAGGCTGAATGACTGTTTCCCTGTTGGTGCTGCACGCTGCTTTTGCTTGTAAAGCTCACGCAAGGCCTGCAGATGACTCTGGAGAAACAAAGTAGAAACACGAAATGAATGGTTATGCAACAATCAGTACTTGCAGAATTTCTTTTGAAACTATGTATGCCAAAAGAAACAACTCTCAGTTTTGATGACAAAGAACACTTGCGAGCTTTCACCAGACTCGCTAGCATTACTTATATGTGCCCATTCAGCCAGAGGTATAGCATCATGTTGTGTGATAGGCTTAGAAGCAGTTAAGATTAAGATATGCTGGCATTAGTTTGGTCAAGGCTGGCCTGAACTCACAGTAGCAAACTACTACCTATGAGGTTCACCCTAGACTGCCTGATCTGTCTGATAGTTTTGTGTGTTCTCAGTTGTCAAAACTGTCCTTAGTAGGACCATGTTCAAAATTGGTGCCACGTACTTACTGCTTGCATCGAAGTATAACTCAGAAACAGTAACGTTTACTTGAAGTGGCCATCTACATAGTTTTATCCTCCACCAACCTCACTTATAGTTAGATGTTGGCGCTTTCTATTTGAACTGAGAAAGGCCAATAAACATATGCTGAATTCATTTTTTGAAATTCGGTTTTGACCGAAAAAGGTCGGTCTCTAAGATGTACATACACCACAGCTTGCTGGCTATTGGGTATTAGTTACAATTGGTCACAAAGAAAATTAGCGAAGTGTGGAAGCCAGGAGCGCAGTGAGACAATAGGGTAATTGCATTAGGTAGCACTGGCGTATGTTTTTAGGAATTCATTTACTACTTTAGACAAAAGCCAGATGCAGAACAAGAGGTTCCATCACCTCGTCAAGCTTCGCTAGCAGTACAGTGCCTTCTGCTTACAGACTATCATCACCTTATTAGAGGCATTACTTGGTTAAGGAGGTTTTTGCAAGACAACCCACGAAACACAAGAAGGACTACGCAATGTGTAACAAACGTCTACAAAAGTACACGGTAATGTCTAGAAGAAATCTATTATCAAATGCTCTGTAGACAATGAGGCAAAAAGAGGTGTTATATGCCTGCCAGTGCCCCGCCAAAAAAGATGTAGAAAACTTCTTTGTAAGAACTCATAAAGAAAATATTTAGACACTTATTTTTTTGGAAATGGCTGCTTATATGAAGCCTATATATACACAAGATCGATATGCTATATATTTAGAACCTTCTAAAATCAACCAGTGGGATTTCATTAGGTTTTAGTGCTCATGCTTTTTTTAGAGCTGCAGATTTTGTTTGCTCAGTTATGTGCAGTATAACTTGAACTGCAAAGGACAGGCCGCTACTACCTTTTGCAGCATAAATACAAATGCAAATGAGGCAAGAAAACCCGCTTCATCAGTATCTGCCATAGTTTCATCAGTTCATCAGTTTCTGCGAGCGGTGTGCGTGGAGCTTAATTGAAACCAGCATAGTCGTAGAAATTGTCTCGCGCTCTACAGTATGTCAGACGCGGACTCTATATTGCTCTTATTACTCTTATTGTGTACTGACTTCGAAGAAGAATTCTATTTGACATGTACATGACTAGCTCAGTCGTCACTAATCATCGAAATAAAAGATGCATAAAAATTCATATGATTGGATTTAGGTTCACAGCAGCGTTAGTTGACATCTACCGACTGTTAGTGTCAAGTACTTGGTCATACATGCAAAGATACATTCGAAACAAACTGGTGTTTTTCCTCACTAATACATTCCTGCGTAAACTTCTCATCAGAGGAATTTTTGAACCGTTGCATGGGAAATGTATATTTAGAGCAGTTTTTAAAACGTCTGTGAATAAACCTCTTTTGTCAGCATGTTTTTAAAACGCTTGTGGATAAACCTCTATTGCTGAGATGTTTTTTAAACGTTTCAATCTAGAGTTAGACGTTGCTAGATGTTTGGAGTTGTTTGAAGACGTTTTATAGAAGTTATGTGTTTCGTGGGATGTGGGACATTGACAGCGTTTTTAACCATAACATACAACAGCCGAAGCGAAAGCATGCACAATTGTTTCTGAAATATGTCATGTACTGGCTTCACTTCAATTGCTGCCGTCATTATGTGGACTGCATAATCCGAGGTCTTCTAGCTCCTTCTGGATTTCTGCTATGATCACTTTCTTTACAATCCAAAGCTTTGCTGCTTCCTCAGTTCATTTTGCGAGTGAAGGAATAAGCAGCGTGTTGCAAGCAAGGAATACACTTACATTTATTACAACCAAATAAAGTAATTCTGATATCAAGGCAACTTGACAGAGAAGCCTGATTCCACCCGCCTGACCAAGGAAACTGTTGCTCACCAGTTTTCGTTTTGCTTGTTTTTTTGCACAACGTAGCATTTAGTCATAATCCTCAGTTTATATTTTTTTTCTCATGGCCCAATCCCTGAATTTCTACACAGTTACTTTTACTCACGCTGATAGCATTCCATATTGAAACCATTGTTTACTTACTGGCACATCACTTACCAACATCAATTGCTCTTGCTAACAAATAAGCAAGGTAAACTATACGTGAATTTTGACCACTCAGAGGCGCTATATATATTAACGAGAAATACTAGGAATTCATTCCTAGGAAACAATGTTCACCACCTTTCTCCCCAATGAAAAAATTTTAATTGTTTTCTAAAATAAACGCCAAAAAGACTACTGAAATTTAGAAAATAAAAACGGACACGCCCAACACCTACTTATACTGCTGCCTCGGAAAATCATGATGACACAAAATAAAAACTGAAAGAATAAATAGCTGAAAATACAAGCAGTGAAGAAAACAGGTGGTGGACTAAATGCCCTTCCAGAAATGCTCACAGTTTTGCATCTACACGGTACACTTTTGAGCAAGCAGTCACAACATAACTGACATAATTACATTGCACAGATTTCTTTGCAATGCTCTGTCCTTACTGAGTCTTTGGTAGGAACAGCTAGCCAGGTTTGATAAGTGTTCAAGGTGAATGTTTTACTGTAATTAGTGCTTTGTTTTCCATTAAAATGTCATAAAAAGTTTTTATTCTGTATCTGTGGTCATGCACTCTCATTTCCAGCAGTGACTGGCACATTTAGCACTTGTTTATTAGCTTTATCCATCCTCTTTGGTGAATAATGATCCTGCAAGAAGGCTGTATAAAGGAGCTACTCAAAGAATATGTGCTTAATGCAAGACCAAGCTTCAGGCGCACATCTATGGGGTGCACAGATGGCTTAATGACTCAGAGGGTGGTGATACCACAAACATCCTTGAAAATGAACTTTGTTTACAAAGATTTTTTATTATAATTTATATTGTCACCGATGAACGGTCAAACCACACAGACCAGGTTTAATTAGACGTGCTGGGCGTGCAAGACAGCAGGGAGCTCGAGCGAGGAAGATGACAATCCTCTAGCCCCTCGGGTGCGCAAGGCATGGAAAGTCCCATCTAAAACAGTTCGGCTGCGGTATGGTGCCGCTGTATTGATTGGTACCGTGGCAATATGTAATTGTTGCCCCCAAAAGGCTGCTACAAAGTGGAATGTAGCAAGAGACGATAAAGGCCTTCTAGGATGTCTGGTTGGGTAATGAGGTACGTAAATGTGAGAAATGCAAACACCAATATGCCGTATTTTTCCACTGTGCAGAGAGACAATATTCCCTTGTAAATAGCGTATCAATACATATAGTTCACTGGCTCCATTACACACAAACATGAATCACTAGTTACATACCCTAGCTGAAAGTAGTAAGATGCAAAATATTGTGTTTTGCTCATGGGTTGCATTTCATTCCAGTCTGACATAACATACATGTACAGTAAGGCCTGATTGAATTTGCCCATAGCTCTACCTTTTAACTGGAACTGTGATAGCTATATACCAAAAGTTTAAAGCCGCATCTATGGTAAGCATGCATTTTAGTGCCAATAACCAAGCCTGTCTTTTATGAACTATTTGTAAAAATTGATTTTTTCACTGCCCGGGAAAAAGATATGGATCAGCACACTCACATCTTCAGTGCTCTTGGTACTTTCATTGCTCTTTTTCCAGTTGTCAAACAGCTTTTCAATCTGTGAGAAAGGCATGCCTTTCTTGTACATTTCTATGATGCGAACCAGGTCCTCTTGTGTGTTTGAGAAGATCATATCTGGTGCACCTAGATGAAAACAAGCACATGTCACATTGTGAACTTGAGCCATAATATCCCTCCCTCAGTAGCTTCCAGGATATATAAAAATTCCTAGGCAAACTCTGCTGCATCAAACCTTCAAATTAAGTTCTGCAGCGCTAAATGAATCATATCAGGAGGCAGTTACTGTATTTACTCGTACAATTTGTGCACCCCTAATTTATTACCCTAGTTTATAAAAAGAAAACTTTACTGGCACATTTTATGTTCCCTGCTGGGCCGGATGCACAAGGCAGGCTTGGGAACGTCGGCACAGTCGTGTCACTATGTGCTGCAGCAAAACGGGCCCGGAAACCTTGGGCTTTCCCGGATGAGGGGGTCAACGTATAGGCGATAATATGTACGGTATATATTGCGTGTTATGGCCTGCGTAGTTTTTTAGGATGTGCTCGCGAAATCTCAGCGTACCCGCCGTTGAGCCTTAATTTAATGAAAAAAGTACGCAAACTACGTACGCGAGAAAATACGGTATATCATTCACCATTCATAATATAGTTTACTGAATTGGCCCTGTCACAGACCCACCAAACCCTTATAAAGTCAAGAGCATTGTGAAGAAAACATAGTACCACATTATGTGACACTGGGATATAACAAAACATATTTCTCTATGTAGGGTGCATTAATACTCTATAGTAAGCATAGGATGAGGTACTAAAGCAAAGTGTTGAAAGAATATTGGTTTGCAGGAATCAGTGAATATGTGGAGCCTGAGCATTGCAAGACCAAGCAGTGAATGATTGTAGTGCAATGACAGCTAGCTTTAGTTAAAAGCATGCAAGAATGTATTTATAATGATAAGCTGATTTTTGTGGGCTGACACTGGTCTTTACTCAGGCAGGCTAAGTACCATGTGTTACTACGTGGGATCCACTGTACTGTGCGGTGGTACAGTGTTAGGAATGTGCACTTTTTAAAAAATAATAAAACTAGACATACCTATATTATTTTGTTCACTTGTGGAATTCACTTCTGTTTTTTCTTCCTCCTGATCACCTTGACTTACTGAGCTTCTTTCTGGTGAGCATGATGAATAAAAATAAATGTCATTCATCTGTCTCACATATCAGCGGACACCTGAACTGCACCCTAAGGGAAGGGATAAAGGAGGGACTAAGAGAAGAAAGGAAGAAAGAGGTACTGACTAGTGGAGGGCTCAGGGATAATTTCAACCACCTGGGGATCTTTAAAGTGCACTTACATCGCACAGCACATGGGCGCCTTAGCGTTTCGCCTCCATCGAAACGCGGCCGCCGCGGTCGGGTTCAAACCCAGGTACAGATCTGTAGCTGAGCGCCTTAACAACTGGGCCATCGTGGTGGGTGGGGTTGGACTGTTTAGATTTTAGGGCCATTAGTCCAAGTACCTATTGCAATGAGGTGGCAGAGTTGTACTCCTAAAAGAGCTGTATAGTTGTCGCTGTATGAAAATATTGCACGAAGAACAACCTGTATGTACCAAAAAATGCGGCAAACAAACCAGTCTTGAGCACTGCAAAACTTTTGCATAATTTATTTGCTAGAATCCAAGATAAATGAAGCAAAAAGGAAGCTGTTTGACAGCCTCTATGCACACTTCCCGAAGTAATTAAGCAATATGACCCACATTCTCTGGGCTAAATCGTCATCTGATGTCCGGAAAACATGCCAAGAATGTCCTTGAGAGGAATTTTGAGGATTTCCTGAGGAGCACGCCCTTCAGTTTATGAACGAACGATGCTTTTTTTTTCCTTTCCTTGTTCCCACAACTGCTGTGGGCACCAGTACCCTTCAGTGTTCTCACATTAAATCAAAGTAGGCAAAAAAATCAACAAGAAAATTGCACCTTTTAAACTAATAACTTAGCATTCTAGAAAAAGTGTCTGCAAAAAGGGAATCGCATTTCAGCCCTTCGTTCAAACACCCAATTGCAGTCAGATTGTAGAAGAGAGGGCGAGCGTCAGTGCTGCACCTTTAGGGGTGGCAACCTGGGGAAGCATGCTCAGGTACTCGGCCTCCTGGTCGTTGTCGGCAGGCGGCGCTGGTGCTGCGGGGGGCGGCACCAGTGACGCCAGCCCATATGAAGGGTTGCACACAGGCGCAGAGCGGGCTGCACCAGGGCTCACGTAATGGCCGCCAACGGTCACATTCTCTGTGCAAAAGAAACAAAGCACACTTATACAACGAATAAGTTGCCATCCAGACCATGAGTTTTCAATCTGCCACAGGTGGGAAAATCAGCACCCTCTTTCTTTTTCATTCGTTCCCCCCCCCCCCCCCCCGTGCATGCTCCTTGGCAAGAGATACACACAGGCAGAGAGGCTATATATATAAATATCAGTTTTACTTCTCTCTATTTGAGCGAATATATGAAAAAGAATGACCCTGTGGTTTCTAAGTAAGTAAATGAACAAAGAAACTGAAAAATGCGTAAACTATTGGGAGCAAGCCTTTGCTGAGCATCAAGAATGGGGGAAAAGATAGCAGAGCAAGTGTTGTGAGGTGCTCCTCATGCGAAAACCAAAGACGGAGTTTACAGACAGCTTATTTTGAAAGGTAAGTTCATAGTTGATGTTTTGAGTCAAAGCATGATTTGAGTGTTCAGGGAGGGTTTGAAGTCTTAGAAACCTGTGTCTATCAAGTGGCCATTCATTTCAAACTTTATCTAAAACTCTTAGTGTTGTCATCCTTCTCCTTTGTTGATGGGGCCCGGGGTACAAATCTATGTCCCCGTGGCAATTTAAGCTGTTCTTCAACTTCAAACATTTAGGTAATTAATTGTAGTTTTTTAGTCGATTTGTCCAAAATCGTACGAAAGAAGAAATGCTGCCCCCTGACCCCACCCCCTGCTGTCGGTGCCCATGATCCAGACTTTTTGCTCTGGGGCTCAGTTTACTAAAACACTGCCCATATTGAACAGAGTTAGAGTGTGTTTACATGCTTCCTAAACTTTTCACAAAATAGGGGGGAGGGGGGTAATCTTATTTGCTGTTTTTTGGGTGCCTTGGCCAGTCATGGCAGCCGAAAGCAGTGGTGGGAATGGCCAAGAGCATTTTGGAGCAGGCTTTATAGCAGGTGAAAAATCAGATTGGAGCAGCTTCCTTGTGTTTCATAGGTTCTGTTTTGTAGCAGGAGCCCTATTATGAAAAATTTCAGTCATGTAGGGTTACAGGCAGCCATCTTAGCCAAGTCTGCATAATTTTTTAATGCACTCAAATTTACTTATTGCATAACAAATTAAAATGGGTGAAATTTCATATTGTTAAGGTTAGCACAAATTTTTCTATGCAAGAGTTGTAAAGAATGCTGAGAAACACCTACTTCAGTTGTTTTCTATAATATGCCTTCAGCACAGTTTCATTTTGAAACTTAAATAAAGCCCACAAGATTTAAAAATTGTCATGTGACCGTGCTCTTACGTCCCAACATTAGCACTCTAAAATGTGCTCCTATTGAAGGAACTCGGTTAGGGCAAGCCAGAATCAATAAACAGACCACTGCAGTCACAGCAATCAACTGTGCTGGCTAAACTATTGCGGCAACTATGGCGGGAACATTATAGTGCAGCAGAAGGTCAGAGCAACCTCCACGCCACGCTTTGCTCCCTTGGGCTGTGTTGCATGCAGCGATATTTTTTTAGCCAAAAAAAAGTTCCAAATAAAGCTGGGGACAACTTTCTGGAGACAAAAGGTCCTGTCCGTAGAATTGGGTGTTCAGATTAAATTCAGGAGCCTTGGACATTCGGAAGTTTTCAGGTATTCAAAGCCAAAGGGGAAGGAAAAAAAAGTGCTCGTTTTCTTTTTTTTCCTGGGTTACTTCCTTGACCCTCGATTTATAAGTGTCCATAACATGGTTCGACAGGGCCTAAGCACCTAAGCGCCTGAACAAAATCCAAAGCTTTGTAGAAATGGCAACACCTTCCAGTGGTTTAATTGGTATGCCCAGAAATCCCAGAAAGCTTGATAGCGACATGCTTTTGGTTAGCCTATTGAAGTCAGAGGTAAAACAGGAAAGTAAGGTTTAACAATCTGAAAGTAAAAGTCTTTAAATGAAAAAGGGGGGAGGCACTGGGTTACACTTAGTATGTGAAAAAAAGCACACAATTGCAGCTGGATTATTTAACTGGTACTCACACTTTTCGGGCTGGAAACCACAACTTTCCAGCTCGAATGACATCTGTTTCCAGCTAGATTATTGGACTGGAAATCGTACCTAGCTGGAATGTTCTTGTATCCAGCCAAAAAATTTACGCTTCCAGTTAGCTCTAGCTAGCTGTAAAGTTTCCAGCCGGAGTAGCTCCAGCTGAATTTACTTAGACTTCCAGCTGAAAATTCAGCTGGAAAAGTGCTTTTCCAGATAGAATGGGTGCCCCTCACTAAAGTTCGCCAAGCCAATATTTTGATCTGGGATTCACTATAACTTTACAAAAAGAACCAGTTCTGCACATATTTGGGGCTTAATTTACACAGCTTTTCAGTGGAGTAAACTGAATATGCATCAGAGCCATTGGTTGCATGCAATGATAGCGTCAAAGGGTCTGCTCACACTGACATATATTTTAAAGCGTCAAAAAAACTTTCAGGGTTTGAATTTGTGAAAGCTTACCGTAATGCATACGAGGTGGGCTGCCTCTACCCGGGTTAGATTGGACTCGCGCAGGGGGAGGAACAGGTGCCTCTTCTTCTGTCACGGAAGAGATGGCTCTTGTCTGCGTGGTTTTTCAAGGGTTATTCAGACACGGGAAAAGTGCACATAATCTTTAATCTACAATGCTGCAATGTTTAACACTGCACAATGGCACAACAATGCATGAAGGTGGCAATTTTGACTGTTTTACATCAGCCAGATAGGTAAGAAATTAACTTTTCAAGCTGCCGGCTGGTACAACTAACCGCAACCCAAATGCCTGACGTGGCCACGTACGTTGATACCACAATTCTCGAAATAACTTGCATTGTGAATGAGCATTTATATATGTTGGGACCTTATAGCAGTACCCTGTACTGGATTTTCACTGCTTCTGCACACAGTGCACAGTGGCTATTAGTCTGTGGCTCTCACAGTAAACTTTGCAGAGCTCCCGACTCAACTCCTCTGTGCACCGCCAGCTCTTTTCATCTTAGCTGTGCATCCACCAATTCCAACCTTTCTATCTGTAGCATTCACGCAGCACGTAATTATTCCTGGCTCACTAACTGGGTCATTAACTGGGTCAGACAATAACGCATGCATTTTGGATGAGTACGGCATCCATTTTCACTCACCTGAAACTCATTGATCGTGGCAGCTAAGCGGTGGTGGCCCGCATTGGACGCGAGCTGAGCAGGTGAGTGACCTTTACAGTTGAGTATCTGGCAACAGGTGCTGGCTCCTGGACACTGCAGGAGGGCGAGGCTGAGCTCATGGAGGCCGTAGTGGGCAGCGAAGTGGAGCAGAGTAGGCAGCAGTTCTTCGCCTGCATTGGGACGCATGTTCACCACTCATGATGATGGGTTGCAAAGCATGCATGGTTTGCACAAAAAATGCACATGTCTGGAGACTCCACTTCCATGCATATTGAAGTGAAAATTGGTCCAATGACCAACAGAAAAGAAAGCGCTTGATTTTACTGCACGAATAAAGATCGAGCTCATAACAGCCCTGCCTACAGGAACCAGTGCACAAAGAGAGGAGCACAAGAACAATTGGAGGACGACAGGACGAAGCGCTGCTCCTATGTTCTTGTGCTCAGCCTCTTTGCGTGCAGTCTCCTGTAGGCGTGAAAAAAAAACACACCTAGCCCAGAGCAAGTGCTGCTCATAACAGCCAACGTAAAGGATGTGTTATGCAGAAAAAATGTACAGAGGGATGAGGAGCGAGCATTTCCGATTCCCCCCCCCCCATTTTTGTTTTCTGAGGGGGGGGGAATTACTTCCCAGAGCAGCCAGTATTGATAACTTCTGCATCTTTCAAAATGAAGCAGCCGAGAAAAAGAAAAAAACGATTTGTTTGTTTTTTGCCATTTTCGATTAGAAACGGAAATTAGGACCATGAAGGATGCGGAGGAGCACCTTTCATGGCTATAGGGTGCGCACGTGATGGCTTCAAGAGGTGCGGCTTAGTTTAGGTTGATGTTTGAAGCACGAGGACAAAGCAATGCTGAAAATTGATCAATGCGGCACTAAAAAAAATACAAAAAAGTGTCCGCACTAACCAATCAGACGACGTTACGTACAACAGAAAAATGTAGGGGGTGTGTGAACAGAAGTTTTTCAAAACCAAATCGAATACTAATTATTATTTTTTTTATTTGGTACCTCAAAGACCCCTGACTCTGACATGGGGCATTACATGAGGGATGGGCATGGCAGTCAAAAAATTTGATAGCATTCTTAAAATGGATGGCGTTGCTATGATGCACGGCATCCTGTGGTAGATCATTCTAGTCCTGGGATGATGTGATGAAAAAAGATCCGGAATGAGTGGTAGTTCTTGTGGCGGGGCGTAGACAGCATTATGGTGACTAATACGGCTGGAGGGGCAATGAGCTGGTGATTCGAGAAATTTTTTGTCGCTTTTCAAGGTTGGATAAGTTGGTTCTGGATTTTAAAGCAGACACACTAGCATAATATGAATAATCAGAATAAATAAAGCAGATAGCACGATTTTGTATTCTTTCTAAGGTTAAAGAAAGGTTAGACTGGTGAGGATCCCCTATTGCTGAAACGAATTCTAGTTTAGTACGGACAAAAGTTAGGTATGCTAATAATGAGAGTGAGATATATAAAACCAAGGGCACGATTAGCCTCATTAGTGATGTGTATGATTTGAGGTGACCATGTTAGGTTTTGCATCATAGTAATACCTAAGTACTTACAGGAAGAAACAGGCAACACTTTTAAACCAAAAAGAACATATTTAGAAGGAATATGCAACTGCCTGTGATGGAACAAAATCAAACATGTTTTAGTATATTAAGAGACATTAACCATTGTTTGCACCAAGTTTCGATTCGTTTATGACCTTGTTGAAGAATCAGTACTGTTAGAGATGAATTGCACAACTGTCGGCAAATAACCGGATTGTAGAGGAAATATTCGAAGGGAGAAGAAAGGGTCCGAGAAAGGTACCTTAGGGAGCATCTTAAATGACCAGGCTACGAGGAGAAGAAGGTAGCATAGACAGATTGCTCTCCATTAGTCAAAAAGTTGCAAAGCCACCCCACTACTAAAGGATTAAGATTTAGGTGTGAAAGCTTTAGGAGTAGCCCTTTAAATTATGCGGTACTTTATCAAAAGCTTTTACGAAACCATGGAAGAGTGTGTCAGTAAGAATGTTTAAATCTTGTGTGTCAGTAAGAATGTTTAAATCAAGATTGGAGCTTAGGTCATTAATAAAGAGAGGTAATTGTCACATGAACATCCTTTCAAGAATATGTTGGTTAGGATGAAAAAATTTTATGGAGATGAGGAATTTGACTACATGGGAATAAATATGTTCCATTAGTTTCGAAGAGATCAGGGGCAAATGAAAATGGGATTGCCTCAAGGCAGAGCTCAAGTGTTACCCTCCAATTCTTGCAGGACGGGAACTTAACGATATTCCATTAATAATAAATGAAAAATGAAGGAAAATTTTTTATGAAAATATGCATCCACTTGAATAATGACAAATTTGATCACTGTTCTTGACGACTATTTCAGCATATGGCTCCTTTGTATGGCTGCTTTCATGCACAATGTTATACCGGACATGTTAGTCTACATGTCATGACCTATGTTCATGTTTGACTTGTGCATTGAGACAGGAACTGCAGTTTGGCTTCCTTATCAAAGCATGTCTTATATGTTTCTGCCATTGCTTTCATCAAGATAATATCTTATAGTCAAAATTTCTTTCATTTTATAGTTATACAACCTCCAGGCGAACCTGCCCATCCGCGACTGTGACCCATCCGCCATCCATGCCTGCCTCACTAAAACGCGAGCATGTTATTTTAAACAGCCGCGTCCCCCTCAAATACTGATGTCACCGCCAGTACGAACACACTCAAGAAGGAACTCTCTCTCCACTTCCACTAATAAAAGCCAGTACATGATCGAGGTAAGAGGCTTTGAAGTTGGTCTTGCCCTCGGCTGAAAACGGGACACACTCACTGCGCTTCTTTTCCGGGGCGGCCAGTTGCTGCGGCGCGAGCAGGTGGAAGCCCCTCGTGGGAAGGTTGCGGCGCAGGTTGGTGGCCAGCGCCGTGTCCACATCATGCAGCGTGGCCAGGCCGAGTGTGAGGCAGAGCATCTCATACGGCGACGTGGCCGACTGCAGCAGCGCGTGCAGCTGTGACATCTGGGACTCACATTTGAGCTGGCGCACTCCCAGCAGCACGCCATCACAGCGTAACTGCACATTCACCACCTTGGACACCTGCAGGAATGTCTCTGCGCGGGAAGTGCAGGTTGTGGCATCGGATGAGCAATGGGCGATTCGAGTTGGGAATTACTATTTTTAACCCCACCTACGTAGGTTTCTCATGGGCCTTTCTCGGCACCAAGCATATGGCCTCCCAGCTCTTTTATACATATGCAACCAAACAGAACTCTAGACTGACAATACCTTCTGCCACCAGTGTCTATACAGTTGTACAGTTAGTCATATAATTGGCTTTTATATTGTAAAAAAATTACTTTTACGGAGATGGATTTCAGCACAGAGCAGGCTGTGACATCACTCCTGAAGAAATTTTCATGCGCTCTCTAAAACGGATGTTGCACAGGAACATACGGCTAAAATTCCTCTGACCGATGCAGTGAGATGTGGCAGCGCACATTCATGGCATGCATTTATTTCGTTTTACCTGACAAATTGCTGAATTAATCCAGTGCAATTAGGGGAAACCCCTTATATGGTGTAGATTTCAATTAGGGAGTAATTACACACTAGAGTCCACCTCAGCCCTGCCATATGGCCACAAAGAAAAAGCAGTGGTCCCAGGTTAGATCCCCGGACCAGGATGAATTTTTCTTCACCTGCGAAGCTTCTGATAAATCTGTACAGCTTTCCTTTGTAGCTGTATGGCTGCACTGATGTGGATGCTTGGGAGTAATCACTCCCTAGATGCTGAATTAAGAAGCTGTACAACAAATTTCAGTTACATTAGCAATCAATTTGGAAAGATCTGCCTTTATTAGAGGGTGTTGTTGCCAGCACTGAAAATAATAGCGCAACACAAACTCACAGCTGACTAGCTCCCAATTAAGTGCAGAAAAAAGAACAATACAAAGTGCGTGAGGAAAAAAATTCTGTTATTTATTCCAAGATACTACGTGTCAGAAGTGTGTTCGGAAACGAGAACTCAAGATGCCTTGAAAAAGAATATTGTGGGAGAATGTTCTGAAAGGATGTTATGGTACAGCTGTCAATATTTGACTCATGGTGAATGCATTGTTTTGTACAAAAACACACCTTGAAATTATAATGCATGTTGTCTAAAGAAGATAAAATATTTCCTGACTACGTAACTTTAATCGAATGACTTGTCAGTGCTTAGAAGTGAATTCAGACTTACCCGGAACAGTAAATTGCAGAACATGCGGATTTCTCCACTTCACTGGCAGCTCATGCATTCCAGAACTCTCGAAGAACAGCTGAAGCTTCTGACTTTGTTCAACTGGCTCGTTCAGCATAGCAAATACTTTTGCGTTTCCCTGCACAAAAGCAATAGTTTCCGATATGGTATGGTATATGTAGGTTTTAACGTCTTGAAAACAACTTATTTAAGGAAGGTTTTTCTCAGTGACAAAACGCTGAACAAATAAGGTTTCATAGCATTTCATGCACAAAACTAATACAAAGGCGCAAAGCCAGTAGTTAAAGATGGTTTTGGCTGTCTGCCAACGTGAGCCTTACAATGAGGCCTAGTCTTCAAAATTCGCCCTTTGATCATAAATTCATGTAGATGCTTTATTAAAAGAAATATAGAGATCTAGTGTAGGTTCGTGGGGGGGGGGATGATAGAGGATAAAGGATTCCACACAGATCACTCATGTATAGTAATACCTGATAGCACGGGCCTGGTTGTGGATTTGGATTCATTGCTATTGCACCTAAAAAGCTAGACAACGAATCAAATTTAATTCTTGTACTTGTCTGTCAAGCAGAGCCCTTTGGCACACTTATGCATAGTGCAAAGATAGTGTACTCTGTGGCGAGCATTTGCTACCATCTGTTGGGTCCGATTCGTCTTCCTGAAACTCGAGCAGTGAATCACCGTGTCCAGGGCAAAACACGTGCGGCAAGGAGCTGCTTCAGGCAGCCAGATACCAATCGACGCTGCCACTACAGTATGAAGCAGCTACACATTGTACACATCTGAAGGCTGCCCGCCATAGAACGGAGCAAGTATGAAAGAGCCAGAAAGTACAATGAGGCTTAATTATTAATACTAGACAGTGAAGAGGGGCATTCGCGCAGCCCCTAGCCGCTTGCGCGCAACCCCCAGCGCGCGGCAGCTCTTGCTCTGATCACTGGGCTGTCGTGGACTTCGTAGCTATGGATTCACGGCAGCTTTCCCGCGCAACTCGGCGTGCCCACATGATTCCTTTTAGAACTGATGCAGCGGCCGCGCATCGCAATTCCTTTGCGCAGCTTCACGGCCCTATTCCATGATGCCGCTGTTCAAGGCAGCGTTCGCGGCAGCGGAGTTCAAGGCAATGGGCGACTCCTAGCACGTACTTGTGCATTCCTCAGCGCTTCCGACGACTGCGGCATGTTAATTGTTGGTGGCAGCGTGGCCGTCCGCTGCTATCATAGGCGGGAGAGATCTTCGGAGGCCCACCACACTCTTGCTGCGAGTGCCCATAAATTAACCTGCTCTACATTGCCGTCCTGTCGCAGCGGTACAGTTTGTGTTGCATTCACTTCGCTAGTGACCCCCCCACCCACTCCCACCAGATTACTTGTGCCTTGATGACCTTGATCTCACCTCCCACGCCGTATTAATTGCGCCGCACGCGCGGTCTGCTGTACCATCGGTGCGTCGCGCCAGGGTTCCTAATTTAAGACATCCCCCCTTCCCGTCTGCCTCCAAGCAGTCTCATCTCCACACTTAGCCACAAGAAAATAAAACGGGGGTGTAACGAGGGCGTAACGCACGTGTGTTTGAGCGTTCGCTGGGCTGCGTTCATAGTTGCAGCTCTTTATTTCATCCCTGGGTTTTCGTTGGCAACGTCGTTAAGGTATGTTGCTTTATGCTAATTTTTTTTTATTTTCGCCGAGTAGAATTGAAATTATTTTTTTTCCTGTTTTGAAAACACGTCGCTGAAGCTTACTCCAAGGCTCATGCGAGAGGCAAAGCGAGAGAAAGGTTTCAACCTGCAGAAAATCCATGACCTGAAACCGCGTATCTGTAGCGTATGCCCATCTTGTCTTTTCTTTTGGCACCCAATTAAGTTGCTCTTTACATGTTTGTTTTTGCGTGTGCATATATGCTTTTGTAGCCCTTAGAATGTTTGCTTGAGGTGCATCAGCTTTCGGCCTGTATTATGTTTTTCTTGCTTCATATTTTTCAGAATTTTCAGAGCTAGAGAAAAAAGTGGCCATTATTATATGCTTCAGGTGCCATAGCGCTACGTATACATTGTGTATTAAATGGTGCATACATATACGCCTGCTGTCTGTATTCATTTAAATGCAAAGAGCACATCTAATAAACTGAAATGACATCTGTATTGCGTTGCTATATTGGGGGGATCGGGGGACTTTTTTCTTTAATTCATATTTCCTTTGTGTGTAAAATTCTAGGACATTTCATGTAAACAGGTAAGTCTCGGACGGCCGAGCCAGCATGCATTCACGCAAGTGGACAGATGTATTACACCACCTGTAACCTAAGCATGTGCCTGAAGTTTGGCATATATGTGTGCTTAGATGCCTGAAGCCTGCAGGAAAAAGGAGAAATAATTTTATTGAGCCAGAGCCGAGAAATCGAGCATCAACCTTTTGGGGCTTTCCCTGGGACGCACAAGGTTTTGGACTCTGCTAGTTGTGGGGATGTTGGATGAGTTCGGGAAAAATGAGCACCTCCTGGGGAGATTCCAAATGCCCGGATTGGCTATTTTTGGGAGATTTTGAGGAGGTTTTGTGTTTGCTGGGGAGCCTAAAAATTTTGATGATGAACTCCCTATTTGCTGTTTGCCGATAAAGAAGAGCTAGCATAAAATTTCTTTCAGACGAACGGGTGTTCTGCGCGATGTGTGTCTAGTGCGGCTGGTACAGTGCATTATCGTAGACGGCGCATATACTATTGATTACTTGCTTAAATTGCGAGCAGATCGAATGAGAGTGTGAAGTGCAGGCACCGGCCGAATGCTTATCTCTGATGGCGCCCGGCCGTCGCGTCGCAAACTGCCGTCGCTTACATGCAACCTGTTGGGGGTGACAGCGGTTCTCGCCGCGCGCAACCGGGCGTCAAGACATCGATCTGTGTCATTGTGGAAGTGTGGAGATGTAGCTGCTCAAAAGTCGCGAATATGTAGCGTGTAGCTTGCGGATGCTTTGTGAAGAAGAGCGAGCAAGCCTCACGGGCATAGTTTTTTTGTTTCCTCCGTGATCACGGGAATAAGTTAACGTTGGGCGTGACTTTAGCCATGAGCCTACAACTTCCGCGCCGTTCATTTATGGAGATTCAACTGGGTACGTCAGACGAGCCTTTAGCCACTTCGTTAATTTACTTATTTATTATTCCAGCTTCAGCTTCTTAGAGCGGCTAAAACCCTGCCCAGCAGGGCGCGCTCTCGACAGGTGAGAGGGATGAGAGTGAGCGGTACATGAACTACCTCTCTTTCTATTTCGCTCACATACCAATTTCCGCACCGAACGGGAGAACGAGGATAAACAGACATACTACTAAGAGCAGCGGGGGAGCACCACGCGGTCGCCAAATTGCTTATCAGGGCGCGGAGATCGAAGGCCCAGAGCTGCCGCTGTCGCTGGCCGCAGTGCCGACAGGATGCTCTTCGACCTTCCGGCGCGGGGATTAATAACCTCACCATACGCCGTTTCCCGTCGGCAAGATCAAATACGCCGACCGACGTCGGGTGCTAGGAAGTTTTGGGGGTCCGATACTATCGTTTCGTCGTCATCGTGCTATTTGGACGTGAGCGGCACACGTGGAAGACGCGGGAAGTTTTCTGCGTCGTCGACGTGGCGTTGTTACTGTTTAGCGCTGCCGCTGCCGAAGCCAAAGAACAAGCGCGTTGACCCGAGCATGGCGACCCAGAAGTTCAAAAAAAAAAAAGAAAGAATGAGAGAGTACGCTTCGTGTGAATTAGCTTGCAGCGACGCCAGGCGTATACTGTAGGCCATATTTCGTGCAGCAGCGCCACGCAACCAAACAAGCCGCAGCGATAAAACACAGTGGCCAAGCGATTGAGCGTATGCGGTGCCGCAGTGGAGGGTTGTGGATCAGTTTACACCACCTGGTGTCGTATTTAACTCTAATTTAGTTCAACTGAACTATGTAACCCAATTTAACTCGCACTGACATCTCATAGTACAGCTCGACAAAACGCTTATCTAGAACACGCGTGTTTCGGCCTGAACACGCAATATCTAGCGATAACATTTGGTTAAATAAATGCTCTGGATGTAATTAGACTCATAGGATATCATCGTTATTTTTTGCCTTCCTGGTCGCAGTGGCTTTGGGAGCTGTGGACCACACAAATAGGTCATTCTAGACAAGTGTTTTGCCCTTTGTACGGGGGCCTTTTTGCATTCCGCCTGAACTGAAATGCGGCCTTGGGCACA